>NC_140936.1:172255001-172855001 GCF_014529385.1 Adiantum capillus-veneris | reverse complement strand
AGTTTGCAGAGGCGCATTTGCAGGAAGGGCAATATATTCTATGGGAGATTTGTACTCAGGGTATGATCAGTTCCAACTAGCAATGGAAAGCAGGGACCTGACTACCATGAGGACACCCTTGAGTTTAGTAAGGCTGTGCACCTTACCTCAGGGGGCAACTAATTCAGTTGCACATATGATGAATGGTATGAACAAAGTCATACGTGACTTCATACCGCAAACTACAATGCCCTTCCTTGATGATGTGCCAATCAAAGGATGTGATGTAAGAAATATAGATATGGCTCTGGACTCAAGGGGGTGCCGCAAGTATGTGGAAAACCATATCAATGATTGTGATAATATCTTGTCAAGGTTGGAAGAGGTGAACCTTACCTTGTCTGGCCAAAAGTCAGTGTTTGGTGTGAGCAAAGTTCTTATTGTGGGACATATGTGCGGGCCATATGGTAGAAGGCCTTGTCCTACAAAGATTGATGTAATTCAGAGAATGAAAGAGAAATGTATAAATGTCACTGAGGTTCGAAGGTTCTTGGGTGCATGAGTGTTTTATGTTATCTGGATTCCGCATTATGCACATGTACGTAGCAGAGCCTTTGTATCAACTTTTGAGAAAGAACCAAAAGTTTCAATGGGAAGAAATGCATACACATGCCATGAGAAAATTAAAGAAGTTGTTGCTTATGTCTCCAAATTTGAGGAAACCAAATTATGAATGTGGAAGATATGTAATTGTGATGGTGGATACTAGCCCCATAGGAATTGGATAGGAGATTAGGCAAGATGATGATGATGGCAAGCGATATGTGGTGAGATTTGGAGCAAAAGTCATAAGTGCTCATCAACGTAACTATCCACAGGTAAAAAGAGAGTTATGGGGAGTAGTCACAACTTTGAAATGGGACAAAGAGTATTTGATAGGAGCAAATGTAATAGTGGAGACTGATTGTCTACCTCTTCTTGGAATGATCACAAGCTACTCAACTCCTGACATTGCTATGTTGAGATGGAGATCCTACATAAAGTCCTTAAATCCAGAATTTAAGCATATTGCATGAAAGATAATCGAGTTGCGGATATGCTTTCAAGAGCAAGGTATGAAAATGAAGAAGACATGGTTATCGAGGACGATTATGTAGGCAGACAATTCTATAATATCTCTCATGCCAAGGGTGATCATGTTTGCCTGTCAAATGCACTTGAGTCATTTATAGAGAGCCTATATTGTGGGACAGGTGTCTAACCTCACTCCTATCTTATTGCAGATTTAGTGAGAACCACGATTAAATTGTCAATCCATGGGATGAAGCTGACTCCACTAGTGTTGAGCTTATATATTGAGTAGCTTCACATATAAGCTCAACAACTAGTTCATAGAGGCTACAAGAGGTTGTCAATCTCTCGGAAAACAACTAACAACTCGTATCTAACTCAAGCTACACTCAAGTGACTGAAATCACCAAAAGCCAATCACTCATCAGCAAAAAAATGACGTCGTTGTAGCATCAAATGACATCCAAATGTAATGAAACTTCTAGGACATGTTTATAAGACCTAAGCACACATACTTATGGTCTCAAATTCCACTTTATGTCAGGTGCCAAAATCGCAGCAGTGGATTTTTGACCTAGTCATTTTCGACCCACAATGCACCTAAATGCTTAGCAATGATGCCCCAATACCCCGCCTATGCTTAGTTTTTTATTTTGAAGTGTAAATTCCCACTTATGAGATGAAATTAGGCCGCAGGTTGGTAATGCCAAAAGCTACAAAATACTATGAAATGCTTACGTCAATACGTAGAGCTCTTACCTGCGGTTGCAATGCAACAAACGCAACTACAATGTTAGCTCATGCTGTGTATTTCATTATCCAAAACTTACAAATAACTTACAAAAATTGGCTTTTATACCTTAGCCAAGTTTTTTGGTGGTCAAAACTAATAATCTGGGAGCTGTAACCAAAGATAGGTGATGACAGGTTGATACAATATGGAAGCTTGTAGCCCCGGCTCATCTATTACAAAGTTTATCCGAAAAATAGGAGCTACAATATTCCCGATTTATCACAAATAATAAGTGTTTTTACAATGAGAGCTCCAAAAAATGATATACAAGTTAGCTTGCTACTAACATTCCCCCCCTCTTAGCCTATGTCATCCCTTGACACAGCTTTATGGGCTGAAATAGTCTTCAGATTGACGGTTGGCGAGGTGGTCTTTAAGCGCATTTGGTGCCTTTTCATATCTCATCTTTCTCTCTTTATCTGACACCAGCAAAAACTACATAGTAACTCTATTTTTAAGGTCCACTGCTAAGTAGCCTACAAATCTGGAAGTGAGGTTGCTAATCACTGGCCCAAATATCTTCGTTTGCCAAGTGAAGAACCCTGTATAGAATGCTTCCTCAAATGCCAATATATTATGTGATGGTAAGAACATGCATCTAGCGTAGAAGACATAGAGTAATTCTTCGGAAGGCTGACCACTCAGATCGTAGCATAAACCTTTATTACCCTCAAGGAATGACATCCATGGGGCTCCTGCTTACTGTGGCTCATGGAAAACTTCGATGCAGGTGAGCTTCTGCCACTATCTCTTTTGTAATCACCACTTCGACTTTGTTCCCTTGCTGGTCAGAGCTTTGGGCAGTTCCATCTTCTTTGATCGTGGACAAGAGCTCATAAGCTTTTTGGAAGTCCACTCCACATGGCTCTTGTTCATAAAAATCTATGAGTCCCAGTCTTCAGTTGGCTTCTTTGGTCTCAAGCTTTGTTGCGACATCATATACTTATTTTGGTAGAAGTTGCAGTTCTACTTGATGTTCTTCTTCGCTCTTGAATCTACCTATGAACAGGGTGGTGTTATGCTCTTTCAACTGTTCTCTTGACAGATAGGTCGCTTTGGCAGTTTTGACTGAACTGGGGTCCAGTTGGTATGGCGGAATCTCTTGCAGCTTCTTCTGTTGAGAGAGCTTCTTCTTGGCCCTCTCTACAGCTTGCATGGCTCCTATTGAGTGAATAGAGTGTCAAAGTTATCAAATTTGACAGATTTTTCTCTAAAATGTCCTTCAATCCGAAATGTTGACAATTTTGGTCCAATTGGATTCAAGACAATTTTTGAACATGCATAGATGCATAAAAACTTGTAAAGGTCAAATTCATCAAGTCCAAACAAAAATTTGCAACAAAAGTAAATAATTGTGATTATTTACAACTAAGTAATTTTTTCAACTTTTTGCAAACTTGGCATTATAGGCTTGAAGTATATACCAAATAGATACTCTTAGTGAAAAATGGGCTCACTTGGGTGCACAAGATGAAAATGGTGCCAGATTTGGACTTTAGGTCTCTGAAACAATAGATGTAAAGGAATTTTGAGATTTTGAGTCTGTCCTTCCTGAACTAACCACATTAGTCAATACCTAGCTAAGAATTTTATTCGTATGCTCATCTTGTCCGTTTGCTTGTGGGTGATAGGGAGCTGATTTATTATGGATAACCATTAATTCATTAAGCAGATAATCGATTACCTCATTGAGGAAATGAGTTCCCCTATCACTGACAATTTCTATTGGCAATCCATATCTTGTGAACACATACTCATGTAAGAATGCGGTTGTGGTTCTAACATCATTCCTTTGAGTTGCTTTAGCCTCGGTCCATTTAGCCTCGGTCCACTTAGTCAAATAGTCCATAGCTACAATGATATATTGAGATTGGGTTCTATAAGTAGGTGGTTGTATTGGCCCACCAAAATCTATACCACATTTTGTAAAAGTTGTAGCCCCCATCATTGGCATGCTATCTACACGTGTTGGCATTTTTGTCGTTGACAAGCATCACATCTTCGAACATACTCTTTGGCATCTTCAAAAAGTGCTGGCCACCATATGCCTACCATTAAGATTGCTCTTGCGGTGGTCTCACTAGAAAAGTGACCTCTAGCTAATCCATCATGTGCTTGTTCTATAATTGGAATATATTCGTCTTCATTCGTATAAAGACGCAAATTTTGATCTTTACCTCTCCGATACAATTGGTTTCCAATAAGAGAACATTCTCTTGCGCCAGTTTCAATTGCTCTTTGACAACGTTTACTCATATCCTCAGGAAATGTTCGGCTTGATAGGTAAGTAGCTAGATAGTTACTCCACTTAGGAACAAGTGACATTTGGAACAATGTGACATGAGGTATGGGTGTCTGTTTTTTACATTGAGGACAATCCTTTACAAAAGAGCAAACATCACTCCTCATAGTTGCCCAAAATACTCCAAGTCTCAAGGTCCTTTGGATAGTTTGGTCTTCCGCAAAGTGAAGCCCTACTATGGTAATATGTGCTTGACTTAGGTATTCAGTATTAAAGAAATATTCCATCTCGGTTTCTTTTGTATAGCCTACTAGATAGTAATTGATACATAGTCGATTGCTCAATCAATCTGATTGTAATAGGAAGTGGTATTTGCATTTCCGACCATCGAGGTATCATTTCCACGGAGAACAGATATGTATCTGGTAGATCATCGTCTACTCCTTTAGGTGATTCTCCTGAAACAACCCTAGACAAATGATCTGCTCTTTGATGAGTAGTGCCCTTTTTCACAACTACAGTGAAATCAAACTCCAGAAGAATGATGAACCATCTCACTATTCTTCCTGTGCTGCATGGCTTGCTGACCAAGTACAATAAAGCTTGGTGGTCCACAAAGAACACAAATTTGTTTGCTAATAGGTAATGTCTATACTTTTTTACGGCATAGATAATCCTTTCGGTGGTGGTGTAATTCTTTTCTGCCATGTTCAATTGTCGGCTAGCATAAGAAATAGGAAAATCAATTTTCCCATCTCCTTGTTGAGCTAGTATACACCCTATGGAAAAATTGAAAGCATCTACATGTATGTGGAATACCTTATTACAATCTGGTGCTTTCAATATTGGAGCTAAAGTAAGAGATTGCTTAAGCTTCATGAAGGATTCTTCACATGCCTCGGTCCATTCAAAGTGTGTAATCAAGCTATACATGGGTTTTGCAATTATAGCGTACATGTAAATGACCTCTGTAATATCCACAGTGTCCCATGAAGACTTGAACCCCCTTGACTGTTGTTGGTCTAGGAAAATCAGCAATGACATGAATTTTATCCATATCAATAGCTATGCCATTTTTAGACACTATATGTCCAAGAATTTTTCCTTGTCTACCCATAAATGTGCACTTTTCAGGATTTAAGAAAATCCGATAAAGTATACATTTTTCGAATACCTTTTTGAGGTGTTCAAAATGATCAGCCCGGATTGACAAATGTACGTATAGATCATCCATATACACTTCCAAGAATTTCCTACGATATTCTTTAAAAGCATGGCTCATCAATATTTGAAAGGTGGCTAGAGCATTAGTAAACCCAAAGGGCATAACCCGATAGGCAAAAATACCCCATTCCGTTGCAAAGGCAGTTTTATGCTGATCTTTTGGGTCAACTAAAGTTGATTGTATCCTGAAAATCCATCTAAGAAATTGTAAACTTCTTTTCCTGCAACTCATTCTAAAACATGCTCAGTGATTGGAAGAGGAAAGTTGTCTCTAATGGTAGTTGCATTCACTTTCTTTAGGTTGATACACACCCGTAGTTTTCCATTTTTCTTGGGTACTACCACAATTGGAGACACCCAATCTGTGTGTTCAATTTCATAAATGAATTTGGCTTCCTTTAGTTTTTTAATCTCTTCTTTGATCTTTCTGGAGAATGTCTCATTATATGTGTATGGCCTTTGTCTACTTGGTTTCACATCATCTCTCATGGGTATGGTATGTTGACAGATTTTTGGATCAACACCCTTGAGATCCTTGTAAGAACAAGCGAAGACATTGTATGCAATAAGCTTCAACCGGCTTAAGGTTCTTGCCAGGCTCTGGGCATTCATTTTTCCAATGATCATTTGTACCACAGTTATGATAGTTTCTCATTCTTGGCTTAATCATGGGTCTTACCATAGGAGGTCTAACACCTCGATTAGCTACATAATACATTGGTGCAAGCTCTGGTGGAGCATAAGTCATAGGTTCTTCCATTGGTGGTGGATGTGTATTATACCAATCTCCTTCTACCATGAATGTAGACGGACTAGGCTCAGCATAGGGTGTAACAGACACTAGTGCTTGTTCATCTATGACTCCTTCTCAATGCATGTACTTTACAAGCACTGCATTATGTCCTGGATACGGAGGTTGTTGACCCAACACGGGTTGAGGTCTTTCCATACCCATCGGTGATCTTTGAGTTGGTGCCATGTTAGGCTGATATCTGTACATGGGTTGTCCTTGTGGACTCATGGGCACATACTGAAAATTCCCATCATACTTTGGTCGGTAGTATCATTCATTGGTCTCATGGTTGGTCCATTTACCCTCGATTGCACACCATTTCTGCGGTCTAATTGGTTGTCCCTTTTGAGGTATCCCTTGCCTTGGTTCTCTCATAGGTTTTTCATGTTATTCATCATGTCATTCATCCTTTTGAGTATGTATTCTATGGCTGAAAGTGGTGCTGCAGCAGCCGTTCCCACTTGTGCTGGTTTGGTAGATGTTGTTTTCTCACTTTGGTAATCCTTAGGGACATCTTCCTTGTTGAAAATATCACAATTGTCTCCTAAGCCAATAGCATCTAACACACACTCTTCTAGGGTTGTATGCTTCTTGCTATATAGTATAGCATGAAGTTCTTTGTTGAGAAGTCCCTCTAGAAACAATGATACTAGTTGTTCTTCTGCAGGTATCTCTAGCCTGGACATCTGAAAATGTATTGTTTCATTTGAGTTGCACAATCCCTAATAGACTCACCATGTTTTTGTTTAAAGCTGTAGATTTGAGCTACCGTATTATGTTTGATCCCTATTTTGGAACAAGCAGCTACAAATCCTTGAGCTAATGTGTTCAAGTCCATGATTAACCTTGGTGGAATGTTTTGGAACCATGTCAATGATTTCCCTTCTAATGTCATTCCAAACCCCTCGAATTGAGTATGGAAATCGAATATGTGTTCTACTCTTAGCACTTGCTTAAAGCTGGTCGTATGGATCTCCAGATCCACTGTATTTTTTGACCCATTTTTTAAAATTAGCTAGTCTGACACGTCTATTTGGTTCAACTCCCGGTCTCCTGGCAGTTGGTCCTATTGTTCCAAGTACTTCAAACCAGTTTGTTGGAAATAGTGACTCATGTAACCCTGGAACAACTTTAGTGTCACCCAGTTTTCTTCGTGATGAGGTGGTTTCTGGTTTCTTAACATTACTCTCAGAGGATCTCTCACGATGTTTGTCTCTTGGAATAGTCTCTGGTCCTTGTCCCAATATCCAATCCCTTATGGAATGCCCTTGGTATTTGGTTTGTTCTACCTCCTCAGGAGTCATCATAACAATGTTGTTGTTATATCAATCCCTAAACAGGTGGGTTGGTAGATCTGTTGATCCCTTATCTTTGATCTTGAAGATATAGATGATCTTCATGGGTATTAGTTGTCCTAATTTGGCATGCAAAGTCCACAGAAGATCTTTTACATTTCTATCCTCCCAACAATAGACTCCGATCCTAGGATTATCTGTACTAAGCCGTTTCAAAGGCTTCAAATCAACTTGATCGTATCCATCAAATTCTAAAGTTGGTGGTCCTTCTTTAGCAGCCATATTTGGAATTATGGTATTTACTTGTAGTCCCCATTTGTTTATCACGTCAGGGTTTTTGACTTGCAAATACCGAGTTCCGTTTCAATCCATCTACATTTTTCCTTGTTTGTTTGCCCTGATCTCTTATTCAAACTCAATACCATGGTCATCAATGTGAATAGCATACTCTTCGTTAGGATCCAGGTAAACATGAGCTCCATGGCGATTAGTCTTATAAAATGTGAGTATATGCTTATATTGCATTGTCGTTCCGGTTTTTGAGTGAGTCGAGTAGGAAGACATTTCGGATGTTGAATTAGAAAAAGTGTCTAAGACTTCTTCAGGGATAGTGTGCAAGGAATTGCCTTGATTCACGCTTTCTTCAGTGGATACACTATCGGAGGTTTCTCCAAATATGCCTTGATTTACTAGTACGCAACCAGATCTAAGGTTCATAAAGTCTTATGAAGCCCTAGACAGAGTACTTACCTTTGGATTGACTTGTTGTCAATTTCCACTTGATTGGATTGCAATTTTTGTCAAGCTACCGATTCCTCGTTTACAACCTGATTCCTGTACAAATTTGATCAAGTTAGCTATTCTTTCACAAAGACTATGTAGTTTTTTCTACCTATGGTGATTGGTCTATGTGGATCACTTCAAATCGAGCTAATTTAGTCAGCAGTTGAGATTTTCAGACTCGACTTTGGCAAAAATCAAAGGATTAATCTGCAACCTGGAAACTGAGTGAACATGTACCAATTTGGATCCGATTAAACCCAAAATTTCCCGGTGGCTTTGTATTATGATAGTCTAGCACTGTACAAGTTCAAAAGTAAAAAATGGTATCTCTCTGTAGTAGTAGTAAATAATTGCGATTATTTACTTTTGTCAGTTTTTTGCACTTTTTGGCTTGGTTTGCCAAGTATACAACCTGTTAAGGTCCCTGGACAAGTTTCACTAAGTTTGGACAAAATTTGTTCAAGTTTATCAACTGTTTCGTGTCCGCATAGTCTGATTTCAAGAATGTGGCCTAAATCTCACTTTTGTGATCCAAATTTCACCAAAATTGATTTGTGTGGTCTACTTGATATGCTTGACCTTGTGGTATGCTCAAATGTGCAAGATTGTCAATTTTTGAAGTAGATGTAAATAATCGTGATTATTTACTCTCGTAATTTTTTTGAAATTTTTTGTCCCAATCTTGACACGGATCTATTAAGCACTTTAACTTAAGGTCTCTAGCCAAGTTTCATCAAGTTTGGACTATTTTTGGTCAAATGGTCATCAGTTTTCTTTCCGCAGAATGTCTTTGCAAATTTGGTCACAATTTTCAATCCAATGATATAAATTTTACCAAATTTGGTTTGTGGGCTTATAAAAAAACCAACAAAAGGGGTAGATTTAAATAATCGTGATTATTTACAAACTGATAACTTTTTGCATCTTTTTTATCAAATGAGTATGTACACATGTTTATCACATCGATATAAGCCTATGAATCAATTGTTACCATATACATGTGGTAGTGATGTGTGTAAACACACTAGGACCGCCGGGGCATTTTTTCCCTCTTTAGGAGGTTTTTTCCCCCGTGCATTGTATATACGCCCATCACTCTAGGGCTATCTATCTTTCCATTGCACACTAAGTAACACACTCTCTATTGTGTGCCTTGAGCTTCCTTCGTCTTCTCCAAGCTGTGTGTGTTTCTCTACAACCCTAATTCCAACAATTGGTATCAGAGTAGGTCACGTCCTCCCGGGCTTAGTCGCCAGCTGCTCCAGCACACGCCTGCTCACTTTCTCCGATTTCAGTGAGCTTTGGCGAGCGTTCGACAAATATTTTGGGCGAGCTCGAAGAGCTCGGTCTGCTCAGAATTTTGATTTGGGCTCATTTCGGCCTTCGTTTTCACTACAGGCAGTACTGCACGGGCTATTTCATCATTTTGTGGAGAATTTCTTTCATTCAATGACAATTTCTACATAACAGGTGCCTTATAGTCTTCTACGGTTTGTGCTATATAGCACAGGTTATCCCCGCTCCGTTTCTCCTATTTTCGAGCAGTTTTCACATCAGGTGCAGCATTTACCATGGCTGACAAAAACAACACAGATGTGTTCAAGATGTTTGCTGCTGAGGACCGGTTGGATGGGGACAACTACCCTATGTGGGCTTATATGATGCAACATGTTCTTGTGTCAAAGGGTGTCTGGAACATTGTGCAGGGCATTGATGTACGTCCTGGTTCTGAGGATGTAGACAATGTTGAGGATGTTGCAGGTCTTGCTGCAAGGATTGCAGCTGTTAGAGTTCTTTTGCCTACGGCAAAACAAGCTCGTTGGGATGTTAAGGATACGCAAGCTCATGCATTGATTGCGTTGTCTGTGAAGCGCACCATTGTTCCTCACATCCGTTCAGCAAAATCTGCAAAACAGGCTTGGGATATTTTAGCAGGTCTTTATGCAAGCCGCAATGAGGCTAAAATTTCTTTGCTGTGTAAAGAGCTAGAGTCGAAGATTATGCATGAGGAAGATGATATGGACACTTTCCTTGCTAGTGTCAAGGATATCAATGAGCAGCTTATTTCTGCAGGTGAAGTCATTTCAGACAGTTCCCTTATGCAGACGGTTCTTGATGCCTTACCAGATTCCTACCAAACATTTGCTAGTACTTGGAGACTGATGACCCAAGGAAATCCAAAAGTTGTCATGTTTGATGCATTATGCACATTGCTATTGCAAGAGTCACTTTCTAGAAAAAAAACAGGACTAGGCAGCGTGCAGTTGAACAGGCTTTTATTGTTTCTCAAATAAAGGGTGGTAACAGTAATGCAGCCACTTCTTATGGTTCTGCTGCGAGTGGCAAAAATTATGTTTCTAATGCTTATGTTGGTAGTACTTCGTCTGGCAATTCTGGTGATAAGGGCAAAAAGAAGATGCGTTGCCATTATTGTAAAGCCAATGATCACTTGATCAAGTCGTGTCCTAAGTTGAAGGCCAAAGAGGCTAAGAAGAAAGAGGGTGGTTCCACTGCAAATGCTGGTTCCACTACAAATGCAACCATTTTTGAGTCTTCTGTGAAAGGAGACTGTGTTGCTGATGTTGATGCAGAATGGGCTTTTAGCGCAGAGTGCAATTACAATCCTATTGTCCATGATGCATGCTTGTCAGTTGCTACAGATTCACATGTGTGGTATTTCGATAGTGGTGCTACAAAGCACATTACCTCACATCGTGAATTGTTTACCTCTCTCAAGTCTATCCCTCATGGGAATTCAGTCACTTGTGCCAACAACGCCTCTTACCCAGTTCAGGGAGTTGGAAAGATTGTGCTCACTGCTGCTAATGGCAGTTCCTTCACACTTGTTGATGCACTTTATGTACCTGGGATCAAGAAGAATCTCTTGTCTGTGTCCGCACTTGCTAGACTTGGACTTGTAGTCAAATTTGTGGATGACAGATGTACAGTTCATGATCTCAGTTTTGGTGATGAAATTGTTACATCTCGGATTTTGTGCAGTGGGCTGTATAAGCTCACTTTTTATGACAAGTATGGACAAAATTTTGCAAATGTTGTTGCAGATTCAAGGGCTATTTCAGATGCAAAACTTTGGCATGCACGTTTTGGTCATCTGAATTTTGCCAGTTTGCTGCGTTTGTAGAAATCTGATATGGTTGCTTCTTTTCCACCTCTTGAAGCACCTGTCAAACATGTTTGTGAAGGCTATATTTTGGGTAAGATGCAGCGTTCTAAATTTCCAAAGGATGGTTCAGTTCGGGCTACATGCAGGTTGCAGCTTGTGCATAGTGATGTTTGTGGGCCCATGCAAACTCCGTCCTTGGGCAATCACCTGTACTTCGCGACTTTCATTGATGATTACTCTAGGCATGCATGGGTATTTCCGCTTAAAGCAAAGTCTGAAGCTGTTTTTATGTGCTTCAAACAATTTCTGGCTATGGCTGAAAATGTCTCGAAATGTACTATGGGCACCCTCCGTTCCGATCGAGGGGGGGAGTATATGTCTCATGAATTTAATGCATTTCTGGCTAGTCGTGGGATAAAACACCAATGTACAGTGCCTTATACACCTCAGCAAAATGGTGTTGCTGAGAGGAAAAACAGGTCATTGACGGAAATGGCACGATGTATGGTCAAAAGCCAAGCTTTACCGCATTCTTTTTTACTTGAGGCCATCATGTGTGCCACTTATGTACTTAACAAGTGTCCTACGAAAGCTTTGCAGTCTATTACTCCATATGAAGCATGGCATGATAGAAAGCCTTCTATTGAGCACATGCGTGTTTTTGGATGTTTGGCATATGCTTTGGTGCCACAAGTGCAGCGCAGAAAATTGGATGATAAGGCTGTCAAATGTATTTTTGTTGGTTATAGTGCTGAAAGCAAAAGATACAGGTTGTATCATCTGCAAACAAAACGTATTCTGGTTTCACGGGATGTAGTGTTTGTGGAAGATTCTGTTCAGCCTGTGCTGTCATGTACTAGAGACAGTAATGTAAGCTCACAGGACATTTATGACACTTTTTTGCCTCTTTTCAGTGGTGGAAATACGAATGTAAGTTCCAATGAGGCAAATGTACAGCCTATGGGGGTTTCTGAAAATGTTACAGATCAGCCTATTACTGATGCAGATGTACATGATGTACTTGATGAGGGAAGGGCTGAAAATGAGTAGGCTAGAGGTATGCCAAAATGGCTGGTGCACACTTTGCGTGACAGTAAATTGGATGCACCTTTGTCTAGTGGTACTCGTTCAAGCTCTCGCCATGCATCTTATGCATCAGATTGTTATGCTTTGGCTGTGTCTAGCTTACATGATGTTGAGGAGCCTCTGTCTTTTGATGAAGCACAGAATTCAGAAAATTGGATGGTTGCCATGCAATCAGAATATGATGCACTTATAGAAAATGACACATGGACTTTATGTGATTTGCCTCCTGGAAAAAAGTCCATTGGTACGAGTGAGTTTACAAGTTGAAACGCAAGCCGGATGGTGAGATCGATCGCCATAAGGCTCGACTTGTTGCAAAGGGTTATGCACAACAAAAAGGCATTGATTATGAAGAGACTTTTGCTCCCACTTGTCGTATGACTACTGTGCGTTTTCTATGTGCATTGGCAGCTCATTTTGGTTGGGATGTACATCAATCAGACATTGTTACTGCTTTCTTGAATGGTGACATATTTGAGGAAGTTTATGTAATGCAGCCTCGCGGTTTTGTCATAAAAGGACAAGAGGACAAAGTGTGCAAGTGTAACAAGGCTTTGTATGGGTTGAAGCAATCTCCTCGTGCTTGGTATGAGAAAGCTGAAACTCATTTGTTCAAACAAGGCTTTGGTAAGAGTCCAACAGAAAGCACATTGTATGTAAAGCGTGAGGGTGATGTATTTCTCATCGTGGTTCTTTATGTTGATGATTTTCTGATCACTGGACCAAATGAGAGACATATTGCTGAATTTAAGGCTGATTTGAATGCTACTTTCAAGATGAAAGATTTGGGGCTGTTGCATCATTATTTGGGCATACAGTTTAAGCAGTGTGATGGTGGTATTGCCTTGTGTCAGAAAAGTTACATAGAGACATTGCTACGTAAGTTTGGACTTGAGGATTGCAAACCTATTGCCACTCCCATGGAAACAGGTTTGAAGTTGAGTTTACATGATGCTGGCGATCCTGCTGATGTCACTTTTTACCAAACTGTTGTTGGCTGCCTCATTGCTGTGGTAGTGATGTGTGTGAACACACTAGGACCGCCGGGGCATTTTTTCCCTCTTTAGGAGGCTTTTTCCCCCGTGCATTGTATATACACCCATCACTCTAGGGCTATCTATCTTTCCATTGCACACTAAGTAACACACTCTCTATTGTGTGCCTTGAGCTTCCTTCGTCTTCTCCAAGCTGTATGTGTTTCTCTGCAACCCTAATTCCAACATCAATTTTCATCAAGTTTGGACAATTTTTTCCCCAATTTTCACTCAAGTTCTCGAAAGTCGGTACAAACTTTAGTTTCTACCCAATTTTTTGCCAATTTTGTGATCCAAATCCAATGTGCCTTTACAAAAATTGTTTGTACGCATGCAATGAGTCACTAGTATCAACCTTAGTCAATAGTTGAAAGTAAATAATCACGATTATTTACTTTGGGCTAAAAATGAACAAGTTTTTGCACTTTTTCCATGGACAAACACCATTTTAGATGAAATGGGAAAATCCCACAACTTTGGGACTAATTTCAACACCTATGGATTCCTATTTCCCATTAAATTTGGAAAAAAATCATTTAATTTGGGAATGTGACAAAGAGATAGATTCTTAAGAAAATGGTGGTGTTGAGAAACACCTTTTAAAATTTTTATTATTATGTGGGTGTTTCAAAACACTTCATAAAAGAGATAGATTCTCAAGAAAATGATGGTGTTGAGAAACACCTTTTAAAATTTTTATTTTTTTGTGGGTGTTTAAAAATACTTCATAAAATCATACATAAGCTGGGGAAATAAAACAATGAGCAAGATATGAAATGCTATTGAATTTCTCCTATTAAGCTAGCATGTGCCTTCTCCACGACATTTGATGGGATCTTGATTGTTTCCACAATTATTCCACCCCTTGGAGTCCATGACCATGCAATTGTATCAACACACTCCCAACGCTTTGGGTCAGCAAGATTGCAGCACCAACTCTTTTTCTAACAATCGTCATACTGTTCTTGGATTTAGGGATTTCTTTTTCGATGTTTTGGTGCCCAATACTGAATCAAAACTTTCTTGTAGTTAGGAGATGATTTGTTTTAATCAACGTTTGATTATGCCACTCCTAGCCATATCGGATATTCAGGATCTGCGGGTCTCACAAGAATAAGATCCCCTTTTCTTACATCAATTTGAGGCCTAAAAGCCTCTTGTGGCCTTGCACTTTGAGGACCAACATAGTGATCATCCAATTATTCATATCCTTGAAACTCATCTCTGTCTTCCTCTATCTCTTGCATTTGATGATTCCCTATAGTCTTTGGCCAAAATGTTGTATATTCACCAATGTGTTTATTGGTTGGTTGTTCAAGCTCATTAATTATGTTTTGCTGATAAATGATAACTAGCTCCATGTATTTTGTGGAGTCATGGTCCTTTCCCTTTAATAGAGAACATCTTTTCCAAAATTCAAGATATGACTTAATCCCTTGAATAACAAGCGGACTATCTCTCACATAGTCTGCTATAGGTACCACATCTGGACAGCTTGTTGGTAATTTTGGTTTTCCCTGGTCATCTTTTTTCCACAACTCAATTCCTGACTCCTTTGGCATCCAATCAGGTGATTTGGGATGAATTTTGTATTGCATTACTGGGACTTCACCTTGCATATAGAAATGAAATTGAAGTGGCTTAGAGTGTCCAACAAGAGCATCTTGTCCGTCACACATGTACCCTTGCACAAAGGATTTAAAGTCGGGAACTTGTGTTATCAAAAATATATGGTGCTGGAGCTGAGCTTTCACATTTTTGAAAATGTTCCATCAGATGTGGAAAAGTGAAAGTTATTCCTGTTGGCAATCTTTTTGAGAATCTACTAAACATTGCATCTATGTCCTCATGTGTATGACCCACCATTAAGAATCCCAAATGCACGGTTTTGAAAACACCTTTTTCTACTAACAAGGATAAGTATGCAAATAAATATCGATTTTTATTCTCTCCTGCACAATTATCTAGCTGTAGCAAAAGATTCTCATGCAATTTTTGAAATACAGGAGTGGATATGGTATCCACAACACATTGAGAGGAAGTTGATTGTATGCGTACAATCTCTTCATTACATCCTTGGATGGCCAACGGTGGTGTCATTGTTGATGCATTCCTCTCACGCTCTTACTTCATTTTGTTTTGGAGGTCTAGAGCTCTCCTAGAGTTCAATGCATTGAATAAAATTACATTGCTGCATGGCACGCCGTCATCGCATAAATCTCCTAGTCCATGGTTTTCTGTTCTTTCTAGATTTTGTAAGCATAATGCAAGGGAACCAATTGTAGCATTGGGATCTGAAGGCCATAGACCAATAAGTGAGAAATGAACATACATTCCATAACCATGTCCATGTGTTATCAGACCTGTTAATGATACTTGCAATTGATATGCATTCCTATAATCTTTTGAGTTCACACGCAACCTAGGTATTGCTGTCTTTTTTTGATCCATTTTATCATGTATAATGCATAAATACTTATCCTTTTGCAACTGGGAGAACTTACGCCGGGTGTAGTACACATTCCTACAACTTTGTTGTTGCAACATGTGAATTCGACGTTCATCCTTCAAACGTGCAATCATCTCGTCATCCTTTGTTGACTCTAGTCGAGACTTCATCCGACTACACACAACATATTTGCAGAACTCGCTTGTTTTTGACAAAGTCACATTAGCAAACTCTGTATTCCAAATCCTATTGAATGTCGTGCTAGACATTGGCTTGAGACTCATACTGTCAAGTGTTTTATTGAAATCATGTAAAATTTCTACTTGCTTGTACGTGTTTGGTATTGCAAGCAAAGTTTGCCTAGTACCATCTTCCATGGTTCTACTCTTATGTGGCATTCTCTCTGAGTTTTCATCAGCAAAAGAGCGCATCAATGCCCTTCCCATTTCTGTATGGTCTCTTCCTTTTCTCATGACACCATCATTACCATGCACTGAGCGTCTAACCCCATTCTCAAAATGTCACGGTAACGATAAAATGAAGTTTTTGGAATGCCATGAATTCCGTACCAAGCTCTACTGCAAACCTCACTGCCATTAAAAGAAAACACATAGCATGTCTTTGTAGTTGTTTTGTTATCATGTCATGCAGTCAACATTGTATCATACACATAGTTTGTTCTATTTTGCAAACTCTGTCCCAAAAATTCATTGCGCATAGCTAGGACCTTATCTCGATTGGCATACTGACAACACCTCTTGGAACAACAATCTATGGTTGAAACAAGCTGGACAGATGCTAGGGATGCTTGATTGGATCACTTAGAAGGTTTCACTAACATTTTTGGCTTCCTGTTTACAAAGCAATATTTATGCTTTTTTGAAATAGACTCTACCAAATAAGCTGATTCAATGCATGTGTCTTGTAACGCATGCATAGCATGTAGATCTTCATAGCGTAACAATGCTTTTCCATCCATAGTTGTCACTCTCTTGATAGGCCAACAAACTAGATTAATGATGCATACACTAGCTTCTGCAGAAATAGTAGCCTCATCTGCATAGGATGTTTCGATACCAATACCAATGTTATCTTCACCTAGCTCACCAAAGTTTACAGAGTCAAACGGACACACATACATGACAACCCCTTCGGCTACTACATCATGTGTTTTGGTTTCATCCCAAAGTTGAACCCTCTTATCCTTCCAAACCTCCCTGTAGCTCATTCCATTACATTGTGCATCCAATGCTCCTTTTGCTTTGTCAGCCTCATGCATAGAAGCCACTTTTTACTGCATCTCATTTATATGTTGCAACGACCCACTACTCCGTTTCACAATACTATGAAAAGCATCTCCCACTGTCAATGCATCCATTGTTGGAAAAGGGATGAGTGCTTTCTTTTCAAAACACAAATCAATTGACACCGATATATTGCCTTCCCCAATAAGCATGCCAAAACAATATGCACTTGGATTTATTTCAAATACGGTCCCAATGGGCAACCTTTTGTGTGGCTACAAACATGCACACTCTATCACCATGATTGAAATTAGAATATTTGTTAAACAAACCGCTTGCAGAGTATCTTGATGTACATAGCAAGCGTGTCAATACAAAGCATAACAAGTATGTATGTAGGTGTTTCATGAGAAGATACAAGAAGATAATTTATGTCCCCCGAGCCCAAGGGTGTGAGTTCCATAGGATGTCCATATGAAACATATGGTACTCTATGGCCCTTGAGCTTACACATTGCCACCCCATGACCCTAGGGCCATAGGATCTCCAAATGAAACATACGGCAATGTATGACCCTTGAGCTTATACATTGCAACCCCATGACCCTAGGGCCATAGGATTTCCAAATGGAACATAGGGCAACGTATGGCCCTTGAGTTTATACATTGCCACCCTATGGCCCTAGGGCCACAAGACTTCAAAACATACAAAAAGACAACCTATGGACCTAAGCCCAAGGGTGTGAGTTCAAGGGTGGCCAAGATGTCAATGCAACCCCATGGCCCTATGGCCATAGGATTTCCAAATGGAACATAGGACAACGTATGGCCCTTGAGCTTATACATTGCCACCCTATGGCCCTAGGACCACAAGATCTCACAACATACAAAAAGAAAACCTATGGCCAAGATGTCAAGGGTGGCCAAGATGTCAATGCAGCCCCATGGCCCTAGGGCTATAGGATCTCCACATAAGACATGTGGCACCCTATGGCCCTTGAGCTTACATATTGCCACCCCATGACCCTAGGGCCATAGGATTTCCAAATGGAACATAGGCAACGTATGGCCCTTGAGCTTATACATTGCCACCCTATGGCCCTAGGGCCACAAGATCTCACAACATACAAACAGAGAACCTATGGCCAAGATGTCAAGGGTGGCCAAGATGTCAATGCAGCCCCATGGCCCTAGGGCCATAGGATTTTCATATAAGACATGTGGCACCCTATGGCCCTTGAGCTTACATATTGCCACCCCATGACCCTAGGGCCATAGGATCTCCAAATGGAACATAGGCAACGTATGGCCTTGAGCTTATACATTGCCACCCTATGGCCCTAGGGCCACAAGATCTCACAACATACAAAAAGACAACGTATAGCCCCTAAGCTCAAGGGTGTGGGTTCAAGGGTGGCCATGATATCAATGCGACCCCATGGCCCTAGGGCCATAGGATCTCTATATGGGACATGTGACACCCTATGGCCCTTGAGCTTATACATTGCCACCCCATGACCATAGGGCCATAGGATTTCCAAATGGAACATAGGCAATGTATGGCCATTGAGCTTATACATTTCCACCCTATGGCCCTAGGGCCACAAGATCTCACAACATACAATAAGACAACCTAAGGCCCCTAAGCTCAAGGGTGTGGGTTTAAGGGTGGCCAAGATGCCAATGCAGCCCCATGGCCCTAGGGCCATAGGATCTCTATATCGTACATGTGGCACCCTATGGCCCTTGAGCTTACATATTGCCACCCCATGACCCTAGGGGCATAGGATCTCCAACTGGAACATAGGGCTATGTATTGGAGCTTATCCATTGTCACCCCATGACCCTAGGGCCATAGGATTTCCAAATGGAATATAGAGCAACTTATGACTCTTGAGCTTATACATTGCCACCCTATGGCCCTAGGTCCACAAGCTTTCACATTGCCACCATAGGGCCCACAAGGATCTCACAAGATAGAAGAAGAAAACCCTAGGACATAGGATTTCCAAATGGAACCGAGTGCACGCTTTGATCCTTGACCTCCAACATTGCCACCCTATGGTGTGGGCTCGGGGGTGGCTGAGGTGTCTTCATAATAATTTCGGACATTCAAGGGATACGTAACAATATCCGCAAGTGGCATAAATAAAAAAGCGAAGCATTTTCATGCCACATTCAAATACAAATATAATTTTTTATTTTTTTTCAAAATAATTATATATAAAAAATTTACGCTGCGCCAAACTTTGTCATAATGGGTTTTCAAATACACTTATTGATATCAGAAAAAAAATTAACGCACATATTTCAGGATAATTTTTTAAAAAAATTAGCTATTTTTAGTGTATTTTTTACTATGCAAATTTTGATTCTAGAGTCAAATTTTGCTTCATGGGTGTCGTTCCACTCGTACTACAAAGATATGGACATTGACAAAGCCATCCACCAACTTTTTTTTTCATACTCTTTTTTTTTCTGAAAAGCTCTTTTAATTTTGGAGCCAATGAGCTATGTCTTATTTTCACACAAAGCCTAGAACTCTAGTAATCTCGACTGCAACCCCATGAGAACAGCCCCTAAATTCAAAATTCGAATTTTGAATTTCTTACCTAACCTTATCTCTCTCTTTCTCTCTCTACCACAATTTTTTCCACGTTGTCGCTCTCTTTCACTCTCTCGTTTCTTGCTCGAAACCTACACAGAAACCTGCACAGAGCTTGTCTTTCTCTGTCTCTCTATCTCTCTCTCCCTCTCTCCCTACGCATACAGTTCTACGCCATCGTTGCGAGGCGCATAGATCTACGTAAAGCCATCGCCACAACCTTCAACAGAAGGACTGCTGCTGCGACCTCCCAAACACAGATTTGTTACCATCATCGCCACAGCCTCAACACACCTAAGTGACTGCTTGCTACTGCTGCAGCCTCTCTTCATCAAACACATATTTACTCACAGGTAACCTGTAGAAACTCTAATATTTTTTCTTAATTCGGTTTTAATTGTTCTTAATCTAATTACGTTTTAGTTAAGTTGTAAATCACCTCTCTCTAAAACAATAAACAAAAATCATTAATGACATCTCTAAAACTATGAAACTGTAGACTGTAGAACTATAAAACAGAAAAATCTAATTAGAGATCTAAAACTATCATACAGAATACTCTAATTAGAGACCTAAAAATGTAAAACAGAAAACACTAATTAGGGACCTAAATTTGTAAAACAACAAACTCTTATTAGGGACCTAAATCTGTAAAACAGAAAACTCCTCATAAGCGACCTAAAATTGTAAAACTTTAAAACTCTAACTGCAAAACTCTCTTATTACAAAAAGGTTATAAACCTGCAAATACAAAAACAATAACTATAGAAAATGTTGAAACTATGGATACCTATAATTGGGTTGTGGGGAGTTGGGTACACATTGTAAGAGGACGAGTAGAGCGCGTTGTTGTAGGAGGATGGATTAGGGTTCAGTTGCAAGAGGATGGGAAAAAAAATGAGGCAAAAAGGTGGGAAAGAAAGTGTACATTATATGTGTTTGTAAGATATGGTGTAATATAGTTTCTGAAAATTCATTTGTAGTCACTAAAATAAAACTACACATAGAATCTTTAGAAGGGCAGACAGGGTGTGGCTACATAGGGCACCCTATGGCCATAAGGCCATAGGGTCTCACATCATAATAGAGGGAATCATATGGCCCCAGGGCACAATATGGCCATAAGGCCATAGGGTGTCACTGCATACTAGAGGGCAACCTATGGCCCTAAAGCACCCTATGGCCTTATGGCCATAGGATCTCATCTCATACTAGAGGGTAACCTATGGCCCTAGGGCACCCTATGGCCTTATGGCCATAGGGTTTCACCTCATACTAAAGAGTAACATATGTCCCTAAGGGATACATGTAGCTAGAGCATCCCTGATGAGGCCTTGCCATACGACATGTACGTATAGAGTGGTATAGATGCTTTTGACACTGAGTTGGCGGTCTATGGTCAGTTTGACAGTTTATGCACCTTAGTTGGTCTCTATACAGTGTGCTTTTGAGAGGCATTTCCTTGTTTGATGGTTTGTGAGAGACATACTTGGTCATTTTGTTTTGTATTTTGGTTGACATAGTCCCAAATACAAAGGAGACTCTACCAAAATTTTCCCAGAATCTTTTGGTAGTTTTGTCATGATGTCTACTGGCAAAGACCGTAACATTTATGACATAAAGAAGTTTGATGGCACTAATTTTCAGCTTTGGAAGAACCAAATGCATGATGTGCTTGTCCAAAAGAAACAAAAGTTGACTATTGCCTATGCGGCTAGAGCTGAAGATATGGACATGACTCAGTTTCAGTGGGAGAAGCTTCATGAGCTATGCAGGACTACAATTAGACTGCACCTTGGTGAGTTGGTGTACTTTTTAGTGTTAGAATGTGAGATTTCTCATGCTTTATGGAAGAAATTATGCGACACTACAAAAAGGATAAGGGTAGCAATAAGGTTTTCCTGATGCAAAAACTTTTCAATCTTCATATGAAGGAGTCAACTAGTGTTGCCAGCCATATCAATGATTTTGATTCTCTTTTTGCCCAAATTTGTGTACAATGCATGACCATTGATGATGAGATTTTTTTGCTTTGTTCATTGCCACCCTCTTGGGATATCTTTTGTACATCTATTAGTAGCTCTGTTCCTAATGGTATGCTAAAGTACGATGATGTTACTAGTGCACTTTTGTTAGAGAAGATGCATTGGAAGACCATGACTAGCTCGCATCATGGCAAAGCTCATTATGTGCAAAGGGATGATAAGCAATGTTAGGGCCGTTCTGCGCAATGCAAGTCCAAGAAAGAGGGCAATAGAGATGCATCAAAGGGTAGATCAAAGTCTCGTGGTCATTGCAATGTTTAATGCCATTATTTTGATAAGTTTGGTCACATAAAGAAGGATTGTTATGCTTGGAAGCGTGACAAAGACAAGGGCAAAGGTAAAAGTAGAGATCGTGATGATAAAGAGGAGAAACCAAAGAGTTCAGTTAAGATTGAAGAATAGAACATAGTTCACGATGACATTGATGCGCAAGACATTAATCTGTTGACTAAAAATAATGATGTCTTTTATGATGCACAAGAAACTCTATCTTTGCAAAATTCTATGCCAGCTGAACTCCTTGTTAGTGGTGAAGTATCCCATACATGGATTCTTGATTCAGGTGCTTCATTGCATCTCACACCTCATAGGCATTGGTTTACTACATACGAGGAAACCATTGGCTATGCTACACTTGGTGATAGTTACTCTTGTGACATTGTTGACATAGGTGATATTGCCATTGATACCGGATTAGCCGCACCCCCCTCTAGCCCGCCGGCCAAACAAAATTGAAGCTAACCGATTTTCAAAACCAAGGCCGCAGGAATCAACCCATCCGGGAAGCCAGAGGTAAAGAAACAAAAAAAAACGTTTTTCTTTTATTATTGCCGCCACCAACGTGCGTGCGTGAGGTAGGCCTCCAAGCCTTTTGACACACACTTTCCATCTCATTTTTTATTTTCCCTCTCTCTCTTCCACTAAACCCCGCAGGATGCATATGATATCTATCTCTTTCCCCCCAGCGGGCCGCCATGCTTTACAAAAGTCTCTCTCTCTCTCTCTCTCTCTCTCTCTCTCTCTCTCTCTCTCTCTCTCTCTCTCTCTCTCTCTCTCTCTCTCTCTCTCTCTCTCTCTCTTTCTATACTCTTCCGCTCTCTATGTGAACGGCCCGAAGGCGCAGTACAAAATCTCGCTCTCTTTTAAACACACCCTCCCCTCACCCCTCAGCTCTTGCTCTCCCCATCACTCTTGCCAACTCTCTCACACTCTCTACACACTCTCTCGTCCTCTAGTTCACACCCCGTGGCCGCAACAATAATACACACTCTTCTCTACCTAGACACATACACACACACACATACACACACACACACACACACACACACACACACACTCATAACACACACACCACCCTTCGCTTGTTCTCCTCCTTACCTCACCCTCACCCCTCACCTTGGCCCGCTATTCTCTAAGCCACACACACCCCTCCCACCCCGTTGACCAACCCCCCCTCCTTGGCTCTCTATCGGCCAAGGAGCCCGAGGCCCTACATTCTCTCTCTTCTCTCTTGCACTCCTCTCATTCAAGCCCACAGGCGGAGAGCAAGCAATAATACTCTCTCTCTCTCTCTCTCTCTCTCTCTCTCTCTCTCTCTCTCTCTCTCTCTCTCTCTCTCTCTCTCTCTCTCTCTTACCCACACGCACTCGCTACCCCCGCCCCATGCTCCTCATCCCCTCCTCGTCTCTGTCGGATACAGAGCTGCCACTCTCACACTCTCTCTCTAGCGCTCTCAACAGGCCCACGCAGGCAGCAGAACAGACATATATATATATATATCTTTCTCTCTCTTAACACCCCACCACACACACCTCCCTCACCCCTCAGCCCCTCGCTCTCCTCCCCATGTCTCATTCTCTCTCTCTTTCCCCTCTCAGCCATCGTCTTTCTCAGACTCTCTCGTTTTCTGTGTAATAGCCCATATGGGCGCATAAATTAGATTTTTTTCTTTCTCTTTCATCATACCTACACACACCCATCCACACACTCCCTCACTCTCTCCCCAACACCCTCTTTCCCCCCTCATCTCCCTCCCTCTCCCTCTCCCTCTCGTTCTCTGTGGGTTGTCGTAAGCGGAGGGTGAAGTAACTCTTTCTCTCTCTCTCTCTTAGCGCCTACACACACACACACACACACCTACACACACACACAGACGCACACACACTCACCCATCCCCCCTCAGTCCATGCTCTCACACACTCTCACTCTCACTCATGCCATTTCTCACCCTCACTCACGCTCTCTGTGTAGCTACAACACGTAAGAAATTATAAAACAAAAACAATAATAAAAGTCACTCTATCTCTCTCGTTCCCGCGCCACACACTCTCGCACACCCGCTCACTCACGTTTATCTTGCCCATCTCTCGCTCTCTTTCCGTGCACACATGCACGCACACACACATTCAAACACTCACAAAAACACACATACTCACACTCATGCACTCACATATATATACACTCGTCTACACGCACTCACATATCCACACCGAACACCCACGCATATACCAAGGAAATAGGAAAAAAATGAAGGAATCGATGCGAACGACAAAAAAGGGAAAAGAAGGCCAAGTCGTACGCCGCCGACACTGAAACAAGGAAAGAAACCAAAAGCGTGCCCCGTCCGGCACAGAAAGGAAGTGACACGTAGCATTTTCGGCTTCACGCAACAAAGTACCAATTTTGGTAGCATTAAAGCCTCCCACCGGCCACCCGAACCATCAACAAAACCCTTGTAAATGCCCCGAACTCCACTCTTCCCTAATAACCTAGCCAGTTTCTAGTGAATTGTAAAAAAGACACTCCCCAACCCACTCTTACCTCCTCTCTCTCTATCTCTACCTTCTCTCCCTCTCTATCTCTCTTACTAGAGAGGCATCTAGACTCTCTACAGCGACCAGTGGATATTGGCAAGGACCATTAGGTAAGAATCACCTCTCAAGCCTATATAAAGAGTCTTCCACTAAGCACAAAGGGGGACACAAATGAAGGAATAACACCCTAGCTCCATGCACTCTACACTTCATGTACCACTAAGCACATAATGCACCTCCTAAGCTAGGGAGCACATGGCATCATGTTTTGTTGCAAGCATGGGCAACATCATCATCACCCCATTCTCCACCACACCATGGTTCAGTTACTAGTCATGACCACGCCATGCCCATAAGGCAGTCACTACTCCCCCGCAAGGCAACATGAGCATGCTAGGATTGAATGCACCGACACCATGCTACCCGGGGCCGCTCTCAATGCTGGAGATTGATGTCATCGGTGGTTGCATCGTCTTGATGTTTTCCCTCAACTAACCTCCCGCTAATGTGCTAACCGCCCACTAACTCCAACTTTTCCATGCACCATATGGCACTCACATTTCCATCATGCATCCCAAGTGCCAAGAGCCAGGTTTTGTAATAGTCAAGACCACCATTTGTAAGTATCATCATCACCAATAAAAGTGTGCAATGTTGTCTTGATCTTTGGGTCCATTCTTTGTTCCCCTTAGCTTTGTTTTCCCCATATTCACGGGATGTTTCATCTCTTGTATATCACTATGCTTGTGCTCCATCACGTGCGGCCTCTCCATTCAATCAGTATGCTCCATTCTGACCTTGTCACATACCTCTCTCATACACACACTCTTGACTGTTGACTAGGCATTTTTTTTACATGTGGGCGTTTGCTGTATCACCATTTTATGTTGGTTACCTAGAGGGCATCTCACTTTTGCTACCCTAAGTCATGTATGGCTGTGTCCTAGCCGCACTAATGGTAGGTGGTGCCCCCTCTCTAGTTATAGGATTACTCCTACCTTGAGATGATGCTTGGGAAGGTTCAGGCTATGTGTGGTGTAGAGGCCACCCCGTATGACATGTCATTTCCAGCTATCATTTTCTTGGCGCCCCCACCAAGGATCATTTCATGAAACCCTCGAGTTTACAAGACTAAATCCCCTAAACTTTTGTGGATGGATGAATGGTTAGTAGGTTTCGCTAAGTGGATGACAGAAGAAGAAGATCTCCAAGCACAAGTAGACGAACTTTTCATATCCATAGAAGCTCAAGTGCTAGGCATAACGGTAATTGATTTGGAGTGGGAGAGTCAACCAACACGTCAGACTCGGTGGATATACATAGGCCATGTGCCAAGGATAAGAACGAGGATGTCAAGACCATGGCCGCAACCTATGATGAACCCACAAAAACAAGATGGAGGGAGATCTGCACAATAGAGAATCAACACTATTCTACTTTAAGAATCGGGTAACTCAAGTCACCGAGATAATTATCAAAGTCAGTTTCCAAGTCGTACTTGATGCTGCATCACAGATAACGAAAGCACATGCTCATGCTCTCACTAGAGAGACTAGGGATCTAATGAGCTTGTTTCAGGAAAGAACACCACCCTCTCCCACAAGCTTGGACAGTGACTAAGCACCTCTAAGCTTCACATGAATCATTACAACTTACCTCAAGGCAGATCACACATTCCGATACAAGTATGCTCAATCAAGGTAATACTGGACTAGAAGGCTCACTACCAGCATTCCATCGACACTATGCTGGGTGGGGAGCGCTTCTTTGAGGTTCTGGCATCAAATCAGCCATTTGTCTTACCTTTGGCACAAGGAAATGTACCGTTTGATATTTTAATCTATGTTCTAGTATAAAAAGGGTATACATGCCTCCTTGTAAAGAAAAAAAAAACTTTTGATTGCAAGTTAAGCAGTGTGTCTGTCTAGCTCTCTCTCTCAGTAATCATGGCAAGTGTAGCATTTCCAACATTTAAAGGAAATAATGGGGAGGATTTGGTAACAGATTTCCTAGATGACTTTGAAGTAGCATGTGTAGTAAGCAACAAAGATACATATGAATCCCGCGTTAGAATCTTTAAGCATCTCATGAAGCTAGAAGCTAGGTCGTGGTACAACACACTTCCACAAGAAACTAAGGATGACTGGGAGCCCTAAAAAACTGCTTTTAAGAGGCGCTTTGGGGGAGGTACCACTTCAGAGAAGCTGTGGAACAAGTTGAGAGACTTGAAGCAGGAGGTTCTTTTAGAGTATGCCACCTATGAATCCAAGTTTGTGGATTTGTGGGAACGGTGGGTTGAGTCACTCGCAACAGGGGAAGATGCACCCGATTTCCTCAAAAAGGACCAATCACGCATGGCTTATGGCCGCTTCTCAAGGAGAAGGTGAAGGGTAGATTCCCGGCTATGTACGAGTTAGCCGTCGAGATTGCTCGCCTTAAGGACAAGAAGCTACGGATGAAATCCAAATAAACCAAGTCAATCGAAGCAGAAACATCGTGTCAACCAACAACCATGACAACCACCATTCCTCCACCACCACCGGCTCCTAGGGTAAGAAATGACCAACAAGATATGTTGGCCCACATTACTGACCAACTGCGGAATTTGTATGTCCACTGATACAACAAGGAAGGAATTAGGAGAGAGATTAGGACCCGGGAAGAGCATGACGACATAAGAGGGAGTATCACTGCTACAATTACAGAGAATATGGTCACAGTATGTACTACTGTCCCAAACGTGACAAAACTATAATAGAGGAGGGAGGAGAAACCAACTGTCACCCCCTAGAGAGAGAGCACCCCCACCCCGAGCACCAACCCCACCAACACAAATTCTACGCCCACCCCAGGCACCACCATAAGCACTCATTCCACCTCTTCCACTTACACCACCGCTTCAAACAATATGTTCCCAGGATCCTCCCATGGACGAGACACCGTCCCATCATCATTCCTAACATAATCTTCAACACCGCCCGCACCTCCTCCATCCTCCCTTTGCCGAGAGACTCTCCCATCATTGTCCCTTACATATTCTGTACCACCTGCACCAACTACACCAGTTGCACAACCTGCATCACCACATGCATCACCATCTTCCTGAGGTGGTTCAGACTTTTCATTGGTAATCTCTGTGTCCTCACTTGCATCAACTGCCCCACCTGCACAGCTTGCTTCACCACCTGCATCCACAGATGCATCACCATCTTCCCAAGGTGATTCAAACTTTTCAATGATAATGTCTGTGTCTTCACCTGCACCACCTGCATCCACAGATGCATCACCACCTTCCCGAGGTGGTTCAGACTTATAAATTGTAATCTTTGTGTCATCACTTGCACCAACTGCACAACTTGCATCACCACCTGCATCCACAGATGCATCACCATTTTCCCTTCCTGGTTCAGACCTTTTCATGATAATCTCTATGTCCTCACTTGTACTGAGGACAAAAACTCTGTGTTTTTATCCTCTTGGTCATCAATGCTGCTAGCACATGGGACTTGGCCCTCAACTCCAAATGAACCATCTACATCAGGAACCGGTTCTTTCATAGTAGACTATGTTATCATACTTATTATGTGATCAAGATTGTCAATGTTGCTAGTGGCAGCATCTGAACATAAAAACAATAATGAGATAAACAACAATGATGGACAGGACCAAAAAAATTTGGTTTTGGCTTTCTTAATTCATAGGAAATGGAGAATTGTTACAAAGCCAAAAACGGCAACAGGATTTAGGAAAAGAGCCAAAAATGGGGATAGGCTACAAAGCAAAAATATCGAGACTATGTTTGGAGTCTTTTTCTGACTCTGGTTGTTGTAGCACCTTTTCTTCCAGATTCCATGTTACTATTTTCTCCAGTCTCTATGGCTAATTGGTCCTTTGATGTCTTTGTTTGTCCTTCTGCATCCTCTGTAGGCTTTTTGGCAGCTCCATCTGCAAGAGAGAAGAAACAATCAACAAGAATGAACCTTAAACAATATTATCTACCTTTAGGAAAAAAAACCCAGAAATAACACCTGCCATCTTTCTCTTTATTTCCCTTTGCATCATTTGTATGGTCTGCAGGATGGAGGGACTGGTGTCTCTGGCTGACACTTGATTGTCCTTCATTGATGAAGGAGCATTTTCTGCTTGATCTCCATTCTCAAGACTATACTTCTCTAACACACCTTCCTTCTCAACTGTAGTCTCTGGCTCAGCCTCTGCAGTCATGAAAAGTACTAAGGAATTAAGAACTTGTTGTTTCAAGTTACATGTAGCTATAGCATGATAGTGGAAGCTACCAGGCAAGCACTGATAGCTACCAGCACTATCCTGGTAGCTACCAATGCTATCCTGGTAGCTGGCTGACCGAGATCTACCAAGATGACATAGGGGCCACCAATGCTATCCTAGTAGTAAGCTATCTAACAGTGGTGGTTAACAGAATAAAATCCCTGCAACAACCTTTATCTAAAACATCTTCCTTCTCAGCATGTACCAACACCTTGAATTCTGTTCTTCACAATAAGAAATTAAGAAGAAGTTTTCAAGTTACATGCAGGGTCATCATGACAATAGAAGATACTAGGCAAGCACTAATAAGCTACCAGTACTACCAAATGCTATCCTAGTAGCTACCTTGCCCCCTGCCATCATGGTAGCTACAGATGCTATCATGGTAGCTTTCAATGTTATCCTGGTAGCTACCTTGTCACTTGTAGGACTTCCTTGGCAGAATGGCAGCTCATGGAAGAATGGCAGCTACCAATGCAATCCTAGTAGCCACCTTGTCACTTGAAGGACTTCCTTGGTAGAATGGCAGCTCATGGCAGAATGGCAGCTACCAATGCAATCCTAGTAGCCACCTTGTCAACTACAAGACTTCCTTGGCAGAATGGTAGCTCATGGAAAAATGGTAGCTACCACTATTATACTGGTAGCTACCAGGGTTGACAGTGAGAAATTCCTTGGCACAAGCAAGAGTTCCATGGTAAAACAGTAGCTAATGGAAGAATGGTAGCTACCTTGCCACCAACAAGACTTCCATGGGAGAATAGTAGCTCATGGAAGAATGGTAGCCACAGCCATACTGGTAGATAACTGTACCAGGATTAGCATGACATCTGCCACTATGAGAGTGGTAGCTACCAGTATTGTACTAGTAGCTACCAGTCTTGTATTAGTAGCTACAATTAGCAGGGTTCCCTTGATAATAGAAACACAAAAAAACAGATAAATTTAAGCTCAATTCTACAAAATGTAGCAGGGTGTATACCATGGTCCATGCTTAAGGGCACTGATGAGGGTTTGGTGTCTGATTGCACTCCTTGGAAATTGGCATTCGTACTGCCGAGGATCACCAAAGACTGCATGGTATGCAAAATTGGTTGCATGCATCCCATATTCATGCATGTTTCTTTGTTTGCAACAAGATGGCCAAAACAGTACATGTGAAAGGCATGATTGCAGGGCAGCAAAAACATGCCAAGTGCATCGTCATCGTACATCGTCAACCCACAAGCACTGCAAACTTTGTCCAAAGGCAAGGTGCCCATATCCACAGGTGGAACTTTCGACGAAGGTGAAGACAACAAAACTGTACTTCTTTTGACCAGCATGGTCTTCACAAGATCCATCCACGCCTGTGCACACTCCTCCACTTCTTGTGTAAAATCTCTCTCCTTTAGAGCACTATCCATAGCATCAAGTGGTGCCTTCTCCTCAACTACCACTTGCAATGTTTGGAGTGTTAGCGACAACTTGCTGATAGTATTTTTAAGTTGCTCCACCTTCATTGCATCCACAGCATCTGTTAAGTATGGAGACTGATTTACCCTTGTAATTCTCTGTGGTAAAAGCGCACATTTGTAAGGCCCCCATTATGAGGAGAAGCCATCGTGCATAAAGGTAAATCACTCACCGGAAACCAAAATTTTCACACAGTCAAAAACCAGGGGCAACTTTAGGGGCCTCGGGGGCGGAAGCCCTCGAGACTTTTTTTTTCCTCGCCGGAATACTATGGCCGGACGGCGGCAGGAAAGTGGTCGAAAAACAACCGTCGGTTGGCCGGTAGTCAATGGTCGGTGGCCGGTGGTCGGAAGTCAATGGCCGGTGGCCGGTGTCCGAATTCAAAAGCAAACTTGTCTTCTCAAGGGCGGCCACACATGGGCGGATTGGAGGGTCCGATTTGGACTTATCTACACAAGGGCGGCTACACATGGCTGCCTCTCATGAGAGAGGGCAGCCCTTTTGGCCTATAAAAGGAGGCCATTTCTACACACATTTCAGAGTGTGAAGTTGATGCAACAAGGTGAGTGTGAGGTGGTGAGAGTGAAGCAAGGCGGGAGCTCCATTAAGGGTATAATCCCTTTGTAAACTACTTCTTGTTTTGAAGTACTAAATCCATTGAGTGGCTGCTTTCCCATGGATGTAGCCCACATTGGGTGAACCACGTATATCGTGTGTACTCTCTCTCTCTCTCTCTCTCTCTCTACTCTATAATCTCGTGTATGTAAGTCTGTCTCTCTCCATTAAGTAATCTACTCAATTATCTATTTAGCTACGTCTTATTTCCTAACAGCATCGACATTACCTTCTGCCTTTAGTAATGTAGCCTCTGCATCTTTCAGCTGGCCTCTGAGCTTTTGCACTAGGAGGTTGGCACCTTCATTTTGGTGCACATCAGCCTAAAGCAATTCCAGCTTCTTAAAAGCTTCATTATACTCTGACAATGCAAAAGAATGCTTGCTTACAACCATGTTGTAAACAGTATCTAACTCTGTAAGAGACGGTGGACCAAATAAATTCTTTTTCTACACATCATCCACTGTATCGATTGAAGTTTCCCGGGGTGCCTCCAAATGATCTGGAGTCCTCGTCATTCACCACGAACTGTTAGGGGCAAAGGAGGAATGGAAAGATGCCCATCGCTGCTTCTTTGCATGTAATTTGCTTGGATTCATATTTGTGACAATACTTTCTGAAAACAAGGCCCAATCAACCTATCCCTTCAACTGCTCATATAGAAAGCCTCTAACAAATCCTTTAGTCACCTCCATACCATAATTTCCATGAGGTTCTTGATACACAGATGTGAACAATACATAAAACCTGTTCCGGAGCTCTGGCTTCACATCTCTACATTTTACTTTGCTGCCCCTCTTCGGCACCTCCTTAAAGCATTTCAACCAATCTTTGTTGGTGAAATCTGCCTCAATCAGCAATCGAGCATCCACTCCAGAGTTAGGGAGGTCATATATTTCATGTGCTTGAGGCTTTGTCATGCAAAAAACTGTCTTCCTTTCAAATGGCACATATGGAGTTCACCAACGGCCTTTTCCCTGTAAAATACAGGGAAAAACATAAGACCGTAGTTGTTTCCATACGGCAAATTCATACGGGTATGGAAGTTTGATTGGAGCATGGTTCAACACTTAAGCTTGAAACATACACGGTCATAAATTTACTGAAAACTTAGATAACTTATGCATGGTGAGCATTTATAATATCACAATTTTACAGAAGTTTTCACATTAAACATCAATTGTTGCATTGAGCAGGAGTAGAAGCAGGCTTGGCATGTGCATGAATAGGTGGTACAACTACCTGTGTCCCAGATAGATAGCTACCATGTAACTACCACCTTGGTATTTCTTTGCTAAATGAACTTTTTGATTGGTAGCTGGCTAACATAATGCTACCAACTTGTTATGTTTTTTTGTAGAATGCTGAATGCTACAATCTTGATGATCTCTGATGCACTTTCCCCATATTAAATGAGTGTTGCAAGTGGTAGCTACCACACTGACAGAGTATCACTGATTCATGCTTCTTCATAGCACTATGATTTGCAATCCATATGAGTACGGTCCCAACTATGCACAAGACATGAATGCATGTGCAGCCATCCAATTGAAGTTCAGTCAAAAATGCAATGTGCACAAATATATCTGCTTGAATGCATGCATGCCTCTACACAGGTTTTCAATGCAAGCTTGAATGCATGCATGCATGCCTCTACACGGGTTTTCAATGCAAGCTTGAATGCATGCACATTAGCTTATGGAGCTTGAATGCATCTACAAACATCTAGCCTCTAACTTAGGTTTGCTTCAAAGCAAGCTTAAGAGAGCTTACATGGACCTTGGAAACAAGTTACAACAATAAATTGTGCAGAGATAGCTAGTAACACTAAGATGCAGTAGTACCTCAGTGCCTTAGGCAAGCCTCCTAGTCAATTTTGGTCCAATTTGGAGTTGATTTGACTGGTGAATTCATCAGAACGGACATTAGGATTCTAGAACAGATTTCTGATCAGTTGACCAGCTTATAGGTGTCCAAACCAAAAACTGAGAACAACTATGAGCTGAGCACATCAAGGGAAAGTTACATTGCAAATTTTATATGAAACAGAGCAAAAAGACATCCTACGTGTAGGATGTCTCCAGGCCATATTTGAGGTCAAAATTGACAACTGAGTGCATCCTTGTGATCTAGAGCATATAGGAAACATATGAGCCAAATTTCATCAAGTTTGAAGCAATTTTGGGCTTTCAGAGACCATAGACGGATCTAAGGAAAGTGAATGTTTGAATGACCATATCTTGCTCAAAAATTGTCCAAATTCAATTTTGAAACTTGCTGTGAGTTGCTCGTGAGGAGAGGAACCTCTGGAACAAAAGTCACTTCATTCTGACCAGTTAGACATCATACGTGTAGGATGTCTATTGGGTGATTCTGGAAGTAAATTTGACTTTTGACCACATAAGAGGTTTGCAACTGATGTTTTAAGGTTGTGTGACAAATTTCATGCAATTCTGAGCAAAAAGACATCCTACGCGTAGGATGTCTCAAGTGCTAAATCTAGGGCAAAACAGACATTTGAGCATACCTCAGTCTCCTAGAGCATAATAGAAGTCCCCAGCCAAAATTGGATTGCATTTGGAGCTCATTTGGGCTTGCAAAAGACAGAGTCAGATTCAAATTTGTATTGACCATATCTTGCCCAAAAAATGTCCAAATTGAATTCTAAAAGTTGTTGAGAGTTTCTTGATTGGTAAGGAATTACTGGAACAAAAGTTACCTCATTCTACCACAAAAGACATCCTACGCGTAGGATGTCTCAAGTGCCCAGATAGTGATCAAAATTTTTATATGAGCTCACAGAAGTGCTTGAGAGCATAAAATAAGCCTAGAGACCAAATTTCATTCAATTTGGATCACTTTTGGCTTAGTAAACCTTCCTAGGAAGTTGCAGACAACGAAGTAGATAAAGGACTGACAGACCTGTCTAGAAGTGTCAGAATCACAAACTGAGACCTGCAGTGGGTAGAGGACATCAAGGAGTGTCTACATTTTAAGTTTGGAGCAATTCTGAGTTAGGAGACATCATATGCGTATGAAGTCTCCAGGCAAGGGTTGACCAGGAAAAACTATTTTGGCCATAACTATTCCGATGGTCAAGATCATTCAGTGTTGGTCAGTGCTCGAAAAAACAAAAACATCGTTTGAGGCCTCAAAATACATCCGCAAGTTAGGGGTGTCTAAAAGCGACAATGTGCGAGAATTGTGACGAAACGGTTGCGGTTTTGGACATAGTTTCAACTTTTCCCTAACCAAAGCACTTGAACACAGTGGACTAAGTCTACGTGAACCAAGCAAAATATCTTAAGCCTAGAAATCATGTCTACCCTAGATTCAAACACAGCTTACACAAGCTTGGAGATCCCGACGATAGAGGAATATCCTCCCACAATGGATCTTCCAAACTTGCAATTGATAAAGATCCATCTTGTTGAGAGAGTTTGGATGATTGGTCATGAGAGTAAAGGACTATATAGATACATTGCCGACAATGAGGTCAATCTTTATAGGTGCTCAAATCCATACCTAGAAGAGATAACGGATTACAAGCTCTTATATGTCTACACATACGGAGTCGACTGTCAATGGAGATCTATAGTTGTCGACAAGTATAGACGAGAATACAGAGTTGTAGAAAGCACAAATCCATAGACTGTACTAGAAAGAGGTGGATATTTGGTCAACGAAGGACCACAAATGCCTCCACCAAACACGAGAATTCCTATAGGAATTCCAAGAAGAGAGCCACCAGGATTCCCTTCAAGAGCAATAACGAGAGAAGGATTGGGAGAGTCTCTGGTTAGACTTGTAGACAATCGACAAGTTAGACCATCCCAAGTCCAGAAATGGGTAAACAGAAAATACTCCAGAGATAAAGATCCGAGAGATCACGTAACGGCTTGTAGAAGAGTGATTAGAGCAGAGGAAGTTTCAGATTTTGCGACACAGTTTGCGGGATTTGGATTGACCCTAGAAGATGATGTAGCTACATGGTTCGACTCAGTGGAAAAATGGGATTTTGAGGCCCTAGATGAGCTGTTTGAGGAGTTTATTAAAGAATTCTAGCCAAAAGGCATTGCTCACAACACCGTCTCACAAATCCATAGATTCAAACAGAAAGAGGATGAATCAGTACGCAAAGCATCATTACGGCTCAAGAGATATGTTAAGCTCTGTCCGAGAGAGAAATTACCTACGCAAGCACGACTGATGTTCATCTTTATCCAGGGAATGAGACATGCGGGCCTTCAGAAGGATCTGAATATGATAAAGAGGATGACGCTAAACGAGTTGATCAAAGAAGCTCTTTATCTAGTGGATAACTGTGAGGCATACAAAGAAAAGGACTTAAAGAGTCAAGGAGATGACACATCCTCTCAGCACAGTGTTTCACAGATAAGTGAGTCCATTGCCAAGCCAATGGCACCTATTGATCAAGAAAAGCTTATCAACGACTTGGTCAAGAGGTTGATTCCTCTTGTAAGGTCTGATTCAGGAGAGCCGAAGTGGTGTGAAATTGAGAGAAAATGGATGAACCATATGGGAAAAGAGTTCTATTATAGCATGGAAAATGCTAGGGAGAGGTATGTACAACCTGTTCCAGAAGCACCTACTCCACCTAGATACATTATGGGGAATGCGCCACGACCAGTAGGAGTTTTAAGGCCACAGCTTGTCTTAAGACAACAACCTCCGCTGCCAGGTGCTAGAATGCCGGTAGACATGAGGTACATGCCAATGATGGAAGAATCAAATAAACCAACGCGAGTACCAGCTACAATGTGGTATAGCAACCAAAGTGAGTACTACCCTTTGGAGCAACAAAATGTGAGAGAAACACATGGAGTGGTGAGGCCGGTACAACCTCCACCTCCTGAGTTTCAGTCGAAAGAAAGAAGGTATGAAATGGATGAAAGGACATTGCGATTCATTGCAAATAGCGGCTTACCTAGGTCAAAGCTTGCTTATAGCCAAGAGGAAATGCTAAAAGAATCTCCTCAACCAGAGACAGATTGTCACAAAAGTCGTGACAACCACTTGGTCAAACAATGTCCTCATACGGAGATCACTGAAGTAAATGCCTATTGTCTTGAGTGTGGCATCACTCACTCGATCCCTGATTTCCCGAAAAACCCAAACCAAATCAGGAAAATCACAACAAATGTATTAGGGACTGTTCAGCTACCTAGTAGCTCAGAAAATGAAAATGTTGTACCAGTTCAAGTGGTTATGAGAGCACAAGCTCAAAAGAAATCTGATGAGAATCTAGAGACAAAGAGCACGGAAAGTGACACGAGTCCAAAGACAGATGATGGACCAAAGACAGACGCACCTAGTCAAAAAACCAAGAGCAAACGAAATAGTTGGAAAGCTAGAAAGACTAGGATGAAAGCACGCAGGGAACGAGAGAAAAAATTCCTAGCTATGAAGCTTACCAAAGCTGAGGAGAAGATAAAACAACATGAGGAAAAGGAGGCACCTTCTCTTACACACATGGTTAAACCTCTAGAAGAACCATCCACGGATGAGAAACCGAGAAGTGCTAGTTCAAGAGGATCTGTGTTGGCAGAGAAGGTTAATGAGACATTAGATGCCCTCTTGAAAGCCTATGATGTGAGGCTCAAAAACAACCAAACCCAAGAACACAGGTGGATGACATATCCCTATGCGGAACTAGAAAAGCAAAGGTTTGAAATGTGTCAGAAAATGATCCAAACAGCCCAAGCTTTACTAGAACCACCAGTTGCAAAACGTGAGGATGTGATCCGTGTCCTGCCTACACAAGTAATCCCACCAAACAAGGAACTAAAAGAGCCAGATTCTAGTCATGAGCACATACCAAACCTCAAAGACCCAGCATTAGAACCAAGGATAGTATTGAATACCACGGATAACTCTTCCAAGGGATTTCACCAAGCTATACCTCAGGATTGTAAAGAGATAGATGGTCTTGACAAATTGTGGAAACAAGTCAGAGAGGCCAATGAAGCCGATGTCCTAAGAAGACGAGTAGACAAGACTGGTGATGAACGAGGAGTGTTTCTACCACCAATAGAGGAATTTGAGACTAGATCTCAAATGAATCTAGACGTGCAATCGTATTGGGGCAACAAAGGATCTGTACAATCTATGGATAGTCAACACCATTCGCTAAGAACACTACCGTCCTACATGGGAGAGTACGAGACCAAGTCAGATGTGGTTGTAGTCCCATCACAGAGACTGTCTCCCAACAAGGCCATCAATTCAAAAGGGCTAGTAGATATTCTATCTACCCCAGTCACCTGTACAATAATGTTAGCCGAGTTTCTCAGAATAAGACCAAACATGTGGGCATGTGGGTAAATGTCTAGAGAAATTTGGTGTAAAAACTCCAATGACTCAAATCGAGGAAGGCATCAAAGAGCTTGAAATGCCTCAACTAAATACTAGGCTAGTCCCATTAAACAAGGTAGGCGAGTATTACGAGGGAGAAGATGGAAACACCACCCTTCCTATGGAATTCAATGGTGTAAAAACCATGGCAATCCTTGACAGTGGAGCTGGTGTGGCCATTGCAACCAAAGAGGTTTGGAAAAAATGGGGAAAACCTGCCTTGATATCCACACGAATGACCGTGCAGCTTGCAGATGGACACAAGGAAAATCCCCTAGGACTGCTAGAAAAAGTACTTGTTACTTCTTGTGGCATTGAATATGAACACACTTTTGTTGTTGTTGACTTTGGCAAGAAGAACAACTATGACATCATTCTGGGAAGACCATTCATGCGACAATTGAAAATGGTCCAAGATTGGGGTTATGACCATATATACCTGAGACATATGGAAACCATAACAAAGATAAACTTGAGGGACCATAGCTATAGGGATGTGACGAGAACACCGGTTGAGGAGTTTGATTCCGCCACAGTAGCAGGATCAAAACTTCCATCTTGGTTAGGTAAGCCTAAAGAACTGTGGATGTGTGGAGCTTCACAATGTGGTAGCTTGAAACGTGAGGAATGTATCCTAGAGCGGGTTATAGAGGATATGGACTATATCCCAGAATCATTTCCTGAAGAAGAGTTAGAGCCTTTTGGATGGGAACACATCTTGGCTACTCTGGACGTGTGCACCGTGGAGGATGCTCCCACAACAAAGTTTTGTGATGAAAATGGCTATGATATCGTTCCTTATTTTACAGTGAGTGTAATCCAAGAAAACAAAGAGAACCAGACATCAACAAGCTCTCGAAATAAGGAGCAAACAAAGAAATGTGGAGAATCAAAAGATGAAGAAGACGACGAGTTCTATGACTCTGTAGAACACTTCGAGCTTGAAGAAGATCAACGACCCGGGAATCAATGTCATCGCTACACGAATAAAGTGCATCAAAAGTGGATTCCAAAGTCCTCGGTGAAGACACAGCCACCACAAACATCCTCATACATGGCTCCTAATAAGGATGCAAAGACTCACCTAGGAGGAATACGACCAGAGAAACGAGCTAACAATGCTCTAATCAATGGGCTAGAAAAGTCCTCCAAGAAACTACCACCCACGATCAAACAGACAGTAACTTTCCACTACCAGCCAAAAAATCAAGGGAAAGTACAAGAAGTCAAACTTGCCGAGGATAGTAGCGATAGTGATGAATCTTACGACATCCCCTATCATCAACTCAGGCCATCACTATCACCAACCCCTTCAGCAACAACCATGACAGGTCAAAAGTAAGGACAACAAGTCAAAGCCAAAAAGCTCGACAAATCTGGATACCAAAAAGCTAGATCGGCCAAAAACAGATATGGATCAAGAAGAGAAAGATCTCTAATGACAAATCACAAGATCCAACACCAAAACAAAAACAAGGAAAGCGTGCACGAACGGGTAAGAATATCACAAAGTCGCAAGCTTTCACAACTCAGGTTTGGGCTCCAAAGAAGTTGATTCAAGCACAAAAAATTCAAGAATTCATTTGGATTCCAAAACAACCACAGTATCAACTTTCAAAGCCTGAATCCCGTCCCCAACCAAGCGTACAAGAAGCAAAGACCACTATCGACTCACACAACAAAAAGGTGGATCACGGGCAAGTATGGGTTCCGAAATGAGCGTCAGCAACAAAACAGCCAATAATCGCAAAGAAATGGGTCCCAAAGAAGAACAACAAAACTGCTGTCAGTGCATCGTCGCTTGAATTCTTACAATTCTTCCTACGATTACAGTACAGTTAGAAGAGATCAAGCACTTCAATCAAGCAACGATACAGGAGCTTCAAAGACCATTACATTGCTTAGAATAGGAAGCCTCGCCAACAAATGCCAATAAGCAAATTGCTTATACCCACATCTTGCACAACATAAATCTTTTCCATGGATTGATTGTGTATGCATAATAGGGATACATTACAAGACCTACATAGGCATAACTTTTAATTGCCCGAGCACAACACATACCATTTGCGACACCCTGTCGTAAAGGATGACTCCAAATAGGAAGGGGGGAGGCATTCTAAATGCGGACCTAACATTATGACTATTAGAGGGCAATGTTTTGTGAGATGCATTGAATTTTTGCGTTTTATTGTGATAATTTTTTGATGAAATTTAGAGTATATGCCCTCATAGTAGTGTTACAGACGAGTATGGGGACAAAATCCATATATGAGCCCCTAGGGACATGTGTATAGTGTACATAGCATTTAGATTTCTATTTGAATGATTTTTCTTTTGTTGAGTTGTTTTAAGATTTTCTTTGTTTATTATTAAGAAAAAATAAAAAAATCCATAATCCACATGAAGAAAAGACTGACGAGAGGCCTGAGCACTACAAAGAGAGGAAGGTACAGGAAAACGATGAAACTTCATGAAGTATGTCTCAGCAGCCACTACAACAGCCGAAGAACTTGTCACAAAGCACTGTCAACATACAACCGACAAGTCATAATGTACAAACGGGAGCGTGGCTGCCCTGCGAAATACCCGAAATAGCATACTACAAACCATAAAACGGACTAATTGACATACCTGGCAAACACATAGACGCATAATCGCGAGATACACGAACAGAAGGAGACAGAGTGCGAGAGAGAAGCAATAGGGCGCGTGCAGACGCACCTCCTAGAATGGAGTGCTACGCCGGCACGCGAGAGAGAAGAGAGGAGAGGTGAGAAGAAGAATGCAGACACTGGGTGCAATCTCCCCCCGTGCAAGAGTGACCATTTCCCTCTTGCACGTATTTGTTATATAGATTTCTTGAATGGTCAAATTGGTTACAAACTGGCCGGCCGGTCATAAATGGCCAAAGCTCATAAAGAGCACTTGAATAATAAAATGTACATAAAATATGATATCCTTTTGCAATAGCTTAGCTCGGTCAAGCCTTTTCCACCTATCACAGCTGCAATAAATAATAAGATATCAATTCCATAACATACCTCTCTGTTGAAAAGCAACTGTCCTCAGTTGCGAAGATAAAAAATCTGCAAACAATACTTGTCAAAAACAGTGATTAGTATGTTGTGTCAAAAACATCACATAATAAAAGAAAAATTTATGAAACTAAACAACATTATCTTATGCCTGCCGTCATCCACATACTACCTATTCTAGTGTCCCATACCACTAGAATAAGCGGTATATGTCATACCCTGATGAATCAGGATATCATTGGTCACACTCATCATCAATCTCATAATGTCAAGTCTCATCATATAAACATTGTCGCGATAAAGTAATCATCAGATACCAAATCCCAAACCAATTCCAATTCCACAATATAAGTCCAAATCCAAATCATTGTCATTATGTACCTGGGTAACAAAATCATACCAGTTACAGTGGTGGCCAGCCACTGCAGCATGATTTTGTGATCGGTGTTGCCTAAATCGGCGAATCTACACCAATAGGACATGCTGCCTAAATCGGCGAATCTGCACTAATGCTGCCTAAACCAACGAATCTGCATTTTGTATAAGTTTAAAAATCATGAATCTGCTAGTTATCAATGTGCTGCCTAAATCGGCGAGTCGGCACTAAGATGAGCATTTACACATTGCCTAAACCGGCGAATCTGTGTGCTTGTGACCAATGGACTAGACATGACGTAAAGGAGAAAAAAGTATATCTACTACGTTGTCGGCATCACAATGAAGTATATCACCAATGGACTTACAAATGGTTTTGCACTATCGCAGAGCACCTTAGCTCGCATGAGTAGCTACATAGCTTACTGACAAATCATCTCAACAAAATTTCTTTCAATACAATTAGAGGGCATGACCTTAGCAGTGTAAGAGGGTATCATAAAATCGGATAAAATATGGTGAGGAGATTTGTACGAAAGCTGTAAAAATGAGTTTGCAAAATAAAGAGATCACTTATCTGATGTCCTCGCATTATGGTCTGGATAGATTTTTGTGAATCCTTAGATGAGTTAGAGAAATGTAACGAAAAAACAAATGAAGATCATGATAAAAATCATTTGATTATGGTCAAGCAAGACAGATACATTTATTTCCTTAAAATTGTGGTAAATGAACTAATCATAATGGTGTGGAGCAGCGCTAATGTACAACAACTAGTAAAATGTAACAATGAGCTATTCAAAAAGGAGAAAACCCAAAAAATCTTCATGGTTTGAGAAGTCTAACAAATTTTAAGTCCCTAATTAAGAATGCAGGATATTTGACAATGTTGATCGATGCAAGGAATTGTAGAAAGAGTATGCAATATATCCTAGCCAAAATTAGAGGAATTTGCAAAAAGTGGTCACCGAGCAAGCTGACAGTAGGAGTGTGAGCATAGAACATTTTGTACTAGTTTGTGCTAATTAAAAGCTTTCACCAACAATTGAAAATATAATGAGAACAAGATTGCTAGAAATTGTATAGGATGCGAGAATCATGTGCTACGAGAGGTGTTGACAATTGACTTTAATTTAAGACATGAGTTATGAATCACAGTAGATCAAAGACGATAGAGAGAGCCTAGTACGAGTATATGATTTTGAAATGCAATGAAAAATTTTATACCTGAAGGTCCTTTGATATGATAGCATTGTAGTGGGCTTCAACTGCAAAAGGGATTCTCAAGGACAAAGCACTAAGATGATTTTGTGTTAGATACAGGCAAGTATGTATAAACACTTGAAAGTCCTTATTGAGAAAACTGAAGTTTAAAGAGAATCTGCGTCGAACAGATTGATCTATAAGGATCTTGGAATGATGAGTCCAATATTTTTGTAATGGCCTATAAAGACAGGTGTTAATGCCAAAAGTGGGTGGTAGTTTACATCAGTTATCTATAGTACAAATTACAGAGTGAATTTGAGGCCTCTTTTTTTTTATATATAAACCCTAATAGTTATTGATTAAGTTTAGTAAGTCTTTGACGTGAGACCAATATCCACTAATCACGTTAGCCGTGCGAACCATTCTACAAATTTATATAACACTTTTATTATCTGCTTGGTTATTGTCAAAGCTGCATACTTTCATTCGCTTTTATTGGCAAACAATCCTAACTTTGCATCAATTTTATCAGTGATGGACTTTAAAATGTTAATACATTTGATATGTTATTAAACTACTTTTAAATTTAACAAGGAATCGTTTTGCTGCTCAAAATTTCTCAAAAAAAATTAAAATAACATCAACTAATCAACAAATTCAATCAAGTAGATTTGATCAAGTGGCGCATTTATTGGACACAAGCCGTATTCGCAAGGCGACTTGCAAGTGCTACGAGCACTGACCAATGCGTATACTCGCAAGCATATATAGCAGCAAAGTTGGATGTGGCGGGTTGCTCTCGTATAAGGAGGAAGCCAAACGATATAAATACGCCGTGGCATGGTGATGAGGGAGCTTGCGTGATGTTAGGATTTGTAGATATGTGATGATGGATCACAGAGTAAGTGTTAGACGTAGAAAACAACGTCACTATGGGTAGTCAACCATTATGAGGTTAAATGTCTTGTCTCGACAATTGCCATAATCCGTACCACAAGGGGAGGGGTGGAATATTAGTAGAGGCTAGGAGTTGCCAGTTGTGCCATATACAGCCAAACATAGAGTTACATTACATATGTCGTTACTCAGTATACTATGAGATATGAGTCCAATTTCATTGTCTATCCAAAGAGGGCTTCGGACCGTTGATGAAAGTCATGAGATATCAAGATCAGAGATACTTCAGGTCGGGTTGTTGTTTATGTGCGCAGACACAAGGAGAGGCTTGTGAGGAGATGAGACAAAGGGAGACATTCCCAGAGGGAGATCATTGACTTCTTGAGAGCTTTCTTAGCTAAATTCCGCGTCCTCATCCTTGTGTTGTGCCAGCCTCGTTTCCTCATCCTCGTGATCATATAATGCAACAGTAGCATGGTGCAACTGTTGCAATGCTCATATCCCCACCTGCAGTGCTCGGAAAGCCTTGAGTTGTCCTGCCGTGCTCTCTAGTCTCTCCCTCTCCACACCAACCGTCTTGTCGGATGGCAGCTTACTTCACACTACCAACTTCTCTAAGAAGATGTTGCGCAAAGCTCCATCTTGTGTTCTCAAGCCTTCAGTGAGGCTCATGGCCCGTTTCATGCACCCCCTCAGGTCAGCGCCCTCTATAGCCAGCATGCAGCCCTGTTTTTTGCTGTGTCAAGGCCGCAACAGTGAGAGAGAGGGGGAGATTTTTTTTTATAAAAAAATGGTTGGCAGCTGCATTATTGCATGGAGGGAACTAGTCGAAGAGTGGTGGATGAGAGAGAGAGAGAGAGAGAGAGAGAGAGAGAGAGAGAGAGAGAGAGAGAGAGAGAGAGAGAGAGAGAGAGAGAGAGAGAGAGAGAGAGAGAGAGAGAGAGAGAGAGAGAGATACTGCGTGATATGCAGCTGGCTGTAGAAGATAGTGAAAGAGGTTCTCTTGGCTGCAGCTAAAGCTAAGAGTGACACTAAAAGGAAAAGCTTTAGCCAGTGGTTGGGAGGGGAAACGAAGCCGTACCATGCCCTAAAAAAAAGGTGACAGTGCTTTGACGTCCACAGTTTGCATGGCGGCTGATGACATGAGAGAAGGGGTTGAGTAGTTGGTACCTACTGGGTGCTCTTTGCAGCCATCCAATTCCTTTGAAAAGGTGTGGGCCGCTCGCAGACTGGAAAGCTCCCAAAACGGTGACTATAGAGAGAGACAAATGGACGGCCTCTGTAGTGGTGGAGACTGAAAAAGGCTGGTAACAAAAAGTTCCATTGATGACAACCACAGACGAGAGAGGGACAGAGAGATAGAGGTGAGAACGGTCGTTTGCCACCTTTGCAGGAGGTTTGTGTGGCTGGTTGTCACCATGCAGGCCAGGAAACCACACGGAGTGCATGCAACTGGCAGTGACTGCCACCATGCGCCATCGTTAAGGGGTGCAGCGGGATGAGATGTAGAGGAAGAGCACGATGCCCAGGCCTACTGAGGTTGGCGGTGCATGGGATGGCCTATAGGTGTCGCCCACTAATGTCGTCAGGAGCACGTTGTCAGGAGTTTTTTGGAGCAAGGGATGGCGCATATGTACATACACATACATGGTGCATCAAATAAAGGATTGCCCATTTTCCATAGTCAGGTGGTTACGTGGGGCCCACATGTGTACAGGTAGGACAGGGTGTACATAGTGCATCGATTTTCACTATTACCAGTACCAGTATGTTTTTTCTACAATAATGAGGAGTTTATAGGACGTAAAACTTCTCGAGGAAGCTATCCGCGGGCCGATGACATGAGGTAAGCTAGTGCGTCAGATGGCATCTAGTGGCGTCAGGAGGCCGAACGAGGTCAAGACTTGCACGTGGATAAGTACGGACACGACGTGGGTGTTTTCTTGTGAGAGTTATGCAGAAAGGTCATCATTAGGACCACTTTTTGGCCACTTCACGTGGTGGTGAGATGCATTATTGGAAAAAAGATGAGTGCCAGGTGTGCGAATGATGCAGAAAGGTGACAACTATGCACCGCGAGGTCAGTTTTTGGCATGTTCGGGGTCCGTTTGAGGTCATCTAAAAGGCCAAGGGTGCCCAACTAAAAAAGCTAAGTGTGGGAACTGAGAAAACAGAGAGAAGACCAGAAAAAACGTGGAGAAGAGAGGAGGAACAGCCGCAGGTGTGTTTTTGCTCATTTTGGCCGTAAACTGCTCATCCGAGGTCGGATTTGAGCACTTTGACATTGTAGACTGGGGTTTTGGGCCGTTCTGGACGCGATGACGCTGTCCATTTTTCCAAATTCCTCACTCTTTTTCTGCTATTTTTTTTGTGTAATCTTCTCCATTGAGTGAAGCTTCTTCTCCAATTTGTGATTGTATCTGGTATCTTTTACCCATATTGTGTGAGCTGTTTGCCCCATTGGTGTTGGCCCAAGCTCATTTGTATCTAAACATCAGAAGTGCTCCTCTTTTGAGCTGAGTTTGTGTGTGTGTGTGTGTGTGTGTGTGTGTGTGTGTGTGTGTGTCTGTGTGGAGTGGGCAAGTGGATAGTCTCTCTCCTCTCACTCTAGAGGTGTGTTCCCTGTCTCGGCCAGGTGTGTTGTGTAAGCCGAGTGGTGCCCCATAGTGTGTGTGTGTATCTTCCCAAGAGTGTGTGTCGGGTCATTATAGAGGAACTGTGTGTGTTTTCATCCCGCTCACATTCTTTTGGCGCCCCCACGGAGGATCTTCTTCGAGTACCTTCTGCTTCGAGCTTCAAGCTTCGAGATTCGGGATTAAAGGTTGCAGGTTGCAGCTTACAGGTTACAGGTTACACGGACAGGTACATGTACAAGTGATTCACATAGGTACAGGTAGCTGGAGTACAGTGATATACTAGCAGTGATGTCACTTGCAGTTGTTGTGGGTATGCATCACTTGGCGCCTATTTGAGCGCATTGTCTGCTGGATTGTACGTTACTTGTGGAAACTGCCATTGTACGCATTTGAGGAGCCATACTTGGTTATATTTGGCAGTCCCAGCCATTTCTGAGACTTGGTCTAGAAGATAGTCATTTCTGAGACTTAACTATATGCGATTTGCATTAGCCTTCGTGTGAGGGTCGATAGCGTGAGGTTTTTATTGAGCTGGGGGATTCTCAAATGTGGAGATCCTTTCGGTGATACAGGTAGCTGGAGCACCCTTTTTGTGACCTCGCCATAGGCTATGTACTAGTGAGTCCTATTTGATGCTCGGGTTCTATTGTTGGCAGTTTATGCATACAGATACAGTCTATATTTTGGGTTCTCATTGCTCTACTTCTGGGGAAACTCTGTCAAAATTTTTCCAAGTTATGATGGCTGGTCTTTTGGTCTTTTGAGCCATTTTATGCTGTTATGCTGCTGAAATTTTGGCAAAATCAGAGGATAAGACAGGTGTGCTTTCTTGGGAGCTTCATGGTTGGCTTTAATGGATGATCAAAATGGACCTCAATTCACTCCATTTCATTTAACTCAGAGAATCCAGATAAATGTTCATGTGTCCAGGAAGATTTTTTTCCAGCAGGGCATAGTCTTTATGTTCGGGCCAAGAAGATTACGAGAGATCCTGGAATGTCCTTTGCCAGTTGTAATTCCGATGATCAACTATGAAAACTCATTTGATGTGCATGTGTTTGTCCTTATCTAAAGCTGAGCTCCATTGAAGTTTCTGGGGATTGGGTAGTCAAAAGTCTTGGGTTCTTGCACGTGTGTTCGAAGGGGTTCTCAAAGCATTAAACTTGGGTAGCCATGGCTTTCTCTTATCCGGAATTTCATGGAAGAAGTGGTGAAGATGCGGAAGACTTTCTGGAGCAAGTTGAGGTGGCATGCATAAGCAACAATATGTGTGATGAGGAGAAGATTTTGAGGCTATTTGGATCGCTTTTGAAAGATGAGGCCTGTGTTTGGTTCATGGATTTGGAAGCTAAAGAAGCAGTGGCTTCTTCTTATGGTTTGAGTCTTAACAAGTTTATAGAAGCTTTTTTAGAGCATTTCCAGGTTTTTGAAGATGCAAATGCAGTATGGAATGAGCTCAATGCTCTTAAGCAAGGTTCTTGTCAAGGTGTTGATGCCTATGTACAAGGTTTTACAGATTTATGGACTCGTTGGTGTGTTGCTCTTAAGGATGAGACCCCCCCTTGTTCATTGAAGAAAAGTTCTTTTGTTGATGGTTTGTCACCTTGGTTGCGGTTCGAGGTTGAGTTGAAGACGCCCGAGTCTTTTGAAGATGCGGTATGCATTGCAAAGCACAAGGAATGGAAGTTTAAGCGTCTTGAGGAACATGGTATCAGTACAGGTATGCATGTGCAAAATGGATTTGACATGGAAGATGAAGTTAAGCCTAAGCAGGTGAAAAGTAGCCTATCCTATGATGTTTCTCGTTTCTTCCCAAGGTCTATTGTGAAGCGTAAAGAGGTCTTGCAGGTTGACAGGTTTATGGAAGAGCCTAAAGAGGTGAGTAATGCTTTGGATACAGGATTGAAAATTCTTGAAGAGGATGCATTGGCTACTTGTGTACCTTGTGATTCTGGGTGTGAGTGTGAGGTTATTGATGATGAGCACGTATCTTTGGATACTAGTTCCTTGGAAATTAGGGAAGAGGGCAAGGTTGAGAGCCATTTTGTGGATTTGTTGGATGTGGAGCCTGTTTTGAAGCCATATGTTGATGGATGTGCAGTGATTGAACCGATTTGTGAGCATGATTGTGGTTTAGAGCAGGGATCTGTATTCTTGGAGATTGATGAACCCATGCTAGAAGCTATGGATAGTGGTGCTAGCCATGATTATGATGTGGATAAAGTTATGTGTGATGATGAGTATGCTTATGATGATGAGAAGGGGTTTGGCATATATGAGTCCAATCTTAAATATGTGGATGCCTATGCTAGGGATATGTGTGCTGCGGGGATACTTTTGTGCTTTGGATATCAACAACTTTACCTTCACACAATGATTTTAGCTACTTGGGTGCATGATTTTCAGGTTGTTGCTATGGCTGGTGAAGCCAAGATGCCAGGTGATGAGTCACTTGAGTTGTCTCTATCAGTCGGGTTGAATGTGGCATGCAATATTTATGCTTTTGGAACTCCAGACAGGGCGGATGTGTTAGTTGGATATGGCTATGGTGCATTTTGGTTGATTGTTAAAAAATGTAGGTGTGGTGTTATGATGCTTCTTGTGAATCAGGCGATATGCCTTTGGCCTTTTGATCCAGGTGGAATCAGCATCTACTAGTGCTGCTGCTGAGCATGAATGCTCTAGCAGGCTAGGGGGTGGGCAAATTATTTCAGGAGTTTTTTGGAGCAAGGGATTGTGCATATGTACATACACATACATGGTGCATCGAATAAAGGATTGCCCATTTTCCATAGCCAGGTGGTTACGTGGGGCCCACATGTGTACAGGTAGGACAGGGTGTACATAGTGCATCGATTTTCACTATTACCAGTACCAGTATGTTTTTTCTACAATAATGAGGAGTTTATAGGATGTAAAACTTCTTGAGGAAGCTATCCGCCGGCCGACGACATGAGGTAAGCGAGTGCGTCAGATGGCATCTAGTGGCGTCAGGAGGCCGAACGAGGTCAAGACTTGCACGTGGATAAGTACGGGCACGACGTGGGTGTTTTCTTGTGAGAGTTATGTAGAAAGGTCATTATTAGGAACAATTTTTGGAGCCACTTCACGTGGTGGCGAGATGCATTATTGGAAACGAGCTGAGTGCCAGGTGTGCGAATGATGCAAAAAGGTGACAACTATGCACCGCGAGGTCAGTTTTTGGCCTGTTCGGGGTCCGTTTGAGGTCATCTAAAAGGCCAAGGGTGCCCAACTAAAAAAGCTAAGTGTGGGAACTGAAAAAATAGAGAGAAGACCAGAAAAAACGTGGAGAAGAGAGGAGGAACAGCCGCAGGTGTGTTTTTGCTCATTTTGGAGCCTGTTTTGGCCGTAAACTGCTTATCCGAGGTCGGATTTGAGCACTTTGACATTGTAGACTGGGGTTTTGGGCCATTCCGGACGCGATGGCGCTGTCCATTTTGCCAAATTCATCACTCTTTTTCTGCTGTTTTTCTGTGTAATCTTCTCCGGTGAGTGAAGCTTCTTCTCCAATTTGTGATTGTATCTGGTATCTTTTACCCATATTGTGTGAGTTGTTTTCCCCATTGGTGTTGGCCCAAGCTCATTTGTATCTAAACATCAGAAGTTCTCCTCTTTTGAGTTGAGTTTTTGTGTGTGTGTGTGTGTGTGTGTGTGTGTGTGTGTGTGTGTGTGTCTCTGTGTGGAGTGGGCAAGTGGATAGTCTCTCTCCTCTCACTCTAGAGGTGTGTTCCCTGTCTCGGCCAGGTGTGTTGTGTAAGCCGAGTGGTGCCCCATAGTGTGTGTGTGTGTATCTTCCCAAGAGTGTGTGTCGGGTCGTTATAGAGGAACTGTGTGTGTTTTCATCCCGCTCACAACGTCATGTTATGGCAGCAAAGGAAAAGAAAGAAAGAAAAAAAAACGTGTATCGCAGTCGTCGTGGCGACTCAGTCCCTGCCGCAAAAGCCGAGCATGTTGTGATGTCGTGTGATGTTGATAGCTGGTGACCAGGGTGACAAACGGGGTCTCCGAACGGTGGGGATGGTGATGATGATCACCGTAGCAGCGATGACGATGATGATGAATGCAGACTGCAAACACTTAGTGCTATTTAAATTAAAATTAAAATTTAAGCCTCCTGCGGGGTGGACATTCCCACCACAGTATCACATCTAATTGGTTAGTACTACGCACAACTATGTCCGAGAGTTAGCATCGATTGTTATGAGAGAATCCTACGTCTTCTAATTACTTCCTCAAAACTCCACCATTCAACAATCTCGTTCAATGTCTCCTGCTGCTTTAAATCTCTATGCATAGACTATGTATTATAATTATACATAGGTGATGCTTAATACCTTGGTTGTAAACTCTTAAACAAGGTAATTCTATTGAATTTCATACTTAATTATTCTTCAATCGTCTTTTAATTCCATGATATTAAAATCAAGCAAGGTTTGTTTTAATTGAATTATATAACGATGTTTATGCACTTATAAATCAAAATATAAATGTCATACCAATGATACTAATAAGATAAGTAACGGAAACTTAGCTGTGGGATTGATTGGTCATGAATCTCCTCGCATCCTCGTATCTGGCATTGTCATGATCCTTTTCACCTTGCTCTGATACCACTACTACAAACGGGAGCGTGGCTGCCCTACGAAATACCCGAAATAGCATACTACAAACCATAAAACGGACTAATTGACATACGTGGCAACCACATAGACGCATAATCGCGAGATACACGAACAGAAGGAGACAGAGTGCGAGAGAGAAGCAATAGGGCGCATGCACACGCACCTCTTAGAATGGAGTGCTATGCCGGCACGCGAGAGAGAAGAGAGGAGAGGTGAGAAGAAGAACGCATACACTGGGTGCAATCTCCCCCCGTGCAAGAGTGACCATTTCCCTCTTGCACGTATTTGTTATATAGATTTCTTGAATGGTCAAATTGGTTACAAACTGGCCGGCCAGTCATAAATGGCCAAAGCTCATAAAGAGCACTTGAATAATAAAATGTACATAAAATATGATATCCTTTTGCAATAGCTTAGCTCGGTCAAGCCTTTTCCACCTGTCATAGCTGCAATAAATAATAAGATATCAATTCCATAACACATAAAAGTCAGAGTCGAGTAGCTAAGCCACAAAATGAGTGAGGTGTTAGTCCCAAAGCTTCAAGTAATATTCTCCGTGGTCTAAGCGTCTTAGCTATTCTAGGTACTGCTCAAGCTGGAAGAGTTGAGCATATTTACATTGTATCGCTCATGTTGGTATAGGTGAGCAAAAGAGTCGAAGTCTAAGTACTTAAGTCTGGTGAAGTGAAGTAGAAGGTCCAAAAGACACTCACGTACTAAGCACAGTGAGATACGAGTGGAGAAGCTTCTACATCGACAACCCTTCTTGGAAAGGTGGAAGCTATTGAGACATCTTTTGATGTCACATGTGCTACATTTATTCCTCGAAACACCCATCATCTCCTTCTTTCACATTGCATGCTTTTGTTGACAAATTTCTCATATGCATATAGAGTGTCCCATAATTGACACTTGCATCAGGCACTCTTTCCGTGTTTCACCCAAGCACTCACCTTTCATGAACATGTACTTCACGTTCAACTGCTCAACTCTAATAAGAGCATATACCAAAGGCATTTTTTTTCCCACCGGGTTTTTTTCCTTTGGTCATCCAGGTTTTATACCTTAATCTAAAGACACCTATCACCATCCTCTTGTACATATTCCTTCTACACCAACAATAAGGAAATGCTACTCAAATCAATTGACAAATGAATTGGAGCACCAATTTCATATCATAGCATACTTCTCCTCAATGGCGAGTCGAAGAATGGCCTACAATGACAAAGTTGCACACAACACTAACAACATGATTGCACAGGAACAAAGAAGTCCCCAATGAAGAAGAGCAGACATAAAAGTAATCAAAGTCCATCTCAAAAGCTGAATGGTTATGATGATAGATGTCCGCTCTAATGGATCATAGTTCTTGACATTGTGGTTCGACAAAGTTACAAGCAGTGCAACAGATGAAGCCAAAACGACAGTAAAGACCACATCGCCATCGACAATCAGGTCATGTCGAGGACGACATGAACGCGGAAGGGGGGAATGTTGACCGTTGGGTCAACAACACAACATAACTCAATTTTCGTACCAAAGTCTTATCTTTTGCGAGTTATGATATGCTGCGGATTATGGCTATAAATGTCATTTGTAATGAGTAGTTATTCTAGTTTCAGAAGCCAGGGTGCAATGGGACTTCCAGATTGTAAATACAAAGCTATTTGACCCTTTCAACCCCATTTTTGGTTAAACCTAAGGTAGCCTTAGTATATAAGGTACCTAGGTCATTTTGTAAAGGGAACTTTAATCATAATCAAAACTTTAGCGCTGCCGTCTACTGTGTGTGAGAGAGAAAGAGAGTGAGCGTGAGCTTTATCCTCTCGCTACGTCCGGCTCGCTCAACACATTGGAGATCCGACTGCACCATTGTTGTAGGCTTGAGGAGAGCTACGCGACAACGCTAAGCATTCCACGCGAGATGAAGCGCACACGCCGACGCATCTACGAGCTATTTGTGGCCGTAAGTGTATCAAACGATGTATGTTTTCTGCGTGCTAGTAGTCTATAGAATCGTGGCGACATAAGCTACGCATAGGTACTCATAAATTTCAATTTCAGACACTTTCAAAATTCTTCTCTATCATCCCACGCGTTTTCTGCAGATGGGTTTAGAGTGAGGGTTTTGAGTGTAGAAGCTTAGGAACATGTGTATCTTAGTGAGGGGATGCTGTTCCTTAAGTTTCGTACGAATCTGACATGATTAGGTGAGTTACCTTCCGTATGTGTGTATGTGGCTAGGTGGTGTAGCTGAGAGCAGTGAGGTTCTTGATTGTGGTTTAGTTGGCCTTCCAGAGTGTTGTATGTGTAGGATGGTCTCAGCCTGACAAGCTAAAGAGATTTCCTCCGTGTGCCTATCGTGTCATATGTGTCCTCGATTGTCATTATGTTGATCTAGGTAGTGTTTGCATGCACTTCATGGGTGTGTGAGTCGCTCCCGCAACACCCTATGGAGGCATCAAAGCAAAAACAAAGACTACCAAGCTGGTTATGATTAGGTGTAGGGTTGAAAATTGAAGGACTTACCTTGCTAACAATATGAAGGTCTCTCTTGTGCACTTAATGTCATATGCTATCCATGCTGTCCTTAAGAAGGTGAAACTCATAGGCTCTTTTTCATATCCAGGTAGAGGATCTCACTTGAGCTTGTGAGTTTCAAGTTTTGCAGGCAATAAGTTTGCCAACTAGGGAGCCTCTCAAGGCCCTTTCATAAAACACTTTTTTCACGTTGTCAATATTTCATCTCATAGATAAGCTTGTTTTCAAAACCTATAACACTTTAACCAAACCATTTGGGGAGAAAAATATGTTTGAACTATTTTTAGAGGGGAATAACATGCAATTCTATCATTATCTGAACTAATTACTTAAGTGTGCCCACAAATTTCACTTTAATAGGTATGTACTTAAATGAGTCTGTGTGCCCTTTTGGTGCATGTAAAACTTGCTTAGTACAAATGATAAGTTTCGATAAGCACCCAACAGGGCATGCCAAACTACCAAACAACCCGAAGAGGGCATGTCCTGAATCAGACGTACCGAATTTTCAAGGTGCTCTGCGTGCCCGAAAAGGTCAATCATGCAGGTGTAGATCTCTAATCTGGCTTCACTCCATACTTACTGCCCTAAATGACTGCATGCATTAAGCAAGCAAGTAAGCGTCCCTGCATCACGGGCAATGCCCTCAAACTGCATGCATTCAAAACAGTTCAAAGCTTGCTCACCTTGGCCCTGTCGAACATATCCTGCATTCAAAACAGTTCAAAGCTTGCTCACCTTGGCCCTGTCGAACATATCCTGCAATTAGTGCATTCCAAGAGGTAGCATTCCGAGAAGGGAGCTCCTTCACCACGTGATGTGCTTTCACAAGAGGACCAAACTTAACATACATATCAACAAGAGCACTACCAAGCAGAACATCATTTTGCAGCATCCCTTGGTTCGCAATCTCGTCATGAATTTGTTTCCCCTTGCCAGTGGCTCCTAGGATGCCACAAGCTTTCAAAATGCAAGAATAGGTCATTGCATCGAGGTATACACCCTCATCTTGCATGCGATTGAAAGTATGCAATGCTTGCTCACCTTGGCCCTGTTGAGCGTACCCAGTGCATCGATTAGTGCATTCCAAGAGACAAAATCCCAAGAAGGAAGCTTCTCAAGCACCTGTTGGGCCTTCTCAAGAGCACCGCACTTGGGATACATGTCCACAAGAGCATTGCCAAGCATAATATTATTTCTCAACCAGCCCTGACTCACAATATCCTCATGCATTTCTTTCCCCTGCTCATCAGCTTGCATGGAATCATAAGTTTTCAAGATGCGAGCATAGGTTATTGCATTAGGAAAAATGCCCTCACTCTGCATGCGCTTGAAACAGTTCATTGCTTGCTCACCTTTGCCATGTTGAGTGTATCCTGCAACTAGTGCATTCCAAGAAACAACATCCAGAGAGGGAAGCTAATCAAGCACTTGTTGTGCCTTTGCAAGAGCATGGCACTTGGCATACATGTCCAAAATCGCATTGCCAAGCACATCTTTTTCCAGCAACCCTTGTCTCACAATCTCATCGTGAATTCTTCACCCTGGTCAGCAGCTCCTATGGTGCCACAGGCTTTCAAGATGCAAGCATAGGTAATCGCATCTGGAGAGAAGCCTTCAAAGTTCACCTTGCATGCATTTGACACAGTTCAATGCTTTTTCGCCTTCCTCTTGTTGGGCATATCCTGTTATTAGTGCACTCTAGGACACAACATCCCGTATAGGCATCTCCTCAAGTAGACATTGTGCTTTTGCAAGAGCTCCACACTTTGCATACATGTCAACCAAAGCAGTGTCAAGCACAATACTATTTTCAAGCAAGCCCTTTCTTACTATCTCATCATGAATTTGTTTACCCTTTTCAATGGCTTGCACAGAGCTACAAGCTTTCAAGATGCAAGCATAGGTCGCTGCATCTGGAAGAACGCCCTCACATTCCATACTCTTGAAACAGTTCAATACTTGCTCACCCTCTCCTTTTTGGGCATATCCTGTGATTAGTGCATTCCAAGGGACAACATCTTAAAAAGGAAACTCCTCAAGAACTCGTTGTGCCTCTGCAAGACCACCACACTTGGCATACATGTCCACAAGAGCAGTACCAAGCACAACATTTTTCCCCAGCAACCCGTGTTGCGCAATTTCATCATGGAAGCTTTTCCCATTTTCAATATCTCCTACAATGCCACAGGCTTTCAAGATGGAAAAATGGGTTACTGCATCTGGAGATAAGCCCTCAGCTTGCATGCGTTTGAAACAATCCAATGCTTGCTTACCTTGGCCATGTTGGGTGTATGATGTGATAAGCGAACTCCAAGAAACAACATCCCAAGAGGGTAGCTCCTCAAGCACATGTTGTGCCATCTCAAGATCATTGCACTTGGCATACATATCAACCAAAGTAGTGCAAATGACGAGGACAAGGCACTCATAAAGACCACTCTTGGCCACCTCACTCAAGCCATCTCATACTTGAAAATTAGAAGTCATGTGCTCTTCTCCTCCTACGCTCGAAATGGTGCGTTTTTGTTATGTGTATATGTGTGTGTGTGATGATCTCACCCTCATCATCGGAGGTGTGAAACAAAAATCCTGATTGGTTGAGGATTATGCACAAAAAATGTTAGATCTAGCAGGTAGGTTGGATGCCAATGAGAGGCCCACTAATGAAACTCTGAGTGAGTACTTTTGTAAAGGATTGAGAAAGAACATGAGAACTTCAGTAGCAAGCAATGATATAGCTATTGGAGTAGGAGATTTCAATGATTTTGTTGTAGTAGCAACAAACAAAGAGAGCAGAAAAGAGAATGTGTACAAAATGGTCTAGCTCTAGCAAGAGAAAGAAGACTCATAAGCATGACAGAGATTTAGATACACATGAGGATTCTGAGACAGATTCAGACTCAGAAGGAGACTCATCTGATTCAAATACAGAGAGTGACTCTGATGATTTAAAGGATGAAGACAGAAAAAAGAAAAAGACAAGGAAAGCCAGAAAGGAAAGGAAGAAGAGTAAAATTAAGGAGAGAAAAGACAGAAAAAGAAAAAGGAAGGACAAAGAGGGTTCCAATGATCTAGGTAAACAGATAACTGCTACATTGAAGAATATGGGCATCTTTGCATCACAACAGAAGGAAAAGCCATTTTGCCAAATTTGTCAGAAACCATGCCATACAGACAGTTACTGTTGGTATAATCCAAGGAACAGGGCAAGCCCAGGGGAGTTAGCACCTAAGGGAATCCAACCAGCAGCTAATTCGCTTGCTCCAGACAGAAACAGAGTAATGAGAGTACCATCAAGGAGATTTCTAGCAAGGAAAAACTGGGGTCCACCACCACCACAAGGAGGGTGTAACATGAACACTGCTCCATGTACCTTTTATGGAGAACTAAATCACGGGCAAGGTCCCAACTGTCCTCTTTGGTGTAAACACAGGAATGAAAGAGGCATTCCAATTGTTAGATTTACTGATAATCAAAGGCAACCTGATGAGAATGCACATCAACAAAACAGGCCTCCACAAGCAAATGTTGTGCTAGTGGAAGAACAGGAACCAGGTTCTGATTCTGTAATAGAGGGACAAAATGACGAGGATTTTAGAGTCTTACATGTTCAATGTGATTGTTCCCAATGCAAACAGAAGGAAGTGGTTGTGGAAAGACCTGTCATCACTGTGTTAAACAGTGACAAGGTCAGGAAAACAATATCAACCAGATAAGGAGGTAAAAGATAGGGTGATGAAAGATCCCAAAGTTTGGGAAGTACAAAAATAGGTCAGACAGGGTTGTTTGAAGGAGATTCAAAAGACTCAAAAAGATACATCTCCAAAACAAGGGACAGTACTGCCACCTGTACTGTTTTCTCAAAAGAAGGAGAATATAATAAGGCAAACTCAGGTGGAGCAAGGAGAGAAGAAGAACTCTTTGTTTTTAACAAACACCATGATTAGCTTGGATCACATTTTGAGTCTAGTACCAGAATTTAAGAAACAGATTTTGAACAAATTTGCACAGGAGGATGGAGTGAAGCAGGAACCAGAAATTTGTCATGTACAACTAGAAGATATTGATTACAGGGTGCCAAGAATGCATGTGCAATATCAGGAAGAAGAAATTGCAGGAGTACAGTTGGATGGAGGTTCTGGAGTAAACATCTTACCAAAATCCATGTACAGAAAGTTGAAATTGTCAACATTGGAGGAATTTCATTTTCAATTAAAGATGGCTGATCAGAGGAGGATTCAACCTCTAGGCATTCTTAGAAATCACGAGATTTACATTTCAGGTTTTCTGTGTTACTTTCAAGTTTCTCAAGATGGATGAAGGAGACAGTCCATATCCTTTGTTATTAGGGAGACCTTGGTTGAAGATAGCAAAAGTCAAGCAAGATTGGGGAGCACAGAGAATTACAACCAGAAAGGGTAAAAAGAAGGTGAAGATGAATATGGTGGCAACAAAGATTCTACCTAAATATGCTAGAGCTCTGTATGCTCAAGGTATCAATATGGTTGATGAAATAGGGGATGATGAGTTCCTTCAGGTTAACAGTTCTATGGTTCCAAAATTGAAAATTGATGTCGCAAACATTGTGGATCAGTATAAGTCCAAGAGAAAGCATGATAATTATACAAAATAGGATGTTAGGTCAAAACATGAAACAGAACAGGAACACAAAGATGACTTGATGATAGGAGAGGATGAAAGACTTCATATTCAGCAGATTATACAGGCTAAATAGTCTTTTGAGGAACATATGTCTAAGTTGGCTAGAGTTAAAGAAGATGACTTACAAGAGCTTAACCTGGGAACACTTTAGAAACCAAAGACAATTAAAATTAGTGTGCATGTAGAGGGACAATTCAAACAAGAATTGATAGAGCTTGCAGGAATTCAAGGACATATTTGCATGGAATTATACAAATATGAAAGGGGTGGATCCAAGATTCTGTATGCATAAAATTAATTTGTAGAAAGATGTTGTTCCTGTTGTATCTCAGAGATACATGATGAACCCTAACTATGCAAAGACTGTCAATGGATAAGTTGTTGAAAGTTAGATTCATTTACCCAATTGAACAGGTCACATGGTTATCACCTATTGTGATAGTTTCAAAGAAAAATGGAAAATTAAGGATCTGTGTTCATTACAGAAAACTGAATGCAACCACAAAGACAGATCCATTTCCTCTCTCTTTCCAGGATACATTGTTGGATGCAATTGCAGGTCATCAAATGTATAGTTTTCTTGATGGTTACAATTGATATAGCCAAATTTTGATGGCACCTGAAGACAGGGACAAAACAAGTTTTGTGATAGAATGGGGAGTATATGCAAGCAATGTTATGACATTTGGAGTGATGAATGCCCCACTAACTTTTCAGAAGTGGGTACAAGAATAATTTGCTCCATTTTTTACTACATTCATGAGGGTGTTTTTGGATGACTTCAGTGTATTTGGAAAGAGGTCAGAGCATCTTTCCTATCTCATGCTATGTTTTGAAAGATGCAGATTTTGTAGGATGTTTGAGTATGCAAAGGAAAAATCGTTGTCTTTGCATTTAGCAGAAACTAAAGGACAGAAAGCAACCAAAGTTCCTATAGTAGGGAAAGGAAAGAAGGAAGTATAGAATGTGGAGCCATTAGATGATGAGCCTCTTGTGAAGAAATCAAAGACAGAAGGGGGGTTCAGGAAGATAGAAAGGATTCAAAACAACTAGTAGTAAAAATAGATACAGATATTGTTAAAGATATGTTGGATATGGGCTTCAAAGCTATAGAAGTGGAAGCAGGCATACAACAGAGTTGGGGAAAAATTATGCAAGAAGATGTATTTCAGATATCTTTGAAAGATGCAGTGCCACTTTCTGCTTCAAAGGTCAAGGAACCAAGTGTGGAGAAGAAGACTATGAAAGTTGAGAAGAGAAAATTGAATCTGTTTGCTGATATTCCAGGAAGTAGTAAAAATGTGCATTTAGGTTTATTTGAATTCTCATTTCCTTGTCATTCTACATTGCAAAAAAGGATATAGAGGGTATTGGGAAATTTTCAAAACCAAGACATTATACAGAAGTTATGAGAGGTTTGGAGAATGCAATGTTTTTTCTCAATAAGAGGGAGGATTGTATTGATGAGATGAAACAGACAGAGGAGAGATTAATAAAGGAGAAAAAGGAGTTAGAAGTAGCTTTGCAGAAGCATACTTCAAAACAGGAAAATTTTCTACAGTTAGAGAAATTGGAACAACTGAAGAATAAGGTGAACACCTTTATGCAGTCCAAGGAGAATGAAATTAATGATGTGAAGAGACAATTGGCAGAAGCACAGTTGAGGTCTACAACTGTTAAGCAGTGGATAGAAGAGGACAAAAGTAGATTCATGACAGAACTCAATGTTTTGGCAGAAAATTATTTCACTTTGCAGAGAAGTTGTTGAGTTCAGTTGAAAAGCAGCTGAAACATACTGTTTACAGATGATGTGGAAGTAGATGGTATATTTGTTTCTCACAAATTATTTAATACCACGATGGAAGATGTTGTAAGTATAGGCCAAAATGTCTGGAAAATGATTCAGCAAAGATTAATGGCAGTTATTCAACGACCTTACTAGATGTTCAAACTAGAAAAGGCAGAAGAAGAAAATAATCTATCTTTGAGTTGCAGATGAATAAAGACGAATTTCAAAGGCTTGGGTTACAGATGGAGTTAGAAATCAAGGAGAAATATATGTTGGAGTAAAATTTGAGAAAGATGGAGGAAGTGAAGATGGATGTGCCAGTTAGGATGCATACAGGTGAAAAGTCAGTAAAGGAGGACTTTGATAGGTTAGTAATTGTTCTGTAAAAAATCATTGAAAGGGAGGAGCACAGTGAGAAGCCAGAAGTTCATAAAGATTTGGATGCAGATTGGGATGATACTTGTACAACGCTGGATATTTACAGGCAAATGCAGGTGAACAAGAGTGATCAGAAGACAGATGTGCTTGCAGAAGCAAAGAAAAAGAATGAAATACTGCTTACAGATGATGCTGAGTAAACAGAGGAGGAAGATAAGTATAAAGAAATCAAGGACAGGACAGAGGATCTGTTGTTGATAAAAACAGATTTGAAGGAGCTGGAGACAATGGCAATGGCAGGAAACACTGAGGAAATATTGAAAGAGGTGTTAGAAAATCATCTAGGGGATGATAATGTATTAGCAGATTGAAGCCCACAAACAAACACCGAGGGGAAAAAAAACAAAACAAGGCCAAAACAAATGACATTGATTTGTTGTTTTTCTGATTTTCTGGAAAGTACTTTTTGTAAGTTGAATTTGATTTCAGTCACTATACTTTGCTGGACAAGGAATTAGATGTTCTCAAATTTTGGGATAACAGATCAAGGGATTTTCTTGTGTGGATTCAGGTCGCAAAATACTTTACCCACCACCGGGTGTGCCAGTGTTAAGGCAAAAAAGCACACCTAATACCTAATACTTAGTAATTAGATTATTTTGAATCTTAGGTGCTTTTGGAGATGTGAAAAGTCATATATCTATTTTGATTTATGTATTAAAGGGCTTTTTGCATCCTCTTGTAAGCACACCTTTTTTCAGAATATAAATGCTTAGTGCTTAAGACAAGACATGTTTCTCTATTTTTCTGTCTTTTTACATAGTAATCTATCTTATGAAACAGTAATCTGTCTTTCAATAACAGTGAATCAAGTATGCTAAATGTTGATGCTATGCTGGTTAGCAAGGATATGAATCATGGAAAATATGTGGAAATTTGTAATGTTGATTAGTATTTAGGGTGTAGTTAGTGTCCTAACACTAGCTCACTATTGTGAGCGAGTCCACTACATCTGTGTCTCATCTTCTTCTCCACTTCACCTCCACCGCACTCCATGCTTGCACGCTCTCGCACCTTCAATTGGTACTGGTATCAGAGCGGGTGGGAGGCTCTACAAAGCGTCGCAAGGCTGCACATGTCATTTTCTCATATCACCCTTGGTAAGCACATGAAGTGTAGCATAGGGTCTATAGATATACCCGTAGGGCTAGTTTGTGCTCATTTCAGGCCCTGTTTTGTCTTTTCCCATCTACTTGTAAATTATGTGATTTCTACATATTTGGGTCATTTGGCTACAAGTTACAGGTACAAGTGCTTACATAGAAGTAAATAGGTTACAGACTCTCTATTATAGGCTACAGGACACAGGTTGCAGATTCTGTACTTTGCAGATTTTGTTACAATTTCTCTGTCATGTGCAATTTGATGTATAAGATCTTGTGGGTCTAATTATCAAACAAACCGTCACTGCAGTTATAGCTACTATTATTGTGGTTGATGTATGATCTTATGAGGTTAATGTATTGATAGAATTTATGCATAGCCTTTGTAAGGGTCGTGGTGGTGAGGTTTTGTGAAATTGTCTGGTACCCAGAGTAGAAGCAGACTAGTTCGGTGGATTAGGTATTGGAGCGATCCCCGGACAATGTTAGGAAATAAGACGTAGCTAAATAGATAATTGAGTAGATTACTTAATGGAGAGAGACAAATTTATATACACGAGATTATAGAGTAGAGAGAGAGAGAGAGATAGAGAGAGAGAGTACACACGATATACGTGGTTCACCCAATGTGGGCTACGTCCACGGGAAAGCAGCCATTCAATGGCTTTAGTACTTCAAAACAAGAAGTAGTTTACAAAGGGATTATACCCTTAATGGAGCTCCCGCCTTGCTTCACTCTCACCACCTCACACTCACCTTGTTGCATCAACTTCACACACTATGAAATGTGTGTAGAAATGGCCTCCTTTTATAGGCCAAAAGGGCTGCCCTCTCTCATGAGAGGCAGCCATGTGTAGCCGCCCTTGTGTAGATAAGTCCAAATCGGACCCTCCAATCCGCCCATGTGTGGCCGCCCTTGAGAAGACAAGTCCGCTTTTGAATTCGGCCACCGTCCCTCGACCATTGACTTCCGACCACTGGCCACTGGCCATTGACTTCCGACCACCGGCCATTGACTTCCGACCACCGGCCATCGGCCATTGACTACCGGCCACCGACCAATCGACCGGTTGTATAGGACAAAAGGGCTGCCCTCTCTTATGAGAGACAGCCATGTGTAGCCGCCCTTGTGCAAATAAGTCCAAATCGGACCCTCCAATCCGCCCATGTGTGGCCGCCCTTGAGAAGACAAGTCCGCTTTTGAATTCCGCCACCGGCCATTGACTTCCGACCACCGGCCATCGGCCATTGACTACCGGCCACCGGCCAATCGACCGGTTGTTTTCCGACCACTTTCCGGCCGCCGTCCGGCCATAATATTCCGGCAAAAAAAAAGTCTCGGGGGCCTCCGCCCCCGAGGCCTTTAAAGTTGCCCCTGATTCTTGTCCGTGAAAATTTTGGTTTCCGGTGAGTGATTTTCCTTCACGCACGATGGCTTCTCCTCATAATGGGGGCCTTACAAATATGCGCTTTTACCACAGAAAATTACAAGAGTAAATCAGGATCCATACTTAACAATCTCCCACTTGGAGACTGATCTCCAAACCAAACCTATGACTGCTTTCCATTCTGGCTTCTTATCCTTGAATGCCAATTGAAGATGAGCAAAAGCTCAACTTCTCCTTGTTGACCACCTTTGTAAACATGTCTGCAGGATTTTCACTTGTATGCACCTTTCCTAGATTTAGTTGTCCCTCTTCCAAAAGAGTGCGTATGAAGGGATATCTCACCTCAATGTGCTTTTTCCTTGAATGAAAGGCTGAGTTCTTCGCAAGATGGATAGCGCTTTGGCTATCACTTGGCTATCACTGTACAAGACACAATTGTCTTGTTTGAATCCAAGCTCTTCTAAGAATCTGTGAATCCACAGAATTTCTTTGCTTGCCTCCGTCATTGCTACATACTCTGCTTCCGTGGTAGAAAGTGAAACCACTTTCTGCAGCTTTGAAGCCCAGCTTACTACTGTGCCTCCAACCGTGAACACATAGCCAGTAGTGCTCCTTCGAGTATCTTTGTCACCTGCCATATCTGCATCAGCATACCCTTCTAGAAAAATATCAGTTCCTCCAAAATACAAAGCATTTGTTGTTGTCCCTTTTAGATACCTAAGTATCCACTTCACAGCTTGCCAATGCTCTTTACTTGGGTTGTCCATGAACCTACTCACAACTCCCACTGCATGTGCAATGTCTCGCCTTGTCCAGACCATAGCATACATTAGAGAACCTACCGCTGTAGCATATGGAACTTTAGACATATAGGCTATCTCCTCTTGTGTCTTTGGACACATATCCTTCGTTAGTTTAAAATGACCAGCCAAAGGTGTAGAAACTGGTTTTGCAATTTGCATTGCAAACCTTTCTAGTACCTTCTTGATGTAATCTTCTTGAGATAGCTTTATTGTCTTCTTCGTACTGTCCCTTGATATTTTCATACCAAGTATCCTCTTTGTAGCACCTAAATCTTTCATTGAAAAAGATTTGGACAGCTCCTCTTTTAGGTCTTTGATGTCCTGCATGTTAGCACTTGCAATCAACATGTCATCAACATACAACATTAGAATGATGAATTTCCCATCTCCCAAATTCTCCGTAGACGCAGTGATCCGAGTTGCATCTTGTGAATCCATGATCCAACATCCATCGATCAAACTTCAAGTACCACTGTCTTGATGCTTGCTTTAAACCATACAAGCTCTTCTTTAATCTGCAAACCATTTTCTCCTTACCTTTTACTTCATACCCCTTTGGTTGAAGCATGTAGATTTCCTCCTCTAAGTCACCGTGAGGGAATGCCGTATATACATCCATTTGCTCGAGATTTAGATCATGAGCAGCCACAAGGCTTAAGACAAGCCTAATTGAGTTCATTTTTACAACAGGAGAAAATATTTCATTGAAGTCAATACCTTTCTTTTGAGAAAAACCTTTTACCACAAGCCTAGACTTGTACCTTTTCTTCCCACCTTCTTCTTCCTTTAGCTTGTACACCCATTTGTTTTGAAGTGCCCGCTTACCTTTAGGCAACTCAACCAACTCCCATGTTTGGTTGTGATGTAGTGAGTCCATCTCCACTTGCATGCTCTTCGTCCATTCTTCTTTGGATTCATGTTGCATAGCTTCTTCATATGATTCCGGCTCTCTAAAATCTGAGATCAAGAGATGGTTGAAGGAAGGAACAAACCTTTCTGGAGGTCTACTTGCTCTTGTAGATCTTCGGGGAATAGGTTGAGGCTCCTCATTTGGTTGACGTTGTTGCACATTGTCACCGTTTGCAGTCCTTGAGTCTTCACCGTCCTCAAGCTCCATGTACTCATCACCTGTTTCTTTTGTTTGTTTTCTTTCCAAGTAATATTTGTACATATTTTGTTCGTTAAAAATTACATCCCTACTCCTTAAGATTTTACCATCTTCACGATTCCATAGGCGATACCCAAAGTCTCCTTCTCCATAGCCAATGAAGAAACACTTTTTGGACTTTGCATCTAACTTTGATCTTAGGCTTCTATCTATGTGCATGAAAGCCTCACACCCAAACACTTTGAGAAATGCATAATTCACCGGTTTACCTGTCCATGCCTCTTCTGGAACTCCCCCATCCAATGCCGTTGAGGGTGACAGATTGATTTAGTACACAAACATACTTACAGCTTCCGCCCAAAGCTCAAGCGGTAGGCCTGCATGTAGCCGCATGCTTCGTGCTCGTTCCATGATTGTCCTGTTCATCCTTTTCGAAATCCTATTTTGTTGAGGTGTCCTTGGGGTTGTCCTTTGCCTATGAATGCCATTGCTAGCACAAAAGATTTCAAAAGCTTGGCTGCAATATTCGCCTCCATTGTCGGATCTGAGGCATTTAACCTTGGTACCTATTTCATTCTCCACAAAGGCTTTCCACCTTTGAAATATGAAAAATACATCGGATTTATTCTTCATGACATAAACCCATGTTTTCCCAGTTGCATCGTCTATGAATGTTACATAGTACAATGAGCCACCAAGTGATGGTGTACTTGTAGGACCCCAAACATCAAAATGAACCAACTCAAGTTTTTTATCTTTCATTTCCTAATTTTTGAAATTTTACCCTCTTTTGTTTACCATAAACACAATCTTCACAGAACTCTAAGTCCACTTCTTTCAAACCTGGCAGAAGCTTCTTTGTTTGAAGGATTTGCATTCCTTTGGCACTCATATGCCCAAGTCGGTAGTGCCACACCGCACTGTCAACTTCTGTAGTTGCTGCACAAGCTGAAGGTTGCGTGCTAACAGTACACAAGTAAAGTGTACCAACTTTTTCACCCTTGGAAACAACGAAAGATCCCTTTGAGATCTTCCACCGTTTGTTTCTGAATGCAATGTTGTGACCTTCATCGTCCAATTGTCCTGTAGAGATCAAATTTTTGCGAAGAGAAGGAACATGTCTAACATCTTTAAGCTTCCATTCATTTCCGTTAGCAGTTTTGACAGAAACTGTACCTTTGCCTACAATCTCACAAGCTTCATCATCTCCCAAGTATACATACCCAAAATTACCTTTGGTGTAGTCTTGGAAATGTTGCTTGTGTGGTGTCGCATGGAATGAAGCCCCGGAATCTACTATCCAGGAATTAGACACATTGTCTAATGAGAGAATTAGAGCATCTTGCTCTACTTTACCTGCCACATTGGCCTCCGATGTTGGCTTGTTGTCTTGAGACTCTGTCTCCTTCTTCTTCTTGGACCAGCAATCCTTCTTGACGTGGCCCTTCTTGCCGCAGTTCCAACATTCAAGAACTGACTTTGTGCGTGACTTGCTCCGCCTTGAGCGATCACGACCCTTTTGGTTTTTGAACCTCTCCTTAAGCCTTCCTCTTGTTTCCACTGATAGTGTAGCACTTGATGATTCTCCTATGCTTCTCCTTCGCATTTCCTCGCTTAGGAGAACACCCACAACATCATCAAACTTAAGAGTATTTGTGCCAGAGATAGAATTACTTACAGCCAACACAAGGCTGTCCCAACTATCCGGTAGAGATGATAGTATAAGGAGAGCTCGCACTTTGTCATCGAAATTGATTTTCACTGATCGAAGTTGACTTATGTTTGTGTTAAAGTCATTTAGGTGTTCTGCAACTGAACCATTCTCTGCCATCTTTAGATTGAATAAGCGCTTCATAAGAAATACCTTATTGGATGCCGATGGTTTCTCGTAGAAGTCGTCAAGTGACTTCATCAAGTCCTCCGTGGTCTTCATCTCCGAAACATTGAAGGCCACCGTTGACGCCAAGCTTAACCGGATTGTTCCCAGTGCCTTTCGATCAAGGACAATCCATGCTTCATCTGCCATTGTTGCGGGCTTCTTCGCAAGACCGCCTAGTGGCAAATAGAGGTCCTTTTGGTAGAGATAGTTTTCAATCTGCATCTTCCAACGTTGGTAGTTTTTGCCGTTGAACTTCTCAATCTTGAGCTTCCCTTCCTCCGCCATAACTCCCACTCAATTCAAGGAATCCTTTCCTTGAGATAATTTAGCTACGAGCAAACCTTGCTCTGATACCAGTTGTTAGGAAATAAGACGTAGCTAAATAGATAATTGAGTAGATTACTTAATGGAGAGAGACAGATTTATATACACGAGATTATAGAGTAGAGAGAGAGAGAGAGAGATAGAGAGAGAGTACACACGATATACGTGGTTCACCCAATGTGGGCTACGTCCACGGGAAAGCAGCCACTCAATGGCTTTAGTACTTCAAAACAAGAAGTAGTTTACAAAGGGATTATACCCTTAATGGAGCTCCCGCCTTGCTTCACTCTCACCACCTCACACTCACCTTGTTGCATCAACTTCACACACTATGAAATGTGTGTAGAAATGGCCTCCTTTTATAGGCCAAAAGGGCTGCCCTCTCTTATGAGAGACAGCCATGTGTAGCCGCCCTTGTGCGAATAAGTCCAAATCGGACCCTCCAATCCGCCCATGTGTGGCCGCCCTTGAGAAGACAAGTCCGCTTTTGAATTCGGCCACCGGCCATTGACTTCCGACCACCGGCCATCGGCCATTGACTACCGGCCACCGGCCAATCGACCGGTTGTTTTCCGACCACTTTCCGGCCGCCGTCCAGCCATAATATTCCGGCAAAAAAGAATATTCCGGCAAAAAAAGGTCTCGGGGGCCTCCGCCCCCGAGGCCTTTAAAGTTGCCCCTGATTCTTATCCGTGAAAATTTTGGTTTCCGGTGAGTGATTTTCCTTCACGCACGATGGCTTCTCCTCATAATGGGGGCCTTACAAATGTGCGCTTTTACCACAGAAAATTACAAGGGTAAATCAGGCTCCATACTTAACAGACAACCCCATTTTGTGCAGTGCGTCTACGATGTATGTTTTATGAGGCTAGTTCAGTGATGGTATTCTCTTGCTAATCTATCATTGAGGCATTGATACACTTTTATATGTATGCCCAGTTTGACAATGTATCAGAGATAGTGTGATGCGTGTGCAGTGGAATTTGACCAGTGATAGTGACAGTGAGTAGTGACTTTCTGTCAGTTTTTTGAGTTTTTTGTGCAGTTGAGCAAATTTGGTTTTCTTGCCAAAACTCTGCCCGTCTTCAGGTTCTGGCTATTCATTTTGTGGGAGCTTCTTTGTTGAGTTCTTGTTGTGATGTCATCTTCATCTGAGATCTCACTGATCAACATTGAGAAGTTGGATGGCACCAATTTCCCATTTTGGAAGGAGCAGATTTACAATATTTTGGTGCGAAAGAAGCAGGCCAGGCCCATAAAGTTAAAGGGCATCGAACAAGAAGGGATGTTGGCATGTATAGAGCATGGGCAACCTGAGTGTATTTTTTACCACTGTTGATGGGACACACATGTCTGGTGAGACAAAAAATCATTTTTTAAATTTTGATGGCTATAGGTTGTGGGAAATGGTCTCCTCTTTCCAATGATATCTTGAAGTCCTAAAATGGATGAGTTTTGTCTCCCCAAATGAGTGATTTAGTGTCACTTCTGACCTTCAACGTTTTTACCCTTCTTTGATGAAATGGATTCAAAATAAAGTGCAAGTTGGAAAACAAGATTAGAAAGGTGATGTACAGTATGAAGCATTTGAGGTCAAAATGATGAGTTTTGATGGGACATGCATGTCCCATGCAACTCATAGTAGAAAAATGATTTTTTCAATTTTTACCATTGCACGTTTTAGATCTTGTTCCCCTGATTTGAATGATATCTTGACCCCTAAAATGGGTGATATTCTACTTATTCTGCTTCTAACAAACATAAATATACATCTAATCTATGTAAAAACAATACTTAAATGGATAACAAAACAACAAAAACACAATGAAAAATGGTACGGAAAGATTGCTCCAAAGAGCTCATAAGAGTCCTAAATCCTAAATGATATGCATATGGAGTTTGATCAAGAAGGCAATGAGTGTCCCACACTCACTCCACTCCCTAATCCTAAGTGAAGGTCCTAGGTAATGCCCAATTCTCGGCTACCCTTGAGAGCCTTGGAACCCCGTTCCAACCTCTCCCCAGATAGTGATGAGTGATTCTCACCTATCTACACTAGATGAGAGCTAACTATGTGAATACTCTAATCTAAATATTGGCTCCTCGGTGCCATTGTTGTTAGTGGGTCGCCGCCACGCCAAGACAGACATCACTAAGCATAGCTTTAAGCATTGCTAATAAATTATCAATGCAAGGGAGCGACCTGATTAGTGCACAAAGGATACGAGGGTGTGTCAAAACCCATGGCATTCACATACACACAAAGAAGCTAGAGAACTACTTCTTGCATCATACACACATTTAAGTAAAGAGGCAACACCTAATGATTAACCAATTGATTAAGCATGCAATATGGAGAAATTCAATGTGTAATGACTTGTGGGTTCATACATTGGCAATAAGCAAGCATTAATGGTGATTATGGAAGCTTCACACATACTTTAACCTAGAGGGAAAGATAGAAAAATCCTTCAACCCACTACACATAAGCATATACTTTCACACTCTTTAGCAAGCTAAAGCTACACCATTCAAACACTTAAACATAATGGAAACACCCTTAATCCCCGATTAATCACACATTACAACTCTTTTACCTAGAGTGCCCACGAGTTAAAATCATCATTTCTTAACCAAAATCAATGAACTAAAGCTTGTACAATGAACAATAACAAGAGGGAAAGCCTTGCCTTGCATTAGAATGGAGGAATGTTACATAATATGCTCGTAGGAAGCGTCGCAAGAATCATCTTCTTCTCTTTGTATAAGCTCCTCTAGTTTTAGCTAAAGTGATCTCCCTAAAAACCCTAGAAATTGACTTATATACTTAGGGCTAAATGAGTGTGGGTTTCACATTGGGCTTAAAAATGGCTCTTGTTTATAAAGTAGAAGCCATTGCCCCAATTATAAAGGGGAACTATCATTACAAGGTTTTTTAGTCAAAAATAAACAAGTGGGTGTGGGAAAATTAAAATAGTCTTCATGTAGCTGATTCCTGCGTCCGCTCCCGCTTCTCTTCCGTCTTCCATTTCAATGCTTTGTGGTCCCATTGCATTCCCATAACATTCCATTTTTAGCCCATTCTTCTCCAAATACTCTGTATTTACTTTACCGTATTTCTCGAAACATGGCTACAGGACATTAATTAAAATGACCGCCTTTTCTGCTTTAGCTTCGTGTTGACTTCTTACAGTAGCTTCTATGTTGTTGACTTTTTGAAACAGATGCTTTGTCAAAAATTGAAATGGATGATTATACCATCATAAAGGATGGGGCAAGTATTGCCAAAGAATGTATGCAATATTTTGGGAAAGTTCTTAGTGATGCCCCAAAACATGATGATACTCATAGCGAGCTACTGCCACAATGCTTCAGTATATTGATTCATGTATTGAAAAATCCACATTTCATAGGCTTGAAGGACCTTTTGATAAAGATGAGATACTCTATGCATTAAGGCATTTCGGGAATGACAAAACCCCTATTATGGATGGTCTTTCTAAGGAATTCATGCTCACTTACTGGAATGATATTTTTGATATGGTTGTGGATATAATCAATGAGGTGTGGACCAAGCAATACATCTATCCAATATTGAAGCAAGGGCTCAACAAACTTTTACCCAAGTAAGTATTTTGTTCTAAATTAACTCATTGGAGACCCATCACAATGATGGGCATCATTTATAAATTTTGGCCGAAGAAATTGCTCTCAAAATTGGACCTTATCTCACGAAGTACATTCATACTAGCCAATCTAGCTTTGTGGGAGGTAGATCAATATATGACAATATTCTTGTTGTGTAACTAGGAATGAAACATGCTCAGAATTTTAAGCAACAAATGGTGATGCTACAACTAGATTTTTCTAAAGCCTTTGATTTTATCAAGTGGGATTTTATTCATAATGTATTGTCTAAAATGGGGTTTGGGGATAAGATTTTCAACATCATCTACTTCATAATGTATTGTCTAAAATGGGGTTTGGGAATAAGATTTTCAACATCATTTGCTTTCTTGCTGAAAACTCTTAGTCTAACATCATCATGAATGGTAGGCTCACTAGTTTATTGATGTCAAAAGATCAACTAAACAAGGTTGTCCCCTCAGCCCTTTACTGTTTGTTGTGGCCACACACTCATTATTCTATCTACTTGAACAGCTTGCTGATTCAGGGGAGCTGCATGGTTTAAAGATTCATAATAAAAATATGCTTGGTCTTGGATTTATAGATGATAGTTTGTTGTTTTTAAAAGCATGTAATTTGAATGTTGATGATTGCTTAACTCTGTTACAATTGTAGTGTGATGCTGTGAGACTATCTCTAAATCTACTTTGATCAATTTATCTGTTTCATCCTACCACAAAATACCCCATAAAGAAATATCATTAGATTTCGAGGAAAACCAATGGGAAAAAAGTCCTAGAAACCAAAATCAAAAGTGAACAAAGTAAGCTAAGATAAAAAAACTACTTCTAGAATCCATTTTTCAAATTCATCACCACACTAAATTCTAGAATAAGAGTGCAAAATATTGTTTGGTTAAAAAAAAAAGTGTTAATATGGGATTCTAGAATCCAAAGTCTAAAAAAAAGCTTCAATTGAAAAAAGAAGGCCATTAAACCATCAATAGTTTAAAACAAAAGTTTTGGACTTGACATGAGAAATCAAAATACGAAGATCTTTTGTAATGGGAAAATCCTGAGGCAAATGAGTTTAACAACTATCAAAGATATCTTAGAGAATTAGAGGTGTCACGGGATAGGGAATTTTTGCTCAACCCAACCATAATTTCACAAACACACGGCCAAGCCAGTCCTAGGTACACAATCAACATCCCCAGGTTCCATTCTATGGCACTATGTAGCCCAAGAGGAAGACAACATGTCGCATGAGTTAGTATCAACTAGATCTTATTAGGGAAACAAAATCCCCTCCAATCCATTAGCACTCAAGCCAATGGGAGAATATGCCACCAACTATGCTAATGAGGGTTTGAATTTAGATCACATGATCACTATGAATGCTCAAGCAATTATGCTCCTTACCAATGGAGGCTATAGGAAACAAGGAGGTCATGGCCAATAGAGATATTGGTGAGGTCCTAAGAGTCCCACCATTGCTAGAGTGTGTCTTGGATTGCTCGGCTAGAGATTTCCCTAGGAGAAGGGAAGACCACTCAGGACCGAGGGGGGCAAGTTTACCTAGGGTGCCCAAATACTATGAAGGTTGTGGCATTGACCATTTTTCTAAGGACTGCCCAAGAAAACCGCCTTGGATTGCTCAGTGAGAGATTGTCCTAGGAGAAGGGAAGACAACCTAGGATCGAGGGGGCCAAGTTTTCTTAGGGTGCCTAAATACTATGAAAGTTGTGGCATTCGGGAGGATGAGTGATAGTGAAAAAAGTGAATGAAACATTTCAATATATTTTTCAAGGTCTTGAAGAAAGGTTGACTAAGCAAATGGTCCTACCCCCAAAACTAAAAGAGTATCCTAACCCGATACAGGAAAAAGTTGAGCCTCTTAAGAATTACATCAAGATTTGAGATCTACAAATAAAATGGAGGGCCTACCACCTAACAACTATCGGGGAGTCATGTTTAGGAAACCAACCTTAGAAACCATTCCCAAAGTTCAAGATGAAGGAGATCGTAACTCCCCATCAACACCCAAATAAACAAGGGATGAAATAGAAACTTTCCAATCTCTAGGACAAGAAACAATGAAAGAATTATGGCAAGAGGTAAGAGAATAGAAGAAAGCAAGTGAAGAAGGGGAGAAAATAGCCTCCTTTTCCCAGAGTCATTATCTAGTCTACCTAATGTCATTGAGGAGATTCCAAGTGAAGCCCCTGAGAGACTAAGCCTAGGCAAAAGTGATGCGATTAACTCTTTGGCCACTTTATCATCATATGTAGGCAATTTTGAAGCACAATTTGAAATTTTGACAGAACCTAGCAAGCCTCAAAGATAATCATTAAGTAAAGGACCAAAAATCATGTTTGGGACATCTTGTCCATCCCAGTGTGACGATCACTTCGCCATTGACAGATTTATTGAAACACCAACATGAGTTATTACAGTAGATTCATGAGGCGCTCCAGTTTTGGCGGCTACCATTGCAGAGGATACGGCCAAAACATCGACATCTTCTCCTCTTCCAGAGAAGATTACATTCCATAAGTATGACGGTAAGATGGATGCCTTGGTAATTCACTCTTGGTTTCATCAATTTACTTCGTACTTTGCATTAACAAAAGATACAGACGCTCAGAAAGTTCTTCTTGCCCATGCTTCTTGAACTTGCTTCTATAATGGTCTTATAAATTTTTTTATTATTATTTTTAGGCACTTTGTCTTCTAAAAAACATAGAGAAAATGCCTACATTTTCATGCATTTGTGGCACCAAAAGAGCATTTCACTAGCATCTAAACAACAACGAGACAAGAGAAAAGCTTACTCTTCATTCAATTAGAGTGAAAATACATCAACAAAATCTATGGAAATCTTTCCTTTCTCTTCCACAGGATCTCTTTTGTGTACACATTTTCACTCAGATACATCCCCCTCAAACCTCATCTAAAGGAATAAAGGAAAGAGAATGGAAACCCTCAAAAACGTATCATCAAGTTAAAAAGGTTCCCCTCGGGCCTCAACAAAGTAAACAATATATGAAAAATGAGAAAAAGAGTGAGGGAAAGATATGTTGCTAGTACAGATGAGGAAAGGAATAAGTTTTATTGTTCTGAAGGATATATGGAAGAAATGGGCAAGCCCTCCTTTGAGTGTGACAACCAGATTTTAGAGTTAGCTGATGGGAATCTAGAGCATCCAATGGGAATTTTGCAAGATCTTACCATAGAATCCTATGGCGTTCAGTATAAGCATACTAATTATGTATTAGTAGAATTTGGTAAGAATCCTAATTATGAGATTATACTGGTGGGTAGACCTTTCATGAGGTAAATGAAAGTTATCCAGGATGAGGTTATGAATCGCTTTACCTATATGGCACAAGGACACCATCACGAGTAGATTTCCATAAGACTTTACTTATAGGGATGTGATCCAAATTCTAGTGGATAAATTTGATTCATACTCCTTTGAATTTTCTTTACCTTCAATGTTACAAAGTCTCTAGAAGAAGTTCAAGTGATTTGGATAACTAGATTTTCAAAAAGCCAAGTCAAGCGACTCTTTTGACTAACGTAAAGCATGTAGACCAGATCTTGAGTGAAGTAAGGACACTCCCACCCCCTTTCCCTAAGGATTTTATGGATTCCCATGAGTGGATGTAAATCTTGTCCACCATAGATGTATGCATCGTACCCTCAAGAATAAAAAAACTACGATGAGGATGTATAAGACATAATGCCCATTTGGATGATTAATTTGATTCATATGATCTAGATAGATGTGACTAAGTGCAAGAAACTGAGTACGGACTGAACAACGATGAGATAGTCCCTAAATCTAAATTAGAGAAAATCTGAATGCTGAATGCTACTACAAGAGCATGAACCGATTGAGCTTGATATCACTACAAGGGATCTCCAAGAAGTAGGAGAAAACAAAGGGAAAAACACAAATAAACACATGGTAAATCAAAGGGATAGAAGAACCACCAACGTTCTAAGGGAAAAATGAATATCTCTATCTTTTTGGAGCCCACAATTGCATCAAAGCTCATAAGTGGAAGGAATATTTAGGAGTGATCATAGAGTAATTAGCAAAAGTGGATATTTTAAATATATTTCTGGTTGGATGTGATTATATATCATTTTATAGAGTGACCTCTGTGAGGAAGTAAGTTGACATGGAAAAATAAGTCGACACTCATGTATGTGGACTCTCACCATGATGAAGTGACATGGATATATAAGAACTAAGTACCATTTAAAGTGACATGTAAATATAGGTAGGACTATGACTAGGAGACCAAATGACACATGGCACCATCTCAAGCTTTGGAGACGGCAAAACCTAATCCACCAAGGCCATGTAGATATTTCGGATAGATAAAAGAGGAAAAAAATCATTGTTTATAGCAAGATCTTTGTTTCACAAACATAATACACAAATCTTCATTACTCAGTTTAACCTAAAGATTTGTGTATTATGTTTGTGAGGTCGAGGTAGAGGAAGGGCGGCTAGAGCTCATGAAAATGGCCAAGGTGGTTGAGCTGCTACTACTACCTCCGACCAACAATTGCAGAGGAAGCAAATGAACGAGGAAGAGTTCACGTTGCAATTGATAATCCCGGGGCTCGAAATCAATATGTTGTTATACAAACTCCGGCTAATTATCAAGGTGTGTCATTTGAGCTTTTGATTGATTGTGGTAGTACTCATTCTTTTCTATCACCACGATGCTTGAGAAAGCTAAAGCCGAATCAGTTACCCACTAAACCTATGAAGGTTGAATTAGCAAATGGAAAAGAGGTTGTGTCCAAGTATGCAGTGGAATCCCTAGAATTTGAATTAGGGGGAAAAACAACGTCAGCTTATTTTAGAACACTTCCAGTAGGAGTTTACGATGGAATTCTAGGAATGGATTGGCTTATAGCAAACCATGCAATAAATTTCAATAAGACTTTACTTATAGGGATGTGATCCAAATTCTAGTGGATAAATTTTATTCATACTCCTCTGAGTTTTCTTTACCTTCAATGTTACAAAGTCTCTAGAAGAAGTTCAAGTGATTTGGATAACTAGATTTTCAAAAAGCCAAGTCAAGCGACTCTTTTGACTAACGTAAAGCATGTAGACCAGATCTTGAGTGAACTAAGGACACTCCCACCCCCTTTCCCTAAGGATTTTATGGATTCCCATGAGTGGATGTAAACCCACCATAGATGTATGCATCGTACCCTCAAGAATAAAAAAACTACGATGAGGATGTATAAGACATAATGCCCATTTGGATGATTAATTTGATTCATATGATCTAGATAGATGTGACTAAGTGCAAGAAACTGAGTACGGACTGAACAATGATGAGATAGTCCCTAAATCTAAATTAGAGAAAATCTGAATGCTGAATGCTACTACAAGAGCATGAACCGATTGAGCTTGATATCACTACAAGGGATCTCCAAGCAGTAGGAGAAAACAAAGGGAAAAACACAAATAAACACATGGTAAATCAAAGGGATAGAAGAACCACCAACGTTCTAAGGGAAAAATGAATATCTCTATCTTTTTGGAGCCCACAATTGCATCAAAGCTCATAAGTGGAAGGAATATTTAGGAGTGATCATAGAGTAATTAGCAAAAGTGGATATTTTAAATATATTTCTGGTTGGATGTGATTATATATCATTTTATAGAGTGACCTCTGTGAGGAAGTAATTTGACATGGAAAAATAAGTCGACACTCATGTATGTGGACTCTCACCATGATGAAGTGACATGGATATATAAGAACTAAGTACCATTTAAAGTGACATGTAAATATAGGTAGGACTATGACTAGGAGACCAAATGACACATGGCACCATCTCAAGCTTTGGAGACGGCAAAACCTAATCCACCAAGGCCATGTAGATATTTCGGATAGATAAAAGAGGAAAAAAATCATTGTTTATAGCAAGATCTTTGTTTCACAAACATAATACACAAATCTTCATTACTCAGTTTAACCTAAAGATTTGTGTATTATGTTTGTGAGGTCAACGTGGAGGAAGGACGGCTAGAGCTCATGAAAATGGCCGAGGTGGTTGAGCTGCTACTACTACCTCCGACCAACAATTGCAGAGGAAGCAAATGAACGAGGAAGATTTCACGTTGCAATTGATAATCCCGGGGCTCGAAATCAATATGGGGTTATACAAACTCCGGCTAATTATAAAGGTGTGTCATTTGAGCTTTTGATTGATTGTGGTAGTACTCATTCTTTTCTATCACCACGATGCTTGAGAAAGCTAAAGCCGAATCAGTTACCCACTAAACCTATGAAGGTTGAATTAGCAAATGGAAAAGAGGTTGTGTCCAAGTATGCAGTGGAATCCCTAGAATTTGAATTAGGGGGAAAAACAACGTCAGCTTATTTTAGAACACTTCCAGTAGGAGTTTACGATGGAATTCTAGGAATGGATTGGCTTATAGCAAACCATGCAATAAATTTCAATAAGACTTTACTTATAGGGATGTGATCCAAATTCTAGTGGATAAATTTGATTCATACTCCTCTGAGTTTTCTTTACCTTCAATGTTACAAAGTCTCTAGAAGAAGTTCAAGTGATTTGGATAACTAGATTTTCAAAAAGCCAAGTCAAGCGACTCTTTTGACTAACGTAAAGCATGTAGACCAGATCTTGAGTGAACTAAGGACACTCCCACCCCCTTTCACTAAGGATTTTATGGATTCCCATGAGTGGATGTAAACCCACCATAGATGTATGCATCGTACCCTCAAGAATAAAAAAACTACGATGAGGATGTATAAGACATAATGCCCATTTGGATGATTAATTTGATTCATATGATCTAGATAGATGTGACTAAGTGCAAGAAACTGAGTACGGACTGAACAACGATGAGATAGTCCCTAAATCTAAATTAGAGAAAATCTGAATGCTGAATGCTACTACAAGAGCATGAACCGATTGAGCTTGATATCACTACAAGGGATCTCCAAGTAGTAGGAGAAAACAAAGGGAAAAACACAAATAAACACATGGTAAATCAAAGGGATAGAAGAACCACCAACGTTCTAAGGGAAAAATGAATATCTCTATCTTTTTGGAGCCCACAATTGCATCAAAGCTCATAAGTGGAAGGAATATTTAGGAGTGATCATAGAGTAATTAGCAAAAGTGGATATTTTAAATATATTTCTGGTTGGATGTGATTATATATCATTTTATAGAGTGACCTCTGTGAGGAAGTAAGTTGACATGGAAAAATAAGTCGACACTCATGTATGTGGACTCTCACCATGATGAAGTGACATGGATATATAAGAACTAAGTACCATTTAAAGTGACATGTAAATATAGGTAGGACTATGACTAGGAGACCAAATGACACATGGCACCATCTCAAGCTTTGGAGACGGCAAAACCTAATCCACCAAGGCCATGTAGATATTTCGGATAGATAAAAGAGGAAAAAAATCATTGTTTATAGCAAGATCTTTGTTTCACAAACATAATACACAAATCTTCATTACTCAGTTTAACCTAAAGATTTGTGTATTATGTTTGTGAGGTCGAGGTGGAGGAAGGGCGGCTAGAGCTCATGAAAATGGCCGAGGTGGTTGAGCTGCTACTACTACCTCCGACCAACAATTGCAGAGGAAGCAAATGAACGAGGAAGATTTCACGTTGCAATTGATAATCCCGGGGCTCGAAATCAATATGTTGTTATACAAACTCCGGCTAATTATCAAGGTGTGTCATTTGAGCTTTTGATTGATTGTGGTAGTACTCATTCTTTTCTATCACCACGATGCTTGAGAAAGCTAAAGCCGAATCAGTTACCCACTAAACCTATGACGGTTGAATTAGCAAATGGAAAAGAGGTTGTGTCCAAGTATGCAGTGGAATCCCTAGAATTTGAATTAGGGGGAAAAACAACGTCAGCTTATTTTAGAACACTTCCAGTAGGAGTTTACGATGGAATTCTAGGAATGGATTGGCTTATAGCAAACCATGCAATAAATTTCAATAAGACTTTACTTATAGGGATGTGATCCAAATTCTAGTGGATAAATTTGATTCATACTCCTCTGAGTTTTCTTTACCTTCAATGTTACAAAGTCTCTAGAAGAAGTTCAAGTGATTTGGATAACTAGATTTTCAAAAAGCCAAGTCAAGCGACTCTTTTGACTAACGTAAAGCATGTAGACCAGATCTTGAGTGAACTAAGGACACTCCCACCCCCTTTCCCTAAGGATTTTATGGATTCCCATGAGTGGATGTAAACCCACCATAGATGTATGCATCGTACCCTCAAGAATAAAAAAACTACGATGAGGATGTATAAGACATAATGCCCATTTGGATGATTAATTTGATTCATATGATCTAGATAGATGTGACTAAGTGCAAGAAACTGAGTACGGACTGAACAACGATGAGATAGTCCCTAAATCTAAATTAGAGAAAATCTGAATGCTGAATGCTACTACAAGAGCATGAACCGATTGAGCTTGATATCACTACAAGGGATCTCCAAGCAGTAGGAGAAAACAAAGGGAAAAACACAAATAAACACATGGTAAATCAAAGGGATAGAAGAACCACCAACGTTCTAAGGGAAAAATGAATATCTCTATCTTTTTGGAGCCCACAATTGCATCAAAGCTCATAAGTGGAAGGAATATTTAGGAGTGATCATAGAGTAATTAGCAAAAGTGGATATTTTAAATATATTTCTGGTTGGATGTGATTATATATCATTTTATAGAGTGACCTCTGTGAGGAAGTAAGTTGACATGGAAAAATAAGTCGACACTCATGTATGTGGACTCTCACCATGATGAAGTGACATGGATATATAAGAACTAAGTACCATTTAAAGTGACATGTAAATATAGGTAGGACTATGACTAGGAGACCAAATGACACATGGCACCATCTCAAGCTTTGGAGACGGCAAAACCTAATCCACCAAGGCCATGTAGATATTTCGGATAGATAAAAGAGGAAAAAAATCATTGTTTATAGCAAGATCTTTGTTTCACAAACATAATACACAAATCTTCATTACTCAGTTTAACCTAAAGATTTGTGTATTATGTTTGTGAGGTCAACGTGGAGGAAGGACGGCTAGAGCTCATGAAAATGGCCGAGGTGGTTGAGCTGCTACTACTACCTCCGACCAACAATTGCAGAGGAAGCAAATGAACGAGGAAGATTTCACGTTGCAATTGATAATCCCGGGGCTCGAAATCAATATGGGGTTATACAAACTCCGGCTAATTATCAAGGTGTGTCATTTGAGCTTTTGATTGATTGTGGTAGTACTCATTCTTTTCTATCACCACGATGCTTGAGAAAGCTAAAGCCGAATCAGTTACCCACTAAACCTATGAAGGTTGAATTAGCAAATGGAAAAGAGGTTGTGTCCAAGTATGCAGTGGAATCCCTAGAATTTGAATTAGGGGGAAAAACAACGTCAGCTTATTTTAGAACACTTCCAGTAGGAGTTTACGATGGAATTCTAGGAATGGATTGGCTTATAGCAAACCATGCAATAAATTTCAATAAGACTTTACTTATAGGGATGTGATCCAAATTCTAGTGGATAAATTTGATTCATACTCCTCTGAGTTTTCTTTACCTTCAATGTTACAAAGTCTCTAGAAGAAGTTCAAGTGATTTGGATAACTCGATTTTCAAAAAGCCAAGTCAAGCGACTCTTTTGACTAACGTAAAGCATGTAGACCAGATCTTGAGTGAACTAAGGACACTCCCACCCCCTTTCACTAAGGATTTTATGGATTCCCATGAGTGGATGTAAACCCACCATAGATGTATGCATCGTACCCTCAAGAATAAAAAAACTACGATGAGGATGTATAAGACATAATGCCCATTTGGATGATTAATTTGATTCATATGATCTAGATAGATGTGACTAAGTGCAAGAAACTGAGTACGGACTGAACAACGATGAGATAGTCCCTAAATCTAAATTAGAGAAAATCTGAATGCTGAATGCTACTACAAGAGCATGAACCGATTGAGCTTGATATCACTACAAGGGATCTCCAAGCAGTAGGAGAAAACAAAGGGAAAAACACAAATAAACACATGGTAAATCAAAGGGATAGAAGAACCACCAACGTTCTAAGGGAAAAATGAATATCTCTATCTTTTTGGAGCCCACAATTGCATCAAAGCTCATAAGTGGAAGGAATATTTAGGAGTGATCATAGAGTAATTAGCAAAAGTGGATATTTTAAATATATTTCTGGTTGGATGTGATTATATATCATTTTATAGAGTGACCTCTGTGAGGAAGTAAGTTGACATGGAAAAATAAGTCGACACTCATGTATGTGGACTCTCACCATGATGAAGTGACATGGATATATAAGAACTAAGTACCATTTAAAGTGACATGTAAATATAGGTAGGACTATGACTAGGAGACCAAATGACACATGGCACCATCTCAAGCTTTGGAGACGGCAAAACCTAATCCACCAAGGCCATGTAGATATTTCGGATAGATAAAAGAGGAAAAAAATCATTGTTTATAGCAAGATCTTTGTTTCACAAACATAATACACAAATCTTCATTACTCAGTTTAACCTAAAGATTTGTGTATTATGTTTGTGAGGTCGAGGTGGAGGAAGGGCGGCTAGAGCTCATGAAAATGGCCGAGGTGGTTGAGCTGCTACTACTACCTCCGACCAACAATTGCAGAGGAAGCAAATGAACGAGGAAGAGTTCACGTTGCAATTGATAATCCCGGGGCTCGAAATCAATATGTTGTTATACAAACTCCGGCTAATTATCAAGGTGTGTCATTTGAGCTTTTGATTGATTGTGGTAGTACTCATTCTTTTCTATCACCACGATGCTTGAGAAAGCTAAAGCCGAATCAGTTACCCACTAAACCTATGACGGTTGAATTAGCAAATGGAAAAGAGGTTGTGTCCAAGTATGCAGTGGAATCCCTAGAATTTGAATTAGGGGGAAAAACAACGTCAGCTTATTTTAGAACACTTCCAGTAGGAGTTTACGATGGAATTCTAGGAATGGATTGGCTTATAGCAAACCATGCAATAAATTTCAATAAGACTTTACTTATAGGGATGTGATCCAAATTCTAGTGGATAAATTTGATTCATACTCCTCTGAGTTTTCTTTACCTTCAATGTTACAAAGTCTCTAGAAGAAGTTCAAGTGATTTGGATAACTAGATTTTCAAAAAGCCAAGTCAAGCGACTCTTTTGACTAACGTAAAGCATGTAGACCAGATCTTGAGTGAACTAAGGACACTCCCACCCCCTTTCCCTAAGGATTTTATGGATTCCCATGAGTGGATGTAAACCCACCATAGATGTATGCATCGTACCCTCAAGAATAAAAAAACTACGATGAGGATGTATAAGACATAATGCCCATTTGGATGATTAATTTGATTCATATGATCTAGATAGATGTGACTAAGTGCAAGAAACTGAGTACGGACTGAACAACGATGAGATAGTCCCTAAATCTAAATTAGAGAAAATCTGAATGCTGAATGCTACTACAAGAGCATGAACCGATTGAGCTTGATATCACTACAAGGGATCTCCAAGCAGTAGGAGAAAACAAAGGGAAAAACACAAATAAACACATGGTAAATCAAAGGGATAGAAGAACCACCAACGTTCTAAGGGAAAAATGAATATCTCTATCTTTTTGGAGCCCACAATTGCATCAAAGCTCATAAGTGGAAGGAATATTTAGGAGTGATCATAGAGTAATTAGCAAAAGTGGATATTTTAAATATATTTCTGGTTGGATGTGATTATATATCATTTTATAGAGTGACCTCTGTGAGGAAGTAAGTTGACATGGAAAAATAAGTCGACACTCATGTATGTGGACTCTCACCATGATGAAGTGACATGGATATATAAGAACTAAGTACCATTTAAAGTGACATGTAAATATAGGTAGGACTATGACTAGGAGACCAAATGACACATGGCACCATCTCAAGCTTTGGAGACGGCAAAACCTAATCCACCAAGGCCATGTAGATATTTCGGATAGATAAAAGAGGAAAAAAATCATTGTTTATAGCAAGATCTTTGTTTCACAAACATAATACACAAATCTTCATTACTCAGTTTAACCTAAAGATTTGTGTATTATGTTTGTGAGGTCAACGTGGAGGAAGGGCGGCTAGAGCTCATGAAAATGGCCGAGGTGTTTGAGCTGCTACTACTACCTCCGACCAACAATTGCAGAGGAAGCAAATGAACGAGGAAGATTTCACGTTGCAATTGATAATCCCGGGGCTCGAAATCAATATGGGGTTATACAAACTCCGGCTAATTATAAAGGTGTGTCATTTGAGCTTTTGATTGATTGTGGTAGTACTCATTCTTTTCTATCACCACGATGCTTGAGAAAGCTAAAGCCGAATCAGTTACCCACTAAACCTATGAAGGTTGAATTAGCAAATGGAAAAGAGGTTGTGTCCAAGTATGCAGTGGAATCCCTAGAATTTGAATTAGGGGGAAAAACAACGTCAGCTTATTTTAGAACACTTCCAGTAGGAGTTTACGATGGAATTCTAGGAATGGATTGGCTTATAGCAAACCATGCAATAAATTTCAATAAGACTTTACTTATAGGGATGTGATCCAAATTCTAGTGGATAAATTTGATTCATACTCCTCTGAGTTTTCTTTACCTTCAATGTTACAAAGTCTCTAGAAGAAGTTCAAGTGATTTGGATAACTCGATTTTCAAAAAGCCAAGTCAAGCGACTCTTTTGACTAACGTAAAGCATGTAGACCATATCTTGAGTGAACTAAGGACACTCCCACCCCCTTTCACTAAGGATTTTATGGATTCCCATGAGTGGATGTAAACCCACCATAGATGTATGCATCGTACCCTCAAGAATAAAAAAACTACGATGAGGATGTATAAGACATAATGCCCATTTGGATGATTAATTTGATTCATATGATCTAGATAGATGTGACTAAGTGCAAGAAACTGAGTACGGACTGAACAACGATGAGATAGTCCCTAAATCTAAATTAGAGAAAATCTGAATGCTGAATGCTACTACAAGAGCATGAACCGATTGAGCTTGATATCACTACAAGGGATCTCCAAGCAGTAGGAGAAAACAAAGGGAAAAACACAAATAAACACATGGTAAATCAAAGGGATAGAAGAACCACCAATGTTCTGAGGGAAAAATGAATATCTCTATCTTTTTGGAGCCCACAATTGCATCAAAGCTCATAACTGGAAGGAATATTTAGGAGTGATCATAGAGTAATTAGCAAAAGTGGATATTTTAAATATATTTCTGGTTGGATGTGATTATATATCATTTTATAGAGTGACCTCTGTGAGGAAGTAAGTTGACATGGAAAAATAAGTCGACACTCATGTATGTGGACTCTCACCATGATGAAGTGACATGGATATATAAGAACTAAGTACCATTTAAAGTGACATGTAAATATAGGTAGGACTATGACTAGGAGACCAAATGACACATGGCACCATCTCAAGCTTTGGAGACGGCAAAACCTAATCCACCAAGGCCATGTAGATATTTCGGATAGATAAAAGAGGAAAAAAATCATTGTTTATAGCAAGATCTTTGTTTCACAAACATAATACACAAATCTTCATTACTCAGTTTAACCTAAAGATTTGTGTATTATGTCTGTGAGGTCGAGGTGGAGGAAGGGCGGCTAGAGCTCATGAAAATGGCCGAGGTGGTTGAGCTGCTACTACTACCTCCGACCAACAATTACAGAGGAAGCAAATGAACGAGGAAGAGTTCACGTTGCAATTGATAATCCCGGGGCTCGAAATCAATATGTTGTTATACAAACTCCGGCTAATTATCAAGGTGTGTCATTTGAGCTTTTGATTGATTGTGGTAGTACTCATTCTTTTCTATCACCACGATGCTTGAGAAAGCTAAAGCCGAATCAGTTACCCACTAAACCTATGAAGGTTGAATTAGCAAATGGAAAAGAGGTTGTGTCCAAGTATGCAGTGGAATCCCTAGAATTTGAATTAGGGGGAAAAACAACGTCAGCTTATTTTAGAACACTTCCAGTAGGAGTTTACGATGGAATTCTAGGAATGGATTGGCTTATAGCAAACCATGCAATAAATTTCAATAAGACTTTACTTATAGGGATGTGATCCAAATTCTAGTGGATAAATTTGATTCATACTCCTCTGAGTTTTCTTTACCTTCAATGTTACAAAGTCTCTAGAAGAAGTTCAAGTGATTTGGATAACTAGATTTTCAAAAAGCCAAGTCAAGCGACTCTTTTGACTAACGTAAAGCATGTAGACCAGATCTTGAGTGAACTAAGGACACTCCCACCCCCTTTCCCTAAGGATTTTATGGATTCCCATGAGTGGATGTAAACCCACCATAGATGTATGCATCGTACCCTCAAGAATAAAAAAACTACGATGAGGATGTATAAGACATAATGCCCATTTGGATGATTAATTTGATTCATATGATCTAGATAGATGTGACTAAGTGCAAGAAACTGAGTACGGACTGAACAACGATGAGATAGTCCCTAAATCTAAATTAGAGAAAATCTGAATGCTGAATGCTACTACAAGAGCATGAACCGATTGAGCTTGATATCACTACAAGGGATCTCCAAGAAGTAGGAAAAAACAAAGGAAAAAACAAATAAACACATGGTGAATCAAAGGGATAGAAGAACCACCAACGTTCTAAGGGAAAAATGAATATCTCTATCTTTTTGGAGCCCACAATTGCATCAAAGATCATAAGTGGAAGGAATATTTAGGAGTGATCATAGAGTAATTAGCAAAGTGGATATTTTAAATATATTTCTGGTTGGATGTGATTATATATCATTTTATAGAGTGACCTCTGTGAGGAAGTAAGTTGACATGGAAAAATAAGTCGACACTCATGTATGTGGACTCTCACCATGATGAAGTGACATGGATATATAAGAACTAAGTACCATTTAAAGTGACATGTAAATATAGGTAGGACTATGACTAGGAGACCAAATGACACATGGCACCATCTCAAGCTTTGGAGACGGCAAAACCTAATCCACCAAGGCCATGTAGATATTTCGGATAGATAAAAGAGGAAAAAAATCAGTGTTTATAGCAAGATCTTTGTTTCACAAACATAATACACAAATCTTCATTACTCAGTTTAACCTAAAGATTTGTGTATTATGTTTGTGAGGTCGAGGTGGAGGAAGGGCGGCTAGAGCTCATGAAAATGGCCGAGGTGGTTGAGCTGCTACTACTACCTCCGAACCAACATTGCAGAGGAAGCAAATGAACGAGGAAGAGTTCACGTTGCAATTGATAATCCCGGGGCTCGAAATCAATTATGTTGTTATACAACTCCGGCAATTATCAGGTGTGTCATTTGAGGTTTTGATTGATTGTGGTAGTACTCATTCTTTTCTATCACCACGATGCTTGAGAAAGCTAAAGCCGAATCAATACCCACTAAACCTATGACGGTTGAATTAGCAAAATGGTGAAAAGAGGTTGTGTCCAAGTATGCAGTGAACCCTAGAATTTGAATTAGTGTGGGAAAACAACGTCAGCTTATTTTAGAACACTTCCAGTAGGAAGTTTTACGATGGAATTCCTAGGAATGGATTGGCTTTATAGCAAACCATGCAAAGTAGGAGAAAAACAAAGGGAAAAACACAAATAAACACATGGTAAATCAAAGGGATAGAAGAACCACCAACGTTCTAAGGGAAAAATGAATATCTCTATCTTTTTGGAGCCCACAATTGCATCAAAGCTCATAAGTGGAAGGAATATTTAGGAGTGATCATAGAGTAATTAGCAAAAGTGGATATTTTAAATATATTTCTGGTTGGATGTGATTATATATCATTTTATAGAGTGACCTCTGTGAGGAAGTAAGTTGACATGGAAAAATAAGTCGACACTCATGTATGTGGACTCTCACCATGATGAAGTGACATGGATATATAAAACTAAGTACCATTTAAAGTGACATGTAAATATAGGTAGGACTATGACTAGGAGACCAAATGACACATGGCACCATCTCAAGCTTTGGAGACGGCAAAACCTAATCCACCAAGGCCATGTAGATATTTCGGATAGATAAAAGAGGAAAAAAATCATTGTTTATAGCAAGATCTTTGTTTCACAAACATAATACACAAATCTTCATTACTCAGTTTAACCTAAAGATTTGTGTATTATGTTTGTGAGGTCGAGGTGGAGGAAGGGCGGCTAGAGCTCATGAAAATGGCCGAGGTGGTTGAGCTGCTACTACTACTCCGACCAACAATTGCAGAGGAAGCAAATGAACGAGGAAGTTCACGTTGCAATTGATAATCCCGGGGCTCGAAATCAATTTGTTGTTATACAAACTAGTTTACGATGGAATTCTAGGAATGGATTGGCTTATAGCAAACCATGCAATAAATTTCAATAAGACTTTACTTATAGGGATGTGATCCAAATTCTAGTGGATAAATTTGATTCATACTCCTCTGAGTTTTCTTTACCTTCAATGTTACAAAGTCTCTAGAAGAAGTTCAAGTGATTTGGATAACTAGATTTTCAAAAAGCCAAGTCAAGCGACTCTTTTGACTAACGTAAAGCATGTAGACCAGATCTTGAGTGAACTAAGGACACTCCCCCCCTTTCCCTAAGGATTTTATGGATTCCCATGAGTGGATGTAAACCCACCATAGATGTATGCATCGTACCCTCAAGAATAAAAAAAACTACGATGAGGATGTATAAGACATAATGCCCATTTGGATGATTAATTTGATTCATATGATCTAGATAGATGTGACTAAGTGCAAGAAACTGAGTACGGACTGAACAACGATGAGATAGTCCCTAAATCTAAATTAGAGAAATCTGAATGCTGAATGCTACTACAAGAGCATGAACCGATTGAGCTTGATATCACTACAAGGGATCTCAAGCAGTAGGAGGAGAAAACAAAGGGAAATAACACAAATAAACACATGGTAAATCAAAGGGATAGAAGAACACCAACGTTCTAAGGGAAAAATGAATATCTCTATCTTTTTGGAGCCCACAATTGCATCAAAGCTCATAAGTGGAAGGAATATTTAGGAGTGATCATAGAGTAATTAGCAAAAGTGGATATTTTAAATATATTTCTGGTTGGATGTGATTATATTCATTTTATAGAGTGACCCTGTGAGGAAGTAAGTTGACATGGAAAAATAAGTCGACACTCATGTATGTGGACTCTCACCATGATGAAGTGACATGGATATATAAGAACTAAGTACCATTTAAAGTGACATGTAATATAGGTAGGACTATGACTAGGAGACCAAATGACACATGGCACCATCTCAAGCTTTGGAGACGGCAAAACCTAATCCACCAAGGCCATGTAGATATTTCGGATAGATAAAAGAGGAAAAAAATCATTGTTTTTCCCATGAGTGGATGTAAACCCACCATAGATGTATGCATCGTACCCTCAAGAATAAAAAAACTACGATGAGGATGTATAAGACATAATGCCCATTTGGATGATTAATTTGATTCATATGATCTAGATAGATGTGACTAAGTGCAAGAAACTGAGTACGGACTGAACAACGATGAGATAGTCCCTAAATCTAAATTAGAGAAAATCTGAATGCTGAATGCTACTACAAGAGCATGAACCGATTGAGCTTGATATCACTACAAGGGATCTCCAAGAAGTAGGAGAAAACAAAGGGAAAAACACAAATAAACACATGGTGAATCAAAGGGATAGAAGAACCACCAACGTTCTAAGGGAAAAATGAATATCTCTATCTTTTTGGAGCCCACAATTGCATCAAAGATCATAAGTGGAAGGAATATTTAGGAGTGATCATAGAGTAATTAGCAAAAGTGGATATTTTAAATATATTTCTGGTTGGATGTGATTATATATCATTTTATAGAGTGACCTCTGTGAGGAAGTAAGTTGACATGGAAAAATAAGTCGACACTCATGTATGTGGACTCTCACCATGATGAAGTGACATGGATATATAAGAACTAAGTACCATTTAAAGTGACATGTAAATATAGGTAGGACTATGACTAGGAGACCAAATGACACATGGCACCATCTCAAGCTTTGGAGACGGCAAAACCTAATCCACCAAGGCCATGTAGATATTTCGGATAGATAAAAGAGGAAAAAAATCAGTGTTTATAGCAAGATCTTTGTTTCACAAACATAATACACAAATCTTCATTACTCAGTTTAACCTAAAGATTTGTGTATTATGTTTGTGAGGTCGAGGTGGAGGAAGGGCGGCTAGAGCTCATGAAAATGGCCGAGGTGGTTGAGCTGCTACTACTACCTCCGACCAACAATTGCAGAGGAAGCAAATGAACGAGGAAGAGTTCACGTTGCAATTGATAATCCCGGGGCTCGAAATCAATATGTTGTTATACAAACTCCGGCTAATTATCAAGGTGTGTCATTTGAGGTTTTGATTGATTGTGGTAGTACTCATTCTTTTCTATCACCACGATGCTTGAGAAAGCTAAAGCCGAATCAGTTACCCACTAAACCTATGACGGTTGAATTAGCAAATGGAAAAGAGGTTGTGTCCAAGTATGCAGTGGAATCCCTAGAATTTGAATTAGGGGAAAAACAACGTCAGCTTATTTTAGAACACTTCCAGTAGGAGTTTACGATGGAATTCTAGGAATGGATTGGCTTATAGCAAACCATGCAATAAATTTCAATAAGACTTTACTTATAGGGATGTGATCCAAATTCTAGTGGATAAATTTGATTCATACTCCTCTGAGTTTTCTTTACCTTCAATGTTACAAAGTCTCTAGAAGAAGTTCAAGTGATTTGGATAACTAGATTTTCAAAAAGCCAAGTCAAGCGACTCTTTTGACTAACGTAAAGCATGTAGACCAGATCTTGAGTGAACTAAGGACACTCCCACCCCCTTTCCCTAAGGATTTTATGGATTCCCATGAGTGGATGTAAACCCACCATAGATGTATGCATCGTACCCTCAAGAATAAAAAAACTACGATGAGGATGTATAAGACATAATGCCCATTTGGATGATTAATTTGATTCATATGATCTAGATAGATGTGACTAAGTGCAAGAAACTGAGTACGGACTGAACAACGATGAGATAGTCCCTAAATCTAAATTAGAGAAAATCTGAATGCTGAATGCTACTACAAGAGCATGAACCGATTGAGCTTGATATCACTACAAGGGATCTCCAAGCAGTAGGAGAAAACAAAGGGAAAAACACAAATAAACACATGGTAAATCAAAGGGATAGAAGAACCACCAACGTTCTAAGGGAAAAATGAATATCTCTATCTTTTTGGAGCCCACAATTGCATCAAAGCTCATAAGTGGAAGGAATATTTAGGAGTGATCATAGAGTAATTAGCAAAAGTGGATATTTTAAATATATTTCTGGTTGGATGTGATTATATATCATTTTATAGAGTGACCTCTGTGAGGAAGTAAGTTGACATGGAAAAATAAGTCGACACTCATGTATGTGGACTCTCACCATGATGAAGTGACATGGATATATAAGAACTAAGTACCATTTAAAGTGACATGTAAATATAGGTAGGACTATGACTAGGAGACCAAATGACACATGGCACCATCTCAAGCTTTGGAGACGGCAAAACCTAATCCACCAAGGCCATGTAGATATTTCGGATAGATAAAAGAGGAAAAAAATCATTGTTTATAGCAAGATCTTTGTTTCACAAACATAATACACAAATCTTCATTACTCAGTTTAACCTAAAGATTTGTGTATTATGTTTGTGAGGTCAACGTGGAGGAAGGACGGCTAGAGCTCATGAAAATGGCCGAGGTGGTTGAGCTGCTACTACTACCTCCGACCAACAATTGCAGAGGAAGCAAATGAACGAGGAAGATTTCACGTTGCAATTGATAATCCCGGGGCTCGAAATCAATATGGGGTTATACAAACTCCGGCTAATTATAAAGGTGTGTCATTTGAGCTTTTGATTGATTGTGGTAGTACTCATTCTTTTCTATCACCACGATGCTTGAGAAAGCTAAAGCCGAATCAGTTACCCACTAAACCTATGAAGGTTGAATTAGCAAATGGAAAAGAGGTTGTGTCCAAGTATGCAGTGGAATCCCTAGAATTTGAATTAGGGGGAAAAACAACGTCAGCTTATTTTAGAACACTTCCAGTAGGAGTTTACGATGGAATTCTAGGAATGGATTGGCTTATAGCAAACCATGCAATAAATTTCAATAAGACTTTACTTATAGGGATGTGATCCAAATTCTAGTGGATAAATTTGATTCATACTCCTCTGAGTTTTCTTTACCTTCAATGTTACAAAGTCTCTAGAAGAAGTTCAAGTGATTTGGATAACTCGATTTTCAAAAAGCCAAGTCAAGCGACTCTTTTGACTAACGTAAAGCATGTAGACCAGATCTTGAGTGAACTAAGGACACTCCCACCCCCTTTCACTAAGGATTTTATGGATTCCCATGAGTGGATGTAAACCCACCATAGATGTATGCATCGTACCCTCAAGAATAAAAAAACTACGATGAGGATGTATAAGACATAATGCCCATTTGGATGATTAATTTGATTCATATGATCTAGATAGATGTGACTAAGTGCAAGAAACTGAGTACGGACTGAACAACGATGAGATAGTCCCTAAATCTAAATTAGATAAAATCTGAATGCTGAATGCTACTACAAGAGCATGAACCGATTGAGCTTGATATCACTACAAGGGATCTCCAAGCAGTAGGAGAAAACAAAGGGAAAAACACAAATAAACACATGGTAAATCAAAGGGATAGAAGAACCACCAACGTTCTAAGGGAAAAATGAATATCTCTATCTTTTTGGAGCCCACAATTGCATCAAAGCTCATAAGTGGAAGGAATATTTAGGAGTGATCATAGAGTAATTAGCAAAAGTGGATATTTTAAATATATTTCTGGTTGGATGTGATTATATATCATTTTATAGAGTGACCTCTGTGAGGAAGTAAGTTGACATGGAAAAATAAGTCGACACTCATGTATGTGGACTCTCACCATGATGAAGTGACATGGATATATAAGAACTAAGTACCATTTAAAGTGACATGTAAATATAGGTAGGACTATGACTAGGAGACCAAATGACACATGGCACCATCTCAAGCTTTGGAGACGGCAAAACCTAATCCACCAAGGCCATGTAGATATTTCGGATAGATAAAAGAGGAAAAAAATCATTGTTTATCTCAAAACATGAATTTTCATTACTCGGTTTAACCTAAAGATTTGTGTATTATGTTTGTGAAACAAAGATCTTGCTATATATACATACATACATACATACATTAGCTAGACAAACTACCATAAGGCAAATTTTTGACTATTTATGTGTTAAATTTCAGTAGTTAACCTAATTTTTAATATTTTTGTAATAAATTCATCATAAATTGATGAATAAATTTATGACTCGCTAATCAATGCTCTGACCACAACATTATCATTATCTTGTGTTTTTTTATCATCAATATGCCGCCAACAGGACGTAGCCAACGCGCGAGAGTGACCAGCACGCGCGTGAGCGGAGGCTGAACAGATGTTGTACATCCCATGGCACCGGCAAGATTACCATCACTTGATCCAGTGGTTGAAGCAGTCAGCGTGGCACCGATCGTAGTTCCAATGAAGAACGCGGGAGCACTTCATGCCATCCGACCATTGGACAACTTAAATCAGGTTCTAGTTATTTATAATTAATTAAATAAAGTCAAATTCCATGCATTCATTATCTCAAGACTTAGAGGATTAGTACCTTACCTTGAGGAGAAAATTCAAGACTGAAAATATTGATGGGACAAGGTCTAGTTGAGGAAACAACGTGGCACGTGTTTTTACGATACGCACTTACACTTGTTTTCGCACTTATTGGGTGATCAAAAGTTTGTATGGAAAAATTGGTATTGTGAAATTGAATAAGTTACTGATGAAAATTCCCTTGTGTCCAGTTGGACAGGGAAATTGAAATGACGGTTGTGAGTCGAGGTGCCCAGGAGATCGGACCAAAATTTTGGAAACTAGATTAGAGGACGGGTTGAATCCCTACTCCCGTACCTCCGTCCCACTCTGAATGTGTCCGGGTAGGTCACGAATGGATGAGCTAATGGTTATCCCTGGGCTAAGAGATCATTAGCGAAAGGCGTGCCTACCTAGAGATGATCACAACCTTCGTAGGAGATGGGGAGGCTTAGAAGGGCTCTGAGCGATTGGAAACAACCCGGCTCTGCTCGATGAAGGTATGGGGGTCCCTAGGTTATCCTCTTCAATGGCGGGTAGCTTTGAAGTGAGGTTGGGATTCTAGATCCCCAACTATTAAACCAAGAGAAGATCTCTCTAGTTGAGATTGAGGTCCCTTGGGTGCCAAGAGAAGATCTCTCTAGTTGAGGTTGAGGTCCCTTGGACGGCAAGAGAAGATCTCTTCCTAGTAGCGAATCGAGGTCCCTTGACCCTGCTGATAGCCGGGTAGGCATCAGAACTTTTGAACGGCCAAAAGCCGAAGGTTTTGTAATTGAATAATGGATATGGAAGTAATAGAAACTGTTTGGATAGAAATTGTCTTCAATTGTTTTCAAATGTTTTCAAATGATTGAAGGGTTGTTTTAAAGAATAATGTGGTTGGGAATTAAATAAAGGAATGTGTCTCTTTATATGTTTTCAATTGTTTTCAAATGATTGAAGGGTTGTTTTAAAGAATAATGTGGTTGGGAATTAAATAAAGGAATGTGTCTCTTTATATGTTACACAATGTGGTAGTAATTAGTTAAGAGCTCGCCGTCTCTAAAGGAAAGTGGGAGATCAGAGGCCCTGACGGCATTGTTCTACGACTGGGTGGACCCGATTGATCGGGTAGCTTTCCAATTATTTAATCGTTAGATGATCTTGAGACTAAAAGTCCCAACTAGAGGCCGTGCGTCTGAAAACATGGGAAAAAAGGCGTCATTGAAGGATGAATCAAGGAGTCAATGGTTGTGCCTCTGAAAACATGGGGAAAAAAGTATTGGACTTGGTTATGTCGACTTTGCGTTCTTGTCAAGATAGTTGAGCAATGAGTTCAAGATCTTTTTAGGCTTCCGTTTAGCGAGGTAGAGCTTACCACGGTGTCGATGGTCTGTATTCCATACTTCCTAAGGGGAGTCAGATGTCGTCCATCAGATTACCTGGTTGGTAAGTGACTACTGGCTCCAATCTATCCAGAAGGATAAGGTAGGGGTCGAGTGCCCTAGACATAGCCCTCTCAGGCTCGCTGACAAGTGATATTAAAGCCATAAGTTTCTCATTGTTTGCTTATTTATCCTTAATTGATTGGAAGTTAGAACTGTCTTCAAGTAAGGAGACTATTCTTACCCTGCTATGACTAATTTAACAATCGGCTATTGTAGGTGGAGTACGAGAAATTCCTTATTTTCCAAATACTATACAAAACATTTCGTACCTCACCAGAGTTCCACTTGAGAACACAGATGCGTATGACTCTGGAAAATTTAGTTCCACGATACCCTTATCGAGCCCAACAATGGTAGGAAGGATGGTCCTAGGCGGGATCATATTTCCACATCAGGGCACAACGAACCATGAACCTAAAGGTTGATCTTCAAAGGATTTGATGGTACAAGGAACTTGGTCAAGTAGGACTATTCTCATTCATTCCCGACAAGAGACCGGATTCTTGGGTCACAATCAAAGGGAAGAAGATGAAAACGAACCAACGGGTTTATGGCGAAGTCATCGAGTACATTCGTCCGGAACGAATTGCCTTATTCAATCGTTTCCACGGTGTACTCAACGAACCAACATTAGAGTTAGGTCTACCTAAGGAACCTGATAATTACTGGTTCTTAGAATATTTGACCAAACCACCGAAGTTTGTAATCAAGAAGGCTGAGGATTTTCATCATTTCACTATGTGTAAGAAAGACAGCTAGACTGTCATTGCCTTGTAATCATTGATTGAATAAATATGTTTTTTTTGCCAAACATATATTTGTCTTAAATTGGCGGGTAGCCATTGGATTTTTAAATTGGCGGGTAGCCATCAAATTGAAGTTGGCGGGTAGCCACTATTAAGTCAAAGATTGGCGGGTGGCCACTATTAAGTCAAAGAAGCCATTGTGTTATTGAAATCGGCAGATATCCACTATGCATAAGATTGTCTGGAAAATCTATGGTAGTTAACCATTCAGAAATACAATTATCTAGGGCATAGATAACCTTGGAATGGTTTGTGTACAGGCAAACATTGTTGAGCCGTACGACAAGTACTACGTATTCATGACTATGTTCGAATTGGCGTGCATCTCGGAAGACTTCTCGTTCAGGGAGAAGGTGGCAAAGGTCATCCATAGGATGTATAATCCCATCGGAACGATATGGCCTGGAGTAGCATGGTCGAACATGGTACCAGCCTATAACTCAATTGATGTGAATTATATCAACGAGCTTGAGATAAACCTAAAGAGAATTCATCTTCTAGAGTGATTGAAGACTGTACGGTTGTTTGTATTCCGAGGAACATGTAGACGGCTGGATAGTTTCATTATGTGGGAACGTTCTCTTAGGAGATGGGCAACGAATTGCTTAGTAGTTACTATAATTACTACAGTAAACCCGAAGTGTATAAATAGGGCCCATTACATTGTAAACGGGTTGGCAATCGGGTCGGCAATTGTTATCATTTGGGTTAGCACTTTGGCTACACTTGTACTTGAGAATCATTAGAAGATGTTGTTAGATGTACTCTCTCTGTAAATCATATCATATTCACTGTAATCTTTTATCTGTAATCCTAATCATGGCAGATATTCCAGTTATACTTGCTTCTTGTTCAGTACTCTGAATCTGAATCTGAACACTATTTCTAGTACATAAGTCTGAATCTTATTCAAGTATCCAAATTCTAGTCTAGTTTCTTATTTCTGTCCAGTCTATTGTCTGAAATCTTCTCACACTAATAGCTGAAATCTTCAAACACTGGAATTAGCTATCTCAAGAGATCAACTCCAATTCTATTTTGGCGATCACGGTGGTTAGAGCTGAAGCTTGTTGATTGAAATACTCGTCTCCCAGTTGGAAGTTTTCAGTTACAGCAATGGCACCTAAAACCAGTCGTGGCCGGAAATCCACCATCCGTGTTGATCCTATTCCTGAGGAGTCGGGAAGAGAGTCTGACCCTAAGCAAGAGAGAGTGACTGATATTGAGGCTCAAGAGGAGCATAGTCAGGCTGATGAGACGCAGGACTCACAGCATTCCAGTCACTCCAGGCGTAGATGGGCAGAAAGAGAAGCACGAAAAGCCAAGATTTCTCGGTCCAGGCAAGGGAATGAGGGTACCAAGGGGAGTAAAAGCAGTCACCGCACTTCTAGCAGACAGGCCAGAGAGGACACTAACACCGAGACAGAGACAAAGATTGATTGGGATGGTGACACTAACAATCGCAAGAAGACTTCCAAGCGCCATTCTGAATCCAAGAAGAGAAGTGGCAGGATCAGTGGTAATCGGAATGATTACATAGCTTCCCTGAAAATTTCTTTTCCAATATTCAAGGGAGGTAAGAAGGATGATCCAGACGTTCACATACAGGCTTTTGAACAGTATGCTGAACTGAAAAATATTGATGAAGATGATTGGGGGGAATATTTTCCGCAAACTTTAGAGGAGGCAGCGAGGAAATGGTATTACCATTACCCCGCCTGCCAGCTCAGATCCTACAACAAATTACTTAAAGCCTTCAGGTTGGAATATTCTGACAACAGAGGGGATGAAGATATCCTCTGTGAACTAGATAAGATCAAACAACGGAATCTATCAGTTTGAAGTTATGTGGAAAAGATCAAAGAGCTAACTAGGCAGTTACAGGAACCGCCATCTCATAAGAGGTTGAGGGCATGGTTTCTGAATGGTTTCACAAGCAAAAAGCTTAGGGAGCAAGAGGTACCAGCTCCTACCAAGAAATTAATGATTTGGTCTAAAGGGTACTGAAGCTGGAACAGCAGGACAAGAAGGAAAAGAGTCACAAGAAGTGAAGGTCCAGTAGCAGTAGTTCTGCTACTGAAAGTTCTAATTCCAGTGAGGTGTCCAGTAGTCTTCGAAGAAAGTAGCTCTAATGAACAATCCAAGGAAAAGTCAAAGAAGGGATCTTGGACCAAGAAAATTGAAGAAATGGCTAGACAGATTGCCGAAAATTATCACACAAGACAGCCAATTCGGAAGATGGAGACTTGGTGTTCGAAATGCAAATGATGAAGATGATTGGGGGGAATATTTTCCGCAAACTTTAGAGGAGGCAGCGAGGAAATGGTATTACCATTACCCCGCCTGCCAGCTCAGATCCTACAACAAATTACTTAAAGCCTTCAGGTTGGAATATTCTGACAACAGAGGGGATGAAGATATCCTCTGTGAACTAGATAAGATCAAACAACGGAATCTATCAGTTTGAAGTTATGTGGAAAAGATCAAAGAGCTAACTAGGCAGTTACAGGAACCGCCATCTCATAAGAGGTTGAGGGCATGGTTTCTGAATGGTTTCACAAGCAAAAAGCTTAGGGAGCAAGAGGTACCAGCTCCTACCAAGAAATTAATGATTTGGTCTAAAGGGTACTGAAGCTGGAACAGCAGGACAAGAAGGAAAAGAGTCACAAGAAGTGAAGGTCCAGTAGCAGTAGTTCTGCTACTGAAAGTTCTAATTCCAGTGAGGTGTCCAGTAGCTTCGAGAGTAGCTCTAATGAACAATCCAAGGAAAAGTCAAAGAAGGGATCTTGGACCAAGAAAATTGAAGAAATGGCTAGACAGATTGCCGAAATTATCCACACAAGACAGCCAATTCGGAAGATGGAGACTTGGTGTTCGAAATGCAAATCCAAGGACCATATCTCCAATGAATGTCCACAATGTACCTACTGCAAGGCTTTTGGTCATCTAATGGTGTATGTCACTGAAGTTGTGGTTCCTATGGAGTTTGTGATCCCAAGTTTGAGAATGGCTGTGAAGTACGGCTTAGACTTCAACCACAATCTAAAGAAGCGCCTAGATGAACTGATGCAGTTAGATGAACTCAGGCAACAGGCTATGTTGGAACAAGAAATTGTTCAACAACGAAGGAAGCACTGGCATGATCGCCGAATTAAGGTTCGGGAATTTCAGAAAGGAGATTTGGGAGCTCCGAGGTTTCTTCACTACAGCCGCAGACCTCGACCTCTGAAGAGACAGTGGAATGTAGACTAGCTCTGCCATCGACACGAGGATACAGCTTTGAGGTATCAAGTAATTCCTCTTTTTCTTCACCTATTTCTTCATCTTCACTGTGCATGGGTAGAAGGAAGCACTCGGAAAAGATGCAGGATTCTCTTAATGAAACCCAAGCCATTGTTACTGCATCCAAGGCAAGTCTTCCTCTCATACCGCATAGTAAAATTCAGCGATATGTGTTCACTGATCAAGCTATGGCCTTGTTGCAACTCTGGGAGTTGCGAGTTGTTTTGCAAGCCACAAGAATCGATTTCGACACAGCCATCATCAAGTAGGTTTTAGATTCTTTCAACGTCGAAAAGGGTAGTGCAATGATATATGGCAGAAAGATAACAGTCACACCAAAAAACATTGCAGATGCGTTTAAGATGCCAAATGACCCTAAGCCATCTGTGGCAATAGCAGAGCAGATCAGTGCAGTTTTGAAAGAAGACGAGGCTACTAAGAATAAAAGAAAGGCTGGTGGACAAGGGATTCCAGTAGCAGGACTGGAAGCTCCCGTAGCTTATAGGTTCATAGCTGAAGCTATCAGCTTGAAGAACAACCCGACATATGTGTCAGAAAAGATTTTTTCTATGCTATTAGAAAAAACACTGGATGCTACAGTTCCTAATTAATCTATGCCAGATACTATCACATAATGTGCTTCAACAAACAGCCAAGCTAAAATCCCAGAGTGTGTTTAAAGCTTGGTACGTTTGGCAATTCTTGTATTGGGCAGTTGCTCCAGATTCCCACGACCAGGTGCGAATGGCTTGGATTTTGAAGCCATATCCAGTATCCAAGAATGTTAATTTGTCTTCAGATGACGAAGCCACGGATAGTCAGACTACTCCAACTAGTCTGAAAAGGAAGGCTACACAAGAGCAGGCTAGCAGTTCGAAGAAAGCAAAGATGACACTGACAAAAAGCAGTGCTTTTTTGAAGATGATAGAAAGTCAGGTCAAAAGGGTGACTCCTGAAACGGCTATAGTTAGCCAAGCTGACAAGCAACCAGCTCAAAATACGGAGGTCAATCAGTCAGAAGGACAGATCACAGTTGCTACTAGTAAGGGCAGGACAAAGTGGCAACTTCTGAGAAGGAAGCAGACCAATCGGCGGTGGAGAAACAACTGGAAAAGGGTAAAGCTCAATTGGACAAAGGCAAAGGTCCATAATTCATGTTGATCGAGTGATGGTACTTTGGAAAGAGTGGGAAGGACTTCCTCAAAGGCCCAAAGATTATCGTCTATTGAACCCTACGGCCAACCCTCCGTATTTCTCAAGTTTTTGGACAAATGAAATACTTCCTGATGGGAAGACATTTGTATAGGACTTATGATGTATATATATTTTTGAAAATATAAACATGATCATTTTTTGTCTCTCTCCATGTCTGTCTCAAAGTGTTTGAGAGCTAAGTATTTTGAGGGAGCTAGAGTGATGTGTTGTCACTGAAGTTCTAAGTAATATCTTGCTTAAATAAGGAGCATCGAAGTCATGGTCAAGTGTACACTGAAGCTCAGAAGAATAAACTTCTCCTTAAGCAGATCTAACCGCCATCTTTCAAGGGTGAAGGGTTGGAAGTTGAACGTGAAGCTGAGGCTTGGATCGAAGCCATGGACGATTATTTTTCTGAAGCAGGAACTACCCCTGCAAATCAAGCTATGATGAGTGCATTTAGGCTCATGGGAGAAGCCAAGTTATGGTAGAAGAAGTATTGTAAAGATTGTGGAGTGCCTGCCAAGCTCTCAAAGTTGGTCCCAGATCAAGCAGGCAGTGAAGGAGAGGTATCTACTTCCATCACACGAAACAATCAAGATGAATGAATTCTTCAAGCTACACCAAAACTCCTTAACTCTGCAGCAGTACTACTCGAATTTTGTGACGTTAAGTCATTACACACCCCATCTTTCAATTGAACAACAGATTGATCGTTTTTGTCAAGGGCTTAACAGTCCCTTGGATGCAAGATTGGAGGCTATGTGACCCGTATCAATTCAAGATGCCTTGATCCGAGCAAAACCTTTGATGAAGGAAGTGGAGCACGAAAGGAGGAATAAAAGACAAGAGACTTTTACACCAAGAAGTCATCCTGAACAAGGCAAAAGACCATTTGTGCCGAATCAGAACCAACATGTGCCTAGGGTATATGCAGCAGGTGGTCCTGAGAGATCCCTTGGTCATATCAAATGCTTCGAATGTCATGAAACGGGACATTACAGGAATAACTGTCCGAAACTCCGAGGTAGGGTTTCCAACGCTGCTAATAGATATCAACAACCAAGAAGACAAAGACGACCATATCACCCTGGGAATGCAAACCATGGTGGGGGACGTGTTCGAGGTTAAGGAAGGGCAGCTAGAGCTCATGAAAATGGCCGAGGTGGTCGAGCTGCTACTGCTACCTCCGACCAACAATTGCAGAGGAAGAAAATGAATGAGGAAGAGTTCACGCTGCAAATGATAATCCGGGGGCTCCAAAATCAATATGTTGTTATTCAAACTCCAGCTAATTATCAAGGTGTGTCATTTGAGATTTTTATTAATTGTGGTAGTACTCATTATTTTCTATCACCACGATGCTTAAGAAAGTTAAAGCAGAATCAATTAGCCACTAAACCTATGACGGTTGAATTAGCGAATGGAAAAGAGGTTGTGTCCAAGTATGCAGTGGGATCCCTAGAATTTGAATTCGGGGGAAAAACAACGTCAGCTTATTTTAGAACACTTCCAGTAGGAGTTTACGATGACATTCTAGGAATAAATTGGCTTACAGAAAACCATGCAAGCATCCATTGTGCCCAAGGAACTTTTACATTCTTGGATAGCTTAGGGTAGGAAGCCTTAATATAGGGAAGCAACGGGCGACCCAAATCTCGATTATGTAAGGCAAAAAGAATGCTAAAAAGACATCGTGATGGTCAACAAATCTTTATCGTGAAGCTAAACAAAGTGGAAGAAACTGAGAGAACAATTGAACCAGAGTGGCTTCGTGAATTTTCCGATGTATTTCCAGAAGATCTCACTAAGTTACCTCCTAAGAGAGAAATAGATCACGACATAGAAGTATTTCCAGGGAGTGAACCAGTATCCAAGCAACCCTACAAGATGTCATTACCAGAGGTGGTCGAGCTAAAAGAACAGCTTCGCCAACTCTTGGAGCAAGGATTTATTCGACCCAGTAATTCTCCATGGGGAGCACTTGTTCTATTCCAAAAGAAAAAGGACGGAACTCTCCGGCTTTGCATTGATTATTACTGAGGGTTAAACTAGGTAACCGTCAAGAATGACTATTTTGTCCCAAAGAATGAAGGCACCCGGGCCTTTGGTTATCTCTGTAAGTGGTGCCGCAATCTTGCTGAAGTCGCGGATGAAGCGGCGTGTGTACTGACAGAAGCCCACAATCTCTCGGACTTCTTTGATGGATGTCGGGGGAGCCCACTTGATGACGGCGTCGACTTTCTTGGGATCTACCATGATACCTTCTAACGTGATGATGAACCCGAGGAACTCGATTCTTTGGACAACAAACTCACACTTTTCCATCTTGGCATAAAGCTGGTGTTCGCGGAGGCGTTGGAGTACTGCGGCGACATGCTTCTGGTGCTCTTCTAAGGTTTTGCTGTAGATGAGGAGATCATCAATGTAAGTGATGAGAAAGTTGTCAATCATGTTGCGGAAACTGTCATGGATTACTCTGCAAAAAGTGCCAGGGCCGCCGGTGAGACCGAACCCCAGGACCATCCATTCCCAGGAGCCGTAGCGTGTGCGGAAGCGATCTTCGGGATGTCTTTAGAGGCAATGCAGACTTGGTGATAGCCTGAGCGGAGGTCGATGCGAGTGAAGTACCTGGCACCCTGTAGTCTGTCTAGAAGATCTTCCATGAGGGGAACTGGGTATCTGTTTTTGATAGTGATTTTGTTGAGGGCCCGATAATCCACGCATAGTCTCATCGAGCCATCTTTCTTCTTTACAAACATGACTGGGGCTCCAAAAGGCGAGGAGCTGGGCCGGATGAAGCCTTGATTCTCTAATTCTTCGAGTTGCTTCTTGAGCTCTTTGAGCTCTATGTCATTCATGCGGTAGGGGGCCTTGGCCGGAGGTGTACTCCCTGGGATAAGATCAATTTGGTGTTGAATTTGACGGGGAGGGGGTAGACAGGGGGGAAGTTTTGGGGGCATGACATCTTTGTACTTCTGGAGGATGGGGGTAAGTGAGGGATCACCAACTTTGGCTTGTTCGAGGGTGATGGAGTTGAGTCTTGCTGTGGGTTGTTCCTTTGCTTGCATGATGCAGAGGTGAACCTGAGCTCCTTTCTTTAGAGCCCGCTCGACTTGCTTTGTACTCATGAGATTGAGTTTGGGGGGGGAGTGCTCTGGGACTTTTTGTTTTCCTTTCATCGCTGCTAATTGAGCGGGGTCTTGGCGGTTGATGGGGGGGGGGGGGAGTTGGTTTGAAGATGCGCGTGACGTGTGAATGCTTGCTTTGTTGTGAGTCTGGCGCCTTGTATTGTAACTTCCTTGCCTTGATTATTCAGAAGTAATTGATCCACATTCATGCCTAGGAGTGCAATGAGATACTTGTCGTTGAAGGATAGATCAATAATTGCTTCAAAGTCATCCATGGGGACCACTTTGAAGTCAAGTCACCATGTGAATTCACCCATCTCAATCCTGACTTGACGGGCTTCCTTGACATTTCTATCATTCCCTTGGGTAAACATGATAGTAGTTTCATTGACGGTGCTGAGACATAGGCCCAGGCGAGCAACGCACTGCGGTGATAGAAAATTGTGTGTAGCGCCTGAGTCTACAATGATCCATTGCTGCTGGGCCCCAATTGTTGCCTGGACATACAAGTTCTGAATGTTCGTGATAGCTGCTGCCATGCATTGAGGGTGGAGGGATACTGCGCCAATACGGGGTTGTTGGGCAGCAACAGGGTTATCCACCTCTTCGATTCTTATTTGGGGGTGGGAGGGTGGTTCTTCTATTTGGAGGGCTAGATGATGATGATGCTTGATGGCGCTTGCGGACACATGCGTAGTTGGGGCCATGAGCAATTCTACAATCACTGCACCAGATACGATCGGGGTGCTGGTTGGTGTTATTATTGCCGTTGTAAGTATTGGGGACAAAACTGTTGGCTGTGGTGCTGTAAGAATTGCTAGCAAACGAGCTGCGGGGCACTAAGGCGCCATTTCCGTGGCCTAATCCAGGGTTGAAATGGGGGGTTGGTGGGCGGGGGTCATTGCTTCTGTTATTGGGTATAAATCCGTGGTCGCGCCCAGCGGGTGGGTTAGGCCAGTTGTTTGAGGTAGTGGGGGCAAAATTGTTGGGGCGAGGGTTATTTGGGGAAAAGCCTTGTGTTGAGTTTGTGTCGCGTAGCTTTTCGGCCATATTGGCGGCCACTTCCCAGGTGGTGGGATTCTGCTTTTCTACTTCTCGATGGGCCCACGGCTTAAGGACGTATAGGAACCCATGTAGCCGGTCTGCTGTGTGCATCAGTGGGAGTTGAAGCATTAGTCGACGATACTTGACAATGTAATCTGATATGTGGCCGTCTTGGTGCAGTTCGCGCCACGAGTCTCTGACTTTATTGCCTTCATTCTCTTCTCACCCGGGCAGATTGAATATCTTGGATTTATTGTATCCGAGGAGGACATATCAGTTGATCCATCCAAGGTCAAAGATATAGTGCACTGACATATTCCCAAGAACGTAAGCGAAGTGCATGGATTCCTAGGTATTACTGGATGGTACAGGTTGTTGAGATGTAGAGAGAAAGAGAGAGAGACGAGACAAGAGACACACCATATACGCTCCCAAAGACTGATTCATATTGAGGACAAGATACAAATATATAGGTGAGACCAATTTTAGTAGAGTGAGCCATATATAGCTCCAACACCCCCACTCAAACAAAGGTCTCTAGCTTTGGATGAAAAAACCCTTGGGGAGTTCAAGGGAAAAACCCAAGCCCCTATACAATGTGAAAATATGAACCAGCGGTGATGATGTGAAAGTGAATTGTGCATCTATGTACAAATATTCAAGTGACTTAGATATCACAATGTGCAAATGTGGAGTGTGCATAGTGCATGGTACCTAAAAGATTACAATGTCATATGTACAAAGCTGTTACAATAGCAAAGAAGCTAATCTAGAAAGAGTGAGGCCGAAGCAACTCCAAGCTCCGAGCACAAGAGGATGAAACGTGACTCATTGAGGCCTTTGGTCAAAATGTCTCCAATCATCTGGTCTCTTGGACAGTGTTCAACCATAATGGTTCCTTTGCATACTTCATACTTGACATAATGATAATGGACAGCAATGTGCTTTGACTTATTATGTTGAACATAGTCTTTTGCAAGACTAATAGCATTTTGGTTGTCACACTGCAAGGGTGTGCTAGAAAGAGGAGAGTGACCAATATCAACCAGCATTTGTCGAAGCCAAATTAACTCACGAGCTGCAAGTGATGCCGCAACATATTCTGACTCAGTCGTAGAAACTGCAACACAACGTTGTTTCTTGCTGGTCCAAGAAACAAGACAACCATTTATAAAGAAGCAATTTCCACTAGTAGATCGCATAGATAAATGTGAGCTTGCCCAGTCTGCATCTGTGTAACCCAAAAGAGAAAGAGATTGCATAGAATCGGATGTGAGTTGTCGTCGATAGACTAAACCAAAATCTGTAGTGCCTTTCAAGTATTTCAATACACGCTTTGCAGCAGACCAATGATTAAGAGAAGGACATGCAAGATGTTGTCCAAGATAATTAGCAGCAAACAGAATATCAGGACGAGTGTTCATGCCAACAAATTGAAGACATCCAATCAAGTTAGCATAAGGTTGATTTGTGACAAGTTCACTGCCATTGTCAGAAGTGTTCTTCGTAGAGCTCGCAAGACAAGGTGTGTTGGCTGAATGTGCAAATTCCATACCAAATTTTTGAATAGTATCTTCAATAAACTTTGACTGTCGAAGGAATAAAATACCTTTTGTACGGTTCCGTTGGATTTGAATGCCAAGACAAGAGTGAATCTCTCCAAGATCCACCATATCAAATGCAGAAGACAATAACTTTTTCACTTGCTGAAGAAATCCCAAATCATTGGAAACAAGGATGTTATCATTCACATAAAGAGCAAGAATCACAAAACTCCTACCTTGGCGTTTTATGTATAAGTTGGGGTCTGACGAGCAAGATATGAATCCTTTAGAGGTGAGAAAAAGATCAAATTTTGTATACGAGGCTCGCGAAGCTAGTTTGAGACCATATAGTGCCTTATGGAGTTGAGAAACAAGGTCTTCTTTACCTGGAATAACAAACCCTTCTGGTTGTTCCATATAAATTTCCTCTTCCAAGTCACCATTAATAAAATCAGTTCGCACATCCATTTGATGAGCTTCTAAATCAAATTGAACAGCAAATGCCAATAAAACTCGAACACTTGTAATGCGAACAGCTGGTGAAAAAGTCTGTTGATAATCAACACCAGCTACTTGGGAGTAACCTTTTGCAACTAAACGCGCCTTGAACTTGTCAAAAGATCCATCTGCTTTTACTTCTGTCTTATACACCCACTTACATTTAATAGTTGTACGACCAGGAGGTAATTCAGTTAGTATCCATGTACCTTTAGAGATAAGAGAATCGTACTCTGCTTCCATAGCCTCTTGCCATTGATCCTTTTGTGGTGAAGAGATAGCTTCATCATAAGTCACGGGATCTTCAGAGGTAGAAAAAGCATTATCAACAATATCGTCATCATAAACATGACATGAGCCATGTTCAAAATCAATAGGTAGATCAACAAAAATATCAATATCATCATTGGCAACATTTAGAATGGATGGCTATGAAGAGGAAAGTTGCTCTATAGGAAGAGTTTCATCTTCTGAAAGAAATGGAAAAGTCTGAAGCAATGATTTAGTATCATCAGAATCATCCATGGACCATGAGCCTCCCATAAGCTGTTCGTTAAAAGTAGCATCACGATTCACAATTTCTTTCTTGGAGGAAGGGTCATAGAATTTGTAGCCTTTGGAAGTGTCACAATATCCAATAAAAATAACTTTAAGACTAGGAGCATCAAGCTTTGTTCGTGTTTCTTTGGGAACATGAATATAAGCAATACATCCAAAGGTTCGAAAATGAGATACAGAAGGAAACCACCTGTCCATGTTGTGATGGGTATCTTACCAAAGGGTGCAATAGTAGGAAGATGATTCTGAATAAATACTGCTGTCAAAGTAGCTTCAACCCAGAAAACACGAGATAAGCCAGAATGAATCAGCATACATCTTACAGCATTGAGAATAGTGCGATTCTTTCGTTCAGCAACACCGTTCTATTGAGGCGAATATGGAATAGTGTGTTTATGATGAATTCCACTGTCAGCAGAGTAACTCACAAACTCTTGAGAAACATATTCGCCTCCATTGTCACTACAAAGCTTCTTAAGGCGACGACCAGTTTGAAGTTCCGCAGCCTTGTGGAATTGTTTGAAAACAGATAAGGCTTCAGATTTTTGTCTAAGTAGAAATACAGTCGTATACCTTGAGAAATCATCAATGAAAGTAATGAAGTAGCGATATTGTGATCTCGAAGAAGGTAGAGATCCACATATATCAGTATGAACAAGATCCAATATATCATGAGAATGAGTTGATTTGAAAGAGGAAAGGGTTTACGATTGTGTTTCCCAAGAGCAAAAAATTCACAAATTCCCATATGGGGATGGGCTTTAAGATCCATGCCATGAACAAGATCACGACGTTGAAGATCAAGGAGTTTTGAGAAATCAACATGAACAAAATGGTGATGCCATACTTTGCAATCATGATCACATGGAGCAGTGACAATATTTGCTACAGCATCATTGAGAGAGAGTTCAAACAAATTACCGTTTCGAGGAGCAGTGGCTATAGTCTGTCCATCTTTATCAATTCGGCATTTGGTATGATCAAATCCAACAAACAGACCAAGATCAACAAGTCTAGCAACTGAAAGAAGATTACGTTGAAGATCTGGTACATGTAATACTTATCGCAAAATTTGAATGGAAGAAGATAAGGTACCAAGATATAAATCTCCAATACCCTTTACTTGACAAGTAGTATCATCAGCAAGATAAACAACACGTTGAACTGGCAGTGGATGATAGTTATGGAGCCACTTAGACTGATATGTCATATTTCCTGTAGCACCAGAATCGACAATAAAAAGTGATCCATCACGTATATGAAGTATTCTGTCTAGAGCAACTGAACATAGGACGCAGCTTGTTTCTGGTACAATGTTGTTTCGATGTTCAGTAGCATATGCTCTATTCCAATCTGTTTTGAATCAACGCTTATAGCACATATGAGTGGGATGATCATATCGTCCACAATATTCACAAGAAGAAGAAGAAGAGTCTCTAGATAAACGTGATTGTTTTGTGGTAATATTGTGTTCTTCATCATATTGACGTGCCCAACAATCATCTTCAGTATGGCCATTTCTGTTGCAGTAAGAACATTGCTTATTAGGAAATTTGAGACAAGAGAAAATATTACCGCAACGGCCACCTCTGCGGTTTCCTCGTTGAAATGGACGCCTTCGAGCATAAAAAGCACGTTCCATTTGTTGTGACTCAGTCTCCTCTTGTGAAATCATAACTGTATCGTGACCAGCATTCCGAAGTTCTTGACGTTGAGAGTATTCAATTAAAGACATGCAGGCTTGGTCGAAATCAAGACCATCTTTATTAGAGAGAATAGTAACAATGTTATCATAAGAAGAGTCCTTCACCGTATCAAGGAGAAGTGTAATCAGTTGCTTTTGTGGAACAGGATCACCGGCATCAGCAAGTTGATTAATAATAGATTTGAAAGATTCAATATGTCCGTATGACAGTACCAACTTCATATTGTAACTTGTTAAGCAACCCTCTCAAATAAAGTATTTCTGTAACAGATTTCTTCTGAAAGTTTGCAATAAGGTACTTCCATACGTCGTGGGAAGTAGGCAATTCATACATATCAAGCAAAAGGGAATCAGTAAGAGCAGAAAGAATATACCGACGAGCTGCTTTATCACGTCGTTGCCAATCCGTATAGGCAACATTCCAATCTTCAAATATAGGTCCTTCAGTGATAAGCACGTTATCATTATCCGTATCAACAGGCTGAGACAGACAAACACGATTTCCAAGAACAACATCGGAGAGTTCATCGCCTTCAAGAATTAACAACATCTTTGCTTTCCAGCCTGGAAATCCTTGACCTTGGAAAGGAGGAACAGAACGCTGGCCAGAAGGAAAGCCATTGACAAGAATATTCATAGCCATATCTTGTTGTGAGAAGACGTATAAGATAAGATCGCAGAATCTGTACACAATATATGATGAAGGCCGCAATTGAGAATGAGAGAGATATGATTACTGCGTTCTGTCAACGATAAACGTAAGAAGGATGCTCAAGGAACGTCCAAAGATGTGAGAGACGTCACCCAAAAAAGGCAGGGTAAAGGAGACGTTAATAATAAACGAGTCCTCAAAATAGAGTGGCGTGAGACGCAAGATTGACGGCCACAATACGAATAGCAAAAAGCTAAATCTTCTCGAAAAAGTTAACGCCAAAATAAGAAAAACGATTGCGGACGCTTCACGAAGAAGTAGGACGAAGAAACCTGCGTCAAGCTCAATTGTAGTAAAAACAACATAATTTTCTGTTGCGAACTCCGATTGACGCAAACCTAGAACTCAAATCGAAGAGCTCGAGGAGACGAACAAGTTTTGGATGAAAGGTGCCATTGCGCTACGCTCCATTGCACGTTTCCCGTTTCTCCAAATTTTGAGCAGAACAGCAAGAAAAATTGAGATGAAGTTCAGGGTGTCATCAACAAGAAAACGTAATCAACGATTAGATTGATTAGAAATAAACGCCACATAAAACACTAATCATATTTTTCTTAACACAAAACAACCACAGTTAACAAGAATCAACGGTCAAAAATAAAATTTGTAGCAATTTTGAATCTTACATGCGAATCGGATACACATACTGTTGTGTCACCATGAATTGAATCGGCCCGTGATCGTTACAGCTCTAATACCATGTTGAGATGTAGAGAGAAAGAGAGAGAGACGAGACAAGAGACACACCATATACGCTCCCAAAGACTGATTCATATTGAGGACAAGATACAAATATATAGGTGAGACCAAGTTCAGTAGAGTGAGCCATATATAGCTCCAACACAGGTCTTTTATCGTGACTATGCAGTCATTGTAGCACCATTAACGGGATTACTAAAGAAGGGGATAAAGATTCACCGGAGTGAAAGATTATAGGAAGCTTTTGACGAACTCAAAAGGATCGTTACGACAGTCCCATGTCTTAAACTGCCAGATTTTACAAAGGAGTTCGAAGCCGTTACTGACGCAAGCGGACTAGCCCTAGGAGGCATCCTTGTTCAAGAAGGAAGACCAGTCGCTTTTACATCACGAAACTTAAAATCTTATGAGGAAAATTACGCAACACATGATTTGGAATTGCTTACAGTTATTCACGCACTCAAGATTTGGCGACACTATCTTCTTGGAAACAAGTTCACACTTGTTACTGATCATAAAAGCCTAAAGTGGTAGTCGTCGACTTATTGACTAAGGTAGCTCACCTTTTGCCAGTCAAGACAACTTATACAACGACAGATATAGCCAAGCTTTTCATTAAGGAGATTTATCAAATTCATGGATTGCCTAAGAGGATTATTAGCAATCGTGATGCCAAATTCACCTCAAGATTTTGGACATCCTTATTCGAAGCCTTAGGAACCCAGTTGAATTTCAGTTCAGCCTATCATTCGCAAACCGACAGACAAACTGAAAGGGTAAATCAGGTAGTGGAGGATATTCTAAGGGCTTACCGAGAACCTAAGAAATGGATTCACTATCTATCTTTGGTTGAGTATTGACTATAACTCATCCTACCACACCAGTATTGACATGACACCTTTAAGAGAACTGTATGGGTAGGAGTGTTTATCACCCCTAAACTTTTCTGATCGGCATAAAAGAAAATGGTTGAAGAAATGAGCCACCAGATTAAGGCTGTTCAAAGGGAAATTCAAGCAGCTAAGGATCGACAAAAGCGTTATGGTGATCCTAAAAGATCAGAAAGAAACTTTAACGAAGGCAACAAAGTATTTCTCCGAATACATCCAAAGAGGAGTTCTCTATCACTCGGGAGATACAAAAAGCTTAGTCCCAAATACTACGGACCCTATGAGATTCTCAAATGAATTGGTTCCCAGGCCTATAAGTTGAGACTTCCAGAGAATCTAAAGATTCAGGATGTATTTTATGTTAGTCTCTTGAAGGCTTATGTTCCAAGAACCAACCATGTTTTGAATGATGAACAAGTTGTGATTCCAACTCAAGGGATTCTCCAGCTAAGACCAGATCAAATTCTGGAAACTCGCGAAAATACCCTAAGGAATCGTACAATCAAAGATCATCTTGTACTTTGGAAGGATTATCCTGTTGAAGAAGCAACTTGGGAAGAAGAGTCCTCACTTAAGAGAGATTTTCCCGAGTTGTTCTCGAGATGAGGACATCTCGAATTCTTTAAGTATGGGAGGATGTAATGTACCCATTACTAACCTAACCCTAATTTGTAATCCTTACAAGATAATGAATCGGAAAAATTATTCTTGGAATATTTTTACATTTTAACAGTGGTTGTAGTTTCTTAACGCACTTTCTAGCATGTCATTCGGGTTCCATATGAGCAGTGTGCGGTAATTTTTAATTATTTCTCATACGCGGGCATAATTTAATTAATTAAAGGGTCTACGGTTGAAAAAAAGGTGGAAAAAGGAGAGGATAAGGTTAAATTAGGATAAGATTTGACTTTTTGGAAAAGAGAGAGCAAATATAGGTCACTTTTTGCAAAATTAGAGTGGAACTTGGGGCTCAAGGCAAAAAAAGCTGACACTTTTCCTAAAAAAGGGGCTCTTCTCTCAAGATGGAGCAATTTTAACCCTCTCTCTCTCTCTCTCTTTGCATCTTCTCTCTCCTCTCTCTTGCTTTTCATTAAGGAGATTTATCGAATTCATGGATTGCCTAAGAGGATTATTAGCAATCGTGATGCCAAATTCACCTCAAGATTTTGGACATCCTTATTCGAAGCCTTAGGAACCCATTTGAATTTCAGTTCAGCCTATCATCCGCAAACTGACAGACAAACTGAAAGGGTAAATCGGGTAGTGGAGGATATTCTAAGGGCTTACTGTAACCGAGAACCAAAGAAATGGATTCATTATCTACCTTTGGTTGAGTATGCCTATAACTCATCCTACCATACCAGTATTGACATGACACCTTTCAAAGCACTGTATGGGCAGGAGTGTTTATCACCCCTAAACTTTATTGATTCAACTATAAGAGTTGAAGCATCAAAGAAAATGCTTGAAGAAATGAGCCACCAGATTAAGGTTGTTCAAAGGGAAATTCAAGCAGCTAAGGATTGACAGAAGCGTTATGGTGGTCCTAAAAGATCGGAAAGAAACTTTAAGATAGCGCGGTTGGGTGGAGACTAGAACACATCATTACTCCTCTCCTTTCATTGGTATCCGAGTGAATTTGGGAGAAAGGGGAAAAGCGTCTTTGCATGTGCATGCCGCAGTCATCCCTCTCTCTCACAGCTCGCATGCAGCAGGCGTGTGGAAGACACACCCAGAGTGCTTCCTCTGTGAGCGAGCAAGAAGACAGGCAAGATTGAAACAACAGCTTGCAGAGTGCAGCAAAAGAAGACAAGCGTGTGTGCAACACAGCCGGCCGCTAGCAACCGTCTACAAGGAAAACTCAACGAACATCTCTACGACACCGAGGCTCCGTTGGCTATGTTGGCTGCGCACGTAGGAAGGCCAAATTTCTTTGATGGCATAACATAACGTAATTGTATTGATAATTTTGTGATTACAAAATTGTTGCATGTAAAAGATGCAAACATCATATGATAGATGGAGGAATATTACAAAATCAAATGATGTAGGGACATCACCGCGTCCCTAATCAAAAAGCTCATCCTCACACAATGGGGATGGTGGCACTTCCTGCACATAAAGAAAACCGTGTAACCTTAATGAGAGCTTTCATATGCGCGACATAGAATACATACTCGCATCATAATTGAAAATAATTACATTAATGTACGAGTCCTTGGACATGAGCTTTACTCGAAGTCGATTGTAGCCATGAGAGCGTAGTCCTTCTCTAATCGAGTCGGACGTCGTCCCCTCGCTCTGTAAATGAAAAACATTGAGCAAACAACCCTTAAACCATGACATTAATGACACACATGAACTTACAAAATAGCGGCAAATCAATGTAAAATAATACTTACAAAATCTCTCTTCATGGCATCCATCCCTCTTCTCCCAAGGTGCGATGTGTTGCTGCTACTTTTTGCTCTATGCGCGCATCCACTTGTTGTTGAAATAATCGAGGGTTACCATCCCTCTCCGCCTTGATCCTCACCCATATCTCATTATCAATTCAATTGGGTTGATTTATACCCTCTTTATATGCATCGCACGCCTCCGAGCAGCAGCGATGCCTTAGTAAGACCCCCATGCGACGCATCATGATAGCGTCGTTGAAGCACGCATCATGATTTGGTTGTGGAAACTCATCATGGAGAGCGGCAAGCACATATTCCTTCCTTTCGTTTGGAATGGATTTCCAATTTGTCAAGAGATCGTGATGAAAGGAATTCCAAGTGATGTCTCTCATGAGCATCTCAAGGCGCTCTCCCTCTGCATTGCGGACGACAGAACCATCCGCCTCACATAATTAAGAGTGTCGTGCAGGTGTTGGATGAGGGTCCAAATCAACGATGTGTGGAGTGATCAGCTGGGGAGGGCGTTGTGCTATGCACAACGTTATTAGCTCCACCTCCACAACAACCTCCGCCACCTCCACTCCAGCCACGAGAGTGGCTACGAGACCCCGTCTCCGAAGTCTCAGATCTCCGTGAAGAAGATATGGTACGTGAAGGTGCGACAGTCTGTGGTACAGTGGAAGCGCCAGAAGAAAGAGGAGACGGAGACGCACCCCACTGCGAATATCACTGTGAGAGGCGCTCCATCATCTCCAGCTGCTCTGGAGTAAGCGCACCCACTACCATACCAGGTCTTGGGGTGAGTGGATCCCAAGGATCACGAGATGCCATATCTGTAATTATTAACAATGTGTGTATATGAGTATGTGTACATGGTCGTGTATATATGTGTGTGTGTATGTGTGTGCTTGTGTGTGTGTGTGTGTGTGTGTGTGTATGCATGAGTGTATGCTGCATGCGGGAGCGTATGTGGTATGCGGCATGTGTGAGCGTATGTGCCATGAGGTATGCGACATGCATGAGCATATGCAACATGCGACATGCGTGTGCGTATGCGACGTGCGGCATGCGGGGGCATATGCAGTATGCGGCATGCGTGAGCATATGCGACATGCGGCATGCAGGAGCATATGCGGTATGCGTGAGCATATGTGGCATGTGGCATGTGTGAGCGTATGCGACATGAGGGAGCATATGGGACATGTGGCATGCGTGAGCGTATGCGACATGCGGTATGCGTGAGCATATACGACATGCGGGAGCGTATGCGGTATGCGACATGCATGAGCGTATGCGGCATGTGTGAGCATATGGGCATGTGGTATGCGTGAGCATGTGCGACATGCAGCATGCGTGTGTGTGCGTATGCGTGTGCGTGTGTGCGTGCGTGTGTATGTGTATGCATGTGTATGTGTATATGTATGCGTGTGTATGTGTATACGTGTGTGTGTGTATGTGTATGTGTGACATTATGTGTATGCGTGTGTATGTGCATGCGTGTATGTGTGTATGTGCATGTGTATGTGCATGTGTATGCATGTGTGTGTATGTGTATGTGTATGCGTATGCGTATGCATGTGCGTGTGTATGTACGTGTGTATGTGCGTGTGTATTTGTGTGTATGCATATGGATGTGTGTGTGTATGTGTGTGTGTGTATGTGTATGTGTGTGTATGTGCATACGTAAGCGTATGCGTATGCGTATGTATGTGTATACGTGTGTGTGTGTGTGTATGTGCGACATTATGTGTATATTTGTCTATGCATATGTGTATGCGTATGTATGTGTGTAGGTGTGCATGTGTATGTGTGTGCGCGCGTGTGCGTGTGTATATGCATATGCATATACATGTGTATGTGTATATGTGTGTATGTGTATGCATATGCGTATGTGTGTGTGTGTATACGTGTGTTTGTGTATGTGTATACATATGCGTATGCGTGTGTATGTGTATACATGTGCATGTGTATGTGTATACGTGTGCGTGTGTATGTGTGTGTGTATGTGCGTGTATATATGTGTGTGTGCATATACGTGTGCATGTGTGCATGTTTGTGTATGTGTATGCGTATGTATATACGTGTGTGTATGCGTGTGTATATATATATGCATGTGCATGTGTATGTACGACATTATATGTATACGTGTGCGTGTGTATGTGTGTGTGCATGTGTGTGAGTGTGTGTGTGTATACGTAAAATGGAAAGAAGACAAGAAATAGAGAAAATAAAATTGCATACTCCTGATTGTGCCCTTGTTCACACAGTTGAGAAGTATTCTTATATTAAACCTTTTAACTAATTTGACAAATATCCACAAGTCTTGCGGCAAGAAGCACCTACGTGTTATGAAAAGAGAAAGAGTGTGCAAAATTAATTCAAAAAACAAGCATATCTATTGTACATCAACGAGTGATGAGACAAGTAACACTTAGCTTAGGACGAAACACGATGGAGGAAAGACGATGATGGTGGCACACTATATAAGAGAAGACGCTTCTTCACGCTCTTGCACTCTTGGACCTTTCTTGCACCGCTTTATACGTGTTATCTTAACACTAGTCCTGTAGAAAGAAAGCCACTTTTGTGGCTATTTCTAGGGTATGCACGTATAAACTAAATTACTCTTATACTAGAACATTTCAAGGAAATTCCTTTGAAGGATCTTTGCCCAACACATATAAGTAGTTGAAAAAAAGTAGAGACAAATTTATCTACACAAAAGAGCTATTTTATGAGAGCCATTATTTACCTATATCTTGTTAAAATGCAGATAATTCCATGAAACCCACTCAAAAATATTTTAAGCAAGCTAAAAATGCTAGGAAAAATACTTTCCCATCGATTAAATGAGTTTCTATAACCAAAATCTTTTTAAAATTAAGACTGTCAACAACTGTTAAAGGGGCTTGAAAGTGAGTACTTTATTCAAAGCAAACGCCATTTTTATGGCTTTTTACAATTTTAGAAAGCGAAAATTTTTATATATTAACTTTTTGGGATTCAAACGGTCATACAAATGTTTGTCGATGCAAGATGAGCTTATTTATGCGTCATATTTCAAAAGTTACTAGTTTTAAGAATGGTTACACAAGAAAATGGTATACGAGACCTTAAGCAAGTTTTATGGCTAGTAAAGCCACTTATGTGGCTCAAATTCAAAACTAGTGTAGCAGTGGGAGCTAAATCAAGGTTCTATTTGTTATGGGATTCAAGTCACGCGAGAGGAGTAAGCAGTGGACCCATCAATAGCATCTTGTTAGAGTAAAAAAGGCAATAGGGCCATCCCAATACTAAGTTGATGCTATCAAGAGGAAATCCTACATCGAAATATTGGGGTTGACACCATCCCTACAATACTATACATAGTTTTCTTTAAAAACAATATGATATTGCTAACCATCTCAATTTTCTTCTAATCTAATTATTTATTGAATTAGAGGAAAATATGACGCTAACCATCCCATTTTTCTTCTTATCCAATTATTTATTGGATAATGCTTTCTTGTAATAACGAGGTGCTAACGGTTCATGCCATCTCTCTCTCTCTCTCTCTCTCTCTCTCTCTCTCTCTCTCTCTCTCTCTCTCTCATGATTATTCCGTCTGAATCTTTGACGAGCTTGATCCCTTTCCTTCCTTTCTTCGTCATACTTTGCAATCCATTTTTGCATAACCTGGGAGTTCAATATGCAAAACTTATTCACCTTGTCACGCATGGAGACATCTATTGTTCTAACTTTTTCCTTTCTTTGGGGCTCTTTGCCAAGCATTGGATCATCTTCATTTTGACTCCATAGTTGTGGCATATCAGGATCCACTGTTATAAGGAACTTTGTGATGTGGACTAGGGGCTCTTGTACTAGCCACCCCATGGCCATACTTCCCTCCGGCCGTGCTCTTTGATGGACAAAGCCCTTTAAGGTCTTCATAAAACATTCTAGAAAAAACATCCATCGACTATGTACTGTCCTTGCCACCTGCACCTCATCAACAATGTGGACCAAAGGATGTATTTGTATTGTCAATACACTAGATGGAAAGAACTTCTCAACCATGGAAATGACTTCAAGACTATTTATCAGTGCACACTGCACTCTCTAATGTGTCTCTTGCTATCTCCTTTTGTGATGTCCACTACACCAAAGCACTAATCTTGTACAGAGTGTCCCTGATAACCTCTGTGAGGCAATCCTCGATTGCTACGGGCAACACAAATTGTAAAAATTTGTGCCAATCGTGTGACTTTAGTCCGGAAAGCTCATCATCCTTAGCAAATGCTCCCTTCAAACAGTGGATGCATCCGGTTGGAGTGTGAAAGTCTTGGATACACTTCTTTACTTATTTCTCCTCATTCTTTGTTAACACCCAAGGTGCTTTCGACAAAAACACCTTGCGATTAGGTCTAGTTTGTGCCCATAAATATTGCATCCTGCCCTATTCTTCCAAATCGTCTCTTTGACCTTTGGTATCCTTGTCTCTTGTGATTGTCTTCCACAACACTACAACCACATTCTTGAAAATGTGCATAGGGTTGATAATATGGTTTATTAGTAGATCTCCCCAGTATGGTAGGTTTTGGAAGATAGAGAGTCGTTTCATCCCATGGGGTGCCACAGATGGATCCAACTCCCATGTACGCTTCCAATCACTAACATGGAGCATAGAGGGAGGTTTTCCTAAGAACCCCTCCCACATTGGATGGTCCAAGGGAAAATATTGTCGTGCACCCTAATATTTACAAAAAATACATATTTACATACATACATATATAAATACATACATACATACATACATACACACACACACACACACACACACACACACACACACACACACACACACACACACACACACACACACACACATATATATATATATATATGTGTGTGTGTGTGTGTGTGTGTGTAAGTATATGTATATATACATATATATACATACATATATATACATTTATACACACACACACACATATATCTATAAATAAATAAATAAATAAATAAATAAATATATATATATATATAGATATGTGTGTGTGTATATATATATATGTATATATATATATGTATGTATGTATATACATATATATATAATATAATATATATATATAATTATATATAATGTACATATATATGTACATTATATATATATATATATATATATATATATATATATATATATTATATATATATATATATATATATATATATATATATATATATATATATATATATATATATATATATAGAGAGAGAGAGAGAGAGAGAGAGAGAGAGAGAGAGGGGGGGGGGGGGGGGGGGGGGGGAGAGATCTCAAATCCAACATGTATAGTATGGACTATATATTCTATAACATCCTCACTCACATCATGAGTGACTAGCATAGAACTTTGTATCGAGATGCTCTCATATGCTCTACATGCCATTATGGCTAAATAAGCTACCTACATGAATCTAGGATCATGCCAAAATTCATCTTTTTGGGAGCATGCATGTTATATACTCATGATGGTAGTCTTCCACAAGACTAATTAAGTATGCATAGTATGGACTGATACTACAATATCCCCATTACTAAATTCATGTCAACTGGATATACACATAGGTTTCTCTATCTATATAAATTTTTAGTTATTCATCAATTTCTCTATCTATATAAATTTTTAGTTATTCATCAATTTCTCTCTCGATCGATCACCTTTTTATCTATACTTAGAAAAACATCTAGCCATCATATGGTCGATCTATCTACCTATGTATGTATATGTCTACGATACATCATAATAGTGCTTTGGATAGTTAACTAGAGATCGACCTAGCTACCTATCTATCTATTTATATATTTACCTATTCATATCTCTATGCATCTATTTATTAAAGAGGTTTATCCATGTATCTACCTAGCTAACTATTATCTACAATTTATTCATATATATTAATCAATCTATGTTTTTTTTTGAAATCTAATATATATTAGCTTGAAATATATATATCAATCTATTATATATCCATCAATGCATGTGTTTATTTATCTTCTTTAAGGAAGGTGTACTATATAATAGCTCGATATATGTTGGTAGAATCAGTAAAGGATCACTGAAACATACGTAATGAGCATATTTGGACCATACAAAGTGTGAAGATTATGTATATTCATCGCATTATCCATGTATGTATGTATAATGATTTTTATATATCTATTGATCTCTGTTTTCTTCCACTGCCTATCTATATGGTTGTCTGTCTAATTATCAATATATCCACTTACCTACCCACCTCAACACACTAAATCGAAACTGAAACAATTGTCCTACGAGTGTTTTCTACTGAATCCTGCAGGAGCTTGTCATAATAATCAATATCTAATTCTCCTAAATGATTTTATCATGTTAAATTGATCATTTAATATGGGGAAGTGCTAGAGGAGAAAAAGCTAGAATATTAGTTAAGTTAGCAGACCAGCCACAGTATGGATCCAAAGGAGGAAAAATGGGGATCCAAAGGGGGGGTCATCTGCAAAAGAGCCATGTGCAACAATGAGCTTAAAAGACCCTAAGGTTCAGCCCATTTAAGACTTCCAAAATGCTAAGGTTCCAAAATTCAAAGGTTGTGTCCAAAGGTCAAAAGACTAGGGAAATCGGATGCTTTGTGTGTGTCCCAAAAGTCTTTCTCAAGCCCTACAAAAGAGGGGGCGAGCCCTAGAAGTAGGAGATGAGAGAGAAACTCACGCACGCACACACACACACACACACACACACAAGTTCCCTTTACATAAAGGGAATGAGGGACACATGTCAGCTCCCTAGCCCAGATGCCCACAAGGTGTACTCAAATCCTATTGGATGGACTTGGAGGTGGACCAATGAGAATTAGGCTAGAGTAAATCTAGTTTAATTAATTTAAAAACACTAAATAAAAGAACCAATAGGAATTAAGCTCTCTAGAAGACTATTGGACAGTCTCCCAAGGGATCCAATGAGTACTCAGCAGCCCAATGGCTTGGCTGATTCCTATTGGCCAGGAGACAAAGGGGTCCATTGAGAGTTTGGTTGCATTAATTAATTACATAAAGCTCTCACAAAAGGGGAAAGGGGGACACATGTCAAAAGGCTATCACTTATGCTGCTTAATTGCCATTGGCTAGGCCTGGGCAGGTCTAATGAGGTGTGATCATGAGAAAATAGCAAGGGTTTTTGACCAAGAGAGAGAGGGGGATGGTTTTTTTAAAGGCGTTATTCACTTACACACTCACACAATCTATGTATGGAGCAAGAAGACTCTCTCTCTCCTTCTCAAGCTTTAATGGAAAGCTTATCACCTACTCCAAGCTTGTGACAAGGGAGGCCTACACCAACAACTCTTGGCATTGTGATGCAAATCCAACCAAGAGCTAAGCTTCAATGCATGCTCATCTCCTCTATCATGCTAATTACTAAGCTAAGCTATGCTAATATGAGTGATTATGTGAGGAGATGTACATCTTTTTTGTAACAATACTCCTTCTTCCTCTCAATCTACTCTCATACCCCGCTAGCTCTCACCATATTCAAAGGTGTGGGCAAGACCACCACCACCCAGGAAACCAGGGCCCATTCCACCAGTCCAAATCCTTCGACCACCTGTATAACCGCCACCACCACCACAACCTCTTATTCCACCACTACCTCCACCACCTATTGGAAACCAAGCAGTGAGTGTCATTAGCCTGGAAGCTAAAGGGAAGTAAAAGGTAGAAGAACCAATCCAAGGGAAGAACAAAGGAAAATGGAAGGTAGAAGAAGTGGATGCCATGGGAGTGAAGCATGCCAGGCACGAAGAAGCCTCTCAAAGGGAGTAGAAGATGGAGAGAAGATGAAAGTAAAAGACGAGTCTAGCAAGAAGGTATCTAAGCCTCGACGGAAGATCGCATTGTGGATTTTTCACTGGGTGAGTACGCTAAACCATATGACCTAGTTCAGGATGTACTGATGCACTGTCCAAAGATAACCTGGCCCCAATTACTCCATCTTGCACCAAGGATGAGGAAACAATGGACGAAGATGGTAAGTACAAGAAAATCAAGACCAAGGATAGCTGGGGATATCTCTGGGAGGAATCTTGACGACATCCTACGAATCATGGATGCCCACATCAAGGGGCAATGTATCTCAAACGTTTACATAGATGGTGGCACACAGATATGCATCATGAGTGAGAAAATGATGCACCATCTAGGCTTGGAGGTAAGTAGGCCAGCACCCTGTCGAGCTAAAATGGCAAATAACATAAGAGTGAAGTGCGTAGGCATTGTGAATGCAGTCAAAGTGAAGGCATTCAACATAGAAGTGGAGGTAGACATTTTTGTCATGCCACACAAAGGGGAGGGCTACCCTATCATTCTTGGAAGACCCTGGCTCATGGCTATGGAAGTTAAGCAAGAATCGAGTACCGAGATGATCCAAATGAAGGATGCAAAAGGGAAGTCCATATTCTATAACATGAAGACCGGGAAGCAATGCAGCATGATCTTGAAGGCATCGGAAGATGAGTTCACCAGTGACTCTTCGACCACCTCAGGAGAAGAAACGACAATAACCGAGGAGAACGACAGTAGCATCAAAGTGATGGGAGTCATCCTCAAAGAGCCAAAAAGATTGACACAATCTAAAACACCATTGGAGAACCAAGAGGGACCATCAGGTACACAACCCTTGGTGGATACAAGTAAGTTACATTGAATGCTCTCCAATGAGTTAACCGGCGAAGAGAGAAAAGAATATATCTCTATGCTAGGTAACTTCACCACATTGTTCATTGATGGTTATGAAAAGATCACAGACATCACATTGGTACAACACTGCATAAGACTCAAGGAAGGACGTAAGATTGTAGTGCAAAAGCTCAAAGGGCTTGGGGTAATTCAACAAGAAGCATTGCTCAAAGAAGTGAGGAATTTGCTACAGGCAGGGTTCATTTACACTGTCAAAGACTCGGAGTGGGTCCTTCCAGTGGTATTCACACCAAAGAAGAATGGTAAGTGGAGGGTTTGTGTGGACTACAAACCTCTCAGTGAAGCAACAAAGAGGGATCATTTTCCCCTCCCATTCCAAGATGAAATTCTCAATGAGGTAGCAGGTCATGAGCGCTACAGAGTACGTGATAGCTACTCAGGCTACTTTCAAATCAGCATTGCAAAAGAAGACCAGAAAAAGACAACTTTCATAACACCATGGGGATGTTTTGCATATAGGGTGATGCCTTTTGGCCTCACCAACGCTCCGGCCACACTCCAACACTATGTAACTTTTGTCTTCCACCCATACTTCGGCAAGTCAATACGAGTTTTCATAGATTATTTTTGCATCTACAGTTATCGCTCCCTCCATTTGAGAAAGGTCTATGATGTCCTGGCTAGGCTACAAATATTGGGTGGCCAGCTTAACGTAGATAAGTGTCACATTGGTGAAAGCAAGGTCACTCTTCTTGGTCATGTAATTTCAGCAAAAGGGATTGAGGCTGACCCTAGCAAGATTCAAGCTTTAGTATCTCTGTCATCACCCACCACAGCTAAGCAATTGGTCTCTTTTCTTCAGAAGGTAAGGTTTTTGAGTAGGTTCATCCACTTGATTTCTCAGGTGGTTCTCCCTCTACAACAAGTCACCCATCAAGATGTCTTCCTATGTAGTGAAGAAAATGAGCAACAGTTTAGCGAAGTGAAACTGTTAGCAGCAAGCTAACACGGACACCAGTTTTTGGAGTTCTCTTTGTAAGAAACTTATTATTTTGATAAATCAAGAATATTGTAACTCCTATTTTCTCAGATAAACTCTATAATTAATGAGCCAAGGCGCTACAAGCTTCCAGATTGTATCAACCTGTCATTACCTAGCTTTGGTAGAACTCTAGATTATTAGTTTTGACCACCCAAAAACCTTGGCTAAGGTATAAAATCCAATTTTTATAAGTTTTAAATAAGTTTTTGGATAAGAAATACATAGCGTGAGCTAACGATGCTCTCTCCTCTCCTTCTCGTGCTTCCTACTCCCTTCCCGATTGTCACATTGCAACTGCGTTTGTTGCATTGCAACCGTAGGTAAGAGCTCTACGCATTGACGTAAGCACATCACAGTAATTCGTAGCATTTGGCGTCGTTGATCTGCAACCTAATTTCATCATAACTAGGAATTTACACTTTCAAATAAAAAACTAAGCATAGGCGAGGTATTGGGACATCATTGCTAAGCATTTAGATGCATTCTAGGTCAAAAACGACTAGGTCAAAAATCCATTGCTGTTAATAATCGCGATTTTGGAACTTGACATAAAGTGGGGTTTGAGACCATAAGCATGTGTGCTTAGGTCTTATAAACTTGTCCTAGAAGTTTCATTATGTTTGGATGTCATTTGATGTTGTAACAGATGTGATTTGTTTGCCGATGAGCGATTGTCTTTTGATTATTTCAGTCACTTGAGTGTAGCTTGAGTTAGATGCGAGTTGTTAGTTGTTTTCCAAGAGATTGACAACCTCTTGTAGCCTCTATGCACTAGTCGAGTCAGCTTCATCCCATGGATTGACAAATTAATCGTGGTTCTCGCTAATACTGCAATAATATAGGATGGTGAGGTTAGACATGCGTCCCACATTTTTCGTCACTCCCGGGGATCGAAGAGACCTAAACTAGGGAAAAACACGAGCATCTTGTGAAGTTATCCTTTAACTTCCTCCACGTTCACCTAGAGTTCAAAACTTTCTTTCAAAAACCGCATAGCTTAAGATTGTCGTCTTTTGTTGTGTAGAGGTAGCTTGGAAGTAATCCTACTTGCTGAGTGCCTTTAGGATTGTAGGATTGTACAAATAGATTAGGATTTTGAGAATGGTTGGTAGACGAGACAAATCTTAAGATCAGTGCTCAGAAAACCATAAAAGACAAGAAAACGAGTGTTTCTGAACACTTTCCACAACCCCATTGCATGAGAATCTAGGAGTAGGGTAACTAGGATCAAAGGTGGATTTCAGAATATTTACGAGAAGTTGCAGAATTCCAGGTCTACGGCTAGAAATAGCTCGAAAAGACTCAAAACCACTCTATCCTAGTGGAGAGTAAGCTTAAGAGTTGTCTGAATCAATTGGTAAGCTCAAGGATACTTTGAGCTATAAATTTTACGAGTTAGTCAAAACTCAAATTATTTACTTTTTCTTGATATTTTAGGCCAAATTAAGTTTTTACTTGATTCCTAGGCTTAAAATAGCTCATATAAAGACTCTCTTTGAAAAATTTACAAAAAAGTGTTCATTTCAAGCCTGAAGTTAATAATCGCGATTATTAACTTTCTGCTCCAAATTGACCAAGGTTCATACCATTGACTCATTGTATGTGTACAAACAACTTTTGTAAAGGCCCAAAAGATTTGGATCACCAAACTGGCAAAAAAAAGGGTAAAAACTAAAGTTTGAAATTTTTGAATCTTGAGTGTAAATTGGGGAAAAATTGTCCAAACATGATGAAAATTGATTCATAGGCTTATATTGATGTGATAAACATGTGAACATGCTCAGTTGACCAAAAAGATGCAAAAAGTTGTCAGTTGTAAGTAATCGTGATTATTTACTTCTGTCCCATTTTTCAACTTTTTTGACCAAGTTAGCACACCACTAGTTTTAACATGTTGTGATAAGCCCAGAAACCAAATTTCGTAAGATTTGGATCACTGGATTGAAAATTGTGACCAAATTTGTAGAGTTAGTCTGCGGATAGAAAATTGATAACCATTTGACAAAAAATTGTCCAAACTTGATGAAACTTGGCTAGTGACCTTAACTTGAGGTGCTTAACTGATCTGTGTCAAATTTGGGGCAAAAAGTTGCAAAAATATAGCTGGATCGATTATTTACATCTGCTTCAAAACTTGAGAATTTGCAGAATTGAGTATACCACAAGGTCAAGCATATCAAGTAGACCCCACAAATCAATTTTGGTGAAATTTGGATCGCAAAAGTGAGACTTAAGCCAGATTCTTGAAATCAAAGTCTGCAGACACAAAACTGTTGATAAACTTGATCTGATTTTATCCAAACTTGTTGAAACTTGTAGAGGGACTTTAACAAGTTGTAGACTTGCCAAACCAACCCAAAAAGTGCAAAAAACTAGCAAAAGTAAATAATCGCGACTATTTACTAATATCCAGAGACATCAAATTTGACTTTTGAACTTAGGGCCAGTCTAGGTCTACATGAGTCACTATTTCCAATAGACTGGTTTGAAGGACTTGAAATAGGACCAATTGCTAGGAGACCGGGAGTTGAACCAAACAGACGCGTTAGACCAGCTGATTTTCAGAAATGGATCAGAAAATACAGTGGATCAGGGGATCCATACGACCACTTAGCAAGCTTTAAGCAAGTGCTAAGAGCAGAACATATATTCGATTTCCATACTCAATTCGAGGGGTTTGGAATGACATTAGAAGGAAAAGTTTAGACACGGTTCCAAGCATTCCACCAGGTCAATCATGGACTTGAATACCTTAGCTCAAGGATTTGTAGCTGCTTTTTCCAAAACAGGGATCAAACATAATATGGTAGCTCAAATCTACAGCTTTAAACAGAAACATGGTGAGTATGTTAGGGATTGTGCAACTCGAATGAAACAATACATTGAGGTTTGGACTTGTCTCCCGAGCAGAAGATTTCTCCTCTTCTCCTGTCCATCAAGAGAAAGCTGTTACATTGGAGCTCAGCACGTTTGTCGCTGACTAGTAGAGTAGTAGTTTCCAACTAGGTGTTGTTGGCGACTATGTGGTACATCACTTCCTGCTCGATCTTCTCGAGTTCTTGTATCAGCCAGGTAGAGAGGCTGATCAGGAAATTCCTTTGGTCAAGACGTGACACTCAGATGGCCCGAGCCAAGGTGGCTTGGTCGGTCATCACGCTTCCTTGTTCTCAGGGAGGGCTTGGGATCATTGATCAAGCACAGCAGAGCAGAGCCCTTCTAGGGAAGTTCATAGTCAGAGAACTTCTTCCAGGTGAGGAGCCCTGGAAGGAGTTCTTGTTGCAGAGGCTTCGTGCCATGGTGCCTCAGACAGGAGGCCCTTGGCAACCTTTGACCAGATGGATCTTTATAGAGATGCAACGAGTTGGTTTGAGCAGGAGACTGGAGGAGCACTTCGCTGTGAGTTTGCTTCGTTCTTGGGAGCTCTTACGGCGTGGCCTGGAGCAGTGACATCCGATGTGCATGGAGGAGCGGCTACGGCAGCCCCTCATCTCAAACCCCATGGTTAGCACTCAGAGAGGCCACTTGGTTGGTAGTCGACCTCATGTTTCCTGGGGTCCCATGGGAGTAGGTCCAGCGCGCTCTCTAGGTGACTGGCTAGAGTTCACAGGTTTGTCGGAGGAGGTACAGGGTTTTCAGCTGGAGGGCATGAGAGGGGTGAAGAGCATGTGTCAGGACATCTCAGAGTTAGTTCTAGCTGAGTGGCTCACGCCTCTCGATCGAGTAGCACCCCGGTGGATGGGAGCCTTCACACGACTGGAGGTTCTCATTTCAGTCAGGGCCTGCTCAAAGACTGTCCCAGCCCTGTTCTTCGAGCTTCAGGGTGGGGGACGATTATAGCGAGTTGCAGTAGAGGCCCCGCAGGTAGAAGAGTGCTATTTTCACAGGATCCGAGTTGTGGGCATCTGTGGGAGGACTTACGTCATAGACCTTGACCCAACAGCTATTGAGACTGGACACTAGAGGCTATGGGCTTGGGAGTGCTGTCCATTGGCATGAGTACAGTGGGATCCTGGTGAGTGGCTATGGAGGGACCCCTTCTCTTCTGTAGACCACCCAGGAGTCCCCTTCTTTCAGTACACTATTCGGCTTGGACGTCACATACTTGTAGCACAGAGAGAGGCCCGGCCCGCTGCAGCACGTCATTGGCAGGAGGAGGGCCTCACAGTCGAGTTCTTGGCAGCCTTTTGGCAGAGGCTGTGGGACTCCAGACAGCCGAGGCGCATCACTTTGTTCCAGTGGCTGGTTGCACATAAAGCTACAATAGTAGGGAGCTGGCTTGTGCATAGTGGTCTCTCGGTTGCATGTGCAGCCTGTGACTAGTTGGTGGAGAGTCAGCGTCATTGTCTTTGGGACTGTCCCTCGGCCCATCAGGTGTGGCTATGAGTTATTCAGCTGATGCCTACTCTCTCCACGACTAGACAGTACACTTGGGGGTCAGCGGCTTGGTTCACTCTCACAGGCCTGGCACTTCAGTTTGAGCTATCTTCCACCAGCAAGATGATAGTGATACAGGGGGGGCGTCCTACACTCCAGCCTACTACAGAGCTTACTCCACAGGAGTGGTGCAGTGAGAGAGAGGAGTGTTGGGAGCTCATCAGTGTCTTGACACTCTAGTTCATCTAGCAGGCCCGCTGTTTCCGCATTTTTGAGGCCCGCTCTGTGCCGCCAGCAAAGACTGTTTGTGACTTTTGGCTAGAGCTGATCCATACTCTCAGAGGACAGCTTGAGGGACTTCAGGGTAGCTCCGACCACATGCGGGAGCGCCGCGAGGCTTTCCTTCGACTCTGGCGCCCTGGGCCTTTCTATACCATTGTCCAGGGTGTGCTCAGATGGCACTACCGACCACCTGTGTGGCTCTTCCCTCCTCCCATCCCTTGATTTAGCCTCATTGTACATATGTTGTTCTTTCATTGGGAGAGTCTCCCCATCATGTTTGTTGTAGCCCTCTCTTGCCGAGGTGGTTGTAGCCCTACGGGCAGCTTTCATTAACTAATAGAAGGATCTTTTTCTCGGAAAAAGAAAAGTCTTGACGGCAGCTATGTACCTTGCTGATGATGCCATAAATTGGTACCACGCATGGCAAGAGGCACAGCTAGTCGCGCACCTAGAGGAAGCCGACGAATTCACGTCTCTCTCTTTTAGTAAGGCTAATTTCCAAGACAAGCTCAAGGCGCGGTTTATGCATCTCAGTATCTAGAGAGATTGAAGGACGATTGGTGCTCTCTCAAGCAAAACGGTATGCTGGTTATGTCTTTCTCTAATCGTGTTTTGCAGCTAGGTACCCAATTACGCAAGTTGGATGATGAAAGCAGAGGCAATCCTTTTTGGATTGGACGAGTATATCAAGTACGATGTCAGGTGCTCGATTCAATCTATCTCAACAAGGCGGTAGCGATTGCTCTTGCACAGAAGATGAAGCACAACAAGGGAAAGCCTAAGGAGAACAAGACGTCCACAAGTACCTCGCAGACTTCTCAGAACCCTCAGAATGGTAAGAATGGTAACTATTCTAACCAATCTTCCAATGAATCTAAGGGTAAGGCTAACACAATTGCTAAACCTAAGATTACTCCAGATGAAAAGGTAGCACAAGGAATTGTAGGAGGATACATCACGTCGGAAGAGCAAAGCACTTACTCTAAGGAAGGTCGTTGTTTTCAGTGTCATATTAAGGGTCACACAAAAAGAACATGTCCTAAGCTTGATTCGAATGAATCTAAAGAATCCACAGAACCCACTTCCTCTGTCAATGCAATTAATGATAACACGAGTGTGCCCCAAGTTTGTCAGGACCCTCCCATTGATGATTCTCTCATTAAATGTTAGGGTCGTACGTCAGGGCATCGTTTTTTCATATTGTTTGACCCAGGTAGTATGCATGATGTGATCAATCCCTCTCTTGTTGAGAGAGCCCGCCTCGAAGTTAGTCAGAGATCTCCTATCGAGGTCTCTGGTTTTCTCCCCGGTATGGATGCTCTCATCAAGGAGGAGTGACTTGATGTGGTGTTTGCAATTCAAAACGCTGCCTTCAGTAGAAGATTTGTTGTCTCTTCTCTTTCAGGATGTGATATGATTTTGGGCATTCGATGGTTTCGTTATGCTAACCCTCATTGATTGGGAGGCTAACACTTTAACTCTTAATGCCAAAAGTGATTCTCTTATTGTCATTCAGGGAGAGGACATTGTTCATTCTCCATCTCTCATTGCTAATATGCAGGACAAGATTGAACGGATTCGTGAGAAGGAGACTCTCACAGTCTCTTTGTCTCCAAAGCATGACACACAGGATTTGCATGATTGTGAAAAGCATGATGATTTGAATGACAATGATTTGCATGATGATTTGGATGTGGATGATTTGCATGATCAAGACGTGATTTCTCACAAGCATGATGAGTTGCATAAACATGATGTGATTGTTCACATGGATGATGTGTTAGTGGATGCTTTTTCTAGCGAGACTAACCTCGTCGCAAATTCGATCAATCATGAAGGATCAATCTTGGCTCTCGAGCCTAGGTCAAAAGAAACCCCTCAAAAAGAACCCCTTTAGGAAGCACCGATCTTGGCTTTCGAGCCTAGGTCTCAAGAACCCTCACAGGAAGTATTATGTGTTCGCATGATTGATTCATACGCAATGATCGAGTGTTTCATTCTTGATCATTTCTTGTATTTTAGTCGACGTCTTTATGTGATCCCTTTTCCTAGACATGACATATTGTAAGTTGAGCACGTTTCCATCATGAATGAGCACGAATGTATGCAGATTTTTCATGAAAAGTTGAAAAGTATGCATGTCATTTGTGATTAGATCAGTCTCTGCCTCTTCATTCTGAGCACTCTATTCCTTGCAGTACTGGTTTTTCTCCTTAATCACTTTCATATGGTGATAGAGAGAAGTGGTAGACAAAACACAATCAAAAAGATTTGTTCGTGGTTCTACACGTGAGTTTTCTAAGCTCAAGTCACCAAACATATGTTTATCTCTTCTTTCTAAGTTTCTTAGACATTTTGAGATTGTGAAGTTGGGATCACTCAGCCATAATCCCAATGCAAAGTGACCATAAGCTGTTTGTCCATGTCCACGAGTGAGCATTCATGTCAAGGATACTGGAAGCCTCTCAACTCCGTTGAGATATTTTGGAACTGGTTTAATTTGTGGTATAACAGTCTTACTCTGGTCCATCTTGTCATGTATAATGCACAAGAACTTGGTTGGATTCATTTCTGAAGAGCTCCTCCAAGCATAGTACATATTTTTGCAGCTCATTTGTTGCAACATGTGGGCTCTCCTCTGTGCCATGTATCTAGCACGCTTCACCTGATTTTTGGTAGACTCCAGCTTGACCTTTATTGATGTGCAAATGTCACATTTAGAGAATGTGCTTGATTTTGATAAAGTGACTGTCTTGAAGACTGTGTTCCACAACCTTGAGAATGTTGGCTGTGACAACGTTTTGTATTCCATTGTGACAAGTGTGTTGTTTACTTCCCGCAAATGTCCACTTGTTTGTACATCGTTGGTCACGTTGAGTTTCTCGAGTGCCATGCATGGTTGTCCTTGACTTATTTGGCATTTGATCTGCATTGTTATCTATGAAGCCCTGTATGAGTGCTTTTGCCTTTTAACATGTGTCAAGCTCTTCCTTATTATTCCAGTGTTTCCATGATTTCCATTGCATGCTCCATCCAAGAATTTTTAACACAGCCTGTAAAATGTTGACTTTCCTATTCCATGCATTACATACCATGCTTTACTACATACCTTCTTTCCATCAAAAGTAAACTCAAAGCATTCCTCTTCTTGATCTTTTCTATGAGCCATGCTCATAAAATCCAATACAAATGTGCATCGGCTAGTGTAGCTTTGTCCCCAAAAGTCTGCCCTCGCTTGCATGATTTTGGATCTGTTTCCAATCTGGAAGCATCGCATCTCACAACAATCAATTGTTGCAACTTTGTGAATGTTTGCAGCATCACATTTTTTGTTGAAAGCATGAGCATTACCTTTTTTTTCCAGGCCTAACTCTATGTACATAATTCCTTTTCTTACCTATCCCATCTCTTACATCGTAGTCACCGGCAATGGCATCCTGCTATCTATCATTTTGAGTATGAAGAAGAAGACCTAGTTTTGTACTGGTGATACCTTCTTCAAAACTAGTTTCAGTGTTGTTATCTATGCCATCATCCTCATACTCAACACTGGAAGCATATAAGCTGTCAAGGGAATCTCCCGTTTCTTCCATGAGGAAATTGTGAATACCCTTAATGGCAGAAGAAGATGCAGTGTCTTTGATGAAGGGCTCACCATTCTCAAATGTGAGCTGCCTAATAGGCCAGCTTACCAAATTCAAACTTGAAATATCACTTTGATGTGGATGCATCGACCCTTCCACAATGACACCCAAGCTAATCTCACCTAGTTTAGTACAGTTTATAGCCTCATATGGGTCGACCAGCAATACTACTCCATTACCAAGTTTTGTAGATATATTGTCAGCCCAAAGGATGACTATTTTCTCTTTCCAACTCTCTCTATGTATCAAGCCATCTTCTTGACCAACAAGAAAATCCTCATCTATTCTGTGAGATTTTCCTTTATCCATAACAATATTATGCAATGGCCATTTGATGATGCTTCCAACTGCTTGAGGCATGGTTCTTGCATCCATTGTGAAGAATGGAATCAAGAAGGTGTCATCAAAACTTTCTAGTACATGTATCGCCACACATGTTGTGCCAATCAATTCAAAACCACAGTGTTGAGATGCATCAATGGAATGAATAACCCCACGAGATTTCCTTGTGGAACCATCAACAAGAAACACTGAATCACCTTGTTTTGGACCCTGCAATTTTTGAGAAAATCAAGAGATATTAGTAAAATTGTATGTATGAACATATAACTCAAAACTTAATGCATTCCCAACATACACTCACAATTTTGGCAAAAGCTTGCATCCCATTCAATTAAGAAAATCTACACTGAGTCAATCCATGGAGGATGGTAGGAGGCTCGATCTTAAGTTTGAGCTTGTATGTACATCCAAGTGCTAGAAATCTAAATCTGACAAGAGTTGCAAGATAGGGACTATGTTACATTTCAAAGGCACCCATGGAATTTGATAGGAGGATGGAGCCTTTATGCACATCCAAGTGCTAGAAATATATAGCTCACAAGAGTTACAAGATGGATCTCGAGTTATATTGAATCAACCCATTGGGGATGGTAGGAGGCTCGACCTCAAGTTTGAGCCTAAATGTACATCTAAGTACTAGAAATCTAAAGCTGAAAATAGGTCCAAGATAGTGCCTAAGTTACAATGACGGAGCATAGATGGAGCCTAAATGTAGGTCTAAGTGCTAGAAATCTATAGCTTAAAATAGTTGCAAGATGGATCTCAAGCTATATTGAGTCAACCCACGGAGGACGGTAGGAGGCTCAAGCTCAAGTTTGATCCTAGATGTACATCTAAGTGCTATAAATACCTATACAAAAAGAGTGTCACAAAGCCAAAGTTTCATAGAGGCAAGCATGGAATTTTGTAGGTGGCTCGATCTCAAGTTTGAGCCTAAATATACATCCAAGTGTTAGAAATCTATACTTGTCACATGGGTTGCAAGATGGAGCCCAAGTTACATGGAGGCACCCATGGAATTCCGGAGAAGGCTCAAACTCAAGTTTGAGCATAGATGCACATTCAAGTGTTAGAAATCTACGAGCAACAAGAGGTGTGAGAAAAAACGCAAGCTATGTTGAAGCAACCTTGAATTTGGAAGGAGACTCAAATTGAAGTTTGAGCTACATTATACATTTAAAGAGTTATAAGGTGGAGCCAAGGTAATGATGAGCTTTACATCAAACCTAAGTTTCCTTGAATGACCTATCAGAAGAGTCGGAGCTTACAAGAAGGTGAGGCTTCAAAGTAGTTGCATGAGTGGCTCAAACTTAAGTTTGAGCCTAGTTAGTCATATAGTTTTCTTTTAGGATAGGACATTAGTTCAAGTATAGGTAGCCTTGGAGATTATGCTATGACAATTGAGCCTTGATGGACATTCAAAATACAATGAGGTTTTTTTCTCAGTTGTTTATGTGTAAATCGAGTCTTGGTGATTATAGTCCTAGTGTTTTACGTGTTGTAGTAGGACAATTTTACATGCAAAAAGGTGCCACGAAATCGGTTAAGCAAGAGAGTTGGTGGAGGCGGGTCCCTCACTCATTGATCCTAAGAGGTTTTAGCCAAGGGAAGTCAAAACTATGTCCAGCTTGTGAGTATTATTTTCCCAAAACTCTCAAAAAACTAGTTCTAGACACCCCTAACTTCGTCGAATTTTTTGACCCCTTAAACGTCATTTTTTTAAAATTTGTTCATAAAACGCTACAGGCTCATAAAAAAAGTTTTGCAATTGGACTCCGTATGTGAAAGTTATGCTGATTTTCGTGAAAAGTTTTTTTTCCACTTTTTTTAATCATCATGAAAACCATTAGTTTTGGTCCACACATGTGTGTTTGCTAATTTAACCTTGGTAGGGTTGGTGGAAAAAGCTATTAAAGACTTTTTAATGCTTTTGAAACCTTCTATATTATAATAGGTTTGGATTTTTCTACAGACGGTGACGAATTCGATGATGGCACGACAGGTGAGATTCTTTACTCCTGTATCTCCTTGCCCTCTGCGCATCTGCTCACGGCCCCACAAGGCTCTTTTTCACACCTCTATATTAATTCTCTCTCTCTCTCTCTCTCTCTCTCTCTCTCTCTCTCTCTCTCTCTCTTGTCTACATTAAAATAGGGTTTGGATTTGTGTGCATACTATGAAAAAACCGATGATGACGTGACAGGTACGGTTCTTTACTTTCCCATCTCCCTCTCCTCTATGAATCTATTTGCAGTCCCAAAATGCTCTACATTAACTCTGTGTGTGTGTGTGTGTGTGTGTGTGTGCATGTCTTTCTCTTTTTGATTGTAGGTGAAGATTTGATATAGCAATGGAGTCGAGATTTGAAATTTGAATTTCAAATTTGAAAGGCTTATCCAGGTGCACCTCTTTGTCTCTCTCTCTCTCTCTCTCTCTCTCTCTCTCTCTCTCTCACTCTCTCTCGCTCTCTCTCTCTCTCTCTCTCGTGTGTGTGTGATATCTTCTTCTAATCCTTCTGTGTAATTACCCTCAGCTCCTCTTAATCACTCCCTAATCTCTTCTAATCTCTCTATGTAATCTCCCTTGCCTCTCTTAATCACTCCCTAATCTTCTATAAGGAAGAAGAAACCTTTCGTAGGAGAAAGAATTAGTTCCTCACTTATCATACTCTTGTTGCTAGCATACATAATAGCATAGTAATGAAGAAGAAGGAGATGGAAAGCTTAAGCATTGAAGCATGGCTCTTGGTTGGATTTGCACTCCATAGCCAAGAGTGTTGGTGTAGGCTCTCAACCTCTACTTGCTTGGAGAAGGAGAGGGAGCTCTTGCACTTTGCATAGTACACAATGAGAGTGCTTGTGAGTGTGTGTGGGTGAGTATACCCCCTAAGCACCCCCCTAGCTTGCTTGGGTCGACCCCCCCTTGTAGCTCATGCTTGAAGCTCATTGGACCCCTCCAGGCCTAGCCAATCACAAGCAAAAGCCATTACAAGCAACAGGGATAGCCTTGGGACAAGTGTCCCCCTTTCCCCTTTGAGAGAGAGGACTTGATAAATTCAAAAACAATTAGATAATTCAAGTAATTTATCATTGGACCCCTTTGAAGCCTAGCCAATAGGCTTCAAACAACACATGAAGGTAACATGGGTAGGGACCTGACATGTGTCCTTGCTGCCTCTTCAAGCTGGGGCTTCCCTTGTGAGTGTGAGTGTATGTTCTCTCTCTAATCCCTAGGAAAAGGGCTCGCCCCCCCTCTTGTAGGGATGCTTTTGAATTGAGGAGCTCAAGCACCTTAATCATCAAGCATGACAAAGCACTTGGACTAGGAGGTATTCCCACAAGCATCTCAGGCAAGCATGTCAAGGCACCTCAAGCACCTTAATCAAGCGGCAAGTCAAGCACCTCAAGCATGGAGTAAGTCAAGCATCTCAAGCACCTTAATCAAGTACCTCAAGTACAAACACCTCAAGCACGACAAGCACCTCAAGCAGGTCAAGCACCTCGTGCTTGGGTCGGGTTCCCACCTCAAGCTCAGCCCTAGCTTACCTAAGGTCAAAGGACTTTTACACACATTATTGGAGGTGTTCAATGAATCTAACCCTAAGGTCTTATGCTCCATTGGTTAGCCTTGCTCTTGATAAACCATCTCCCATTTGGGCCCCTTTACTATTGGCCCCGTGTTGAGATAGATCTATAAGCACATATCTATATCTTAACACTGGTTCCCGTTTATTCTCCCACATTAAATGATCAATTTAATATGAGAAAATCATTTGGGTTGGTTAGATATTATATTTTATGACATTACCTCTCTCTTGAAATCATAGTCGTCCTCGACTATGAGGTAGAAGAGATAAAGGCTTAGTCATTAGTCAATCGTACTTAGCAGGTAGAGGATCCCTTTTTTACCCTACGACATCTTTCTAAGATGGATGAATAATCCATTTGGTGCTTGGGAGACATAGCTACCGCAAGCATGTCTGCTCTTTAGTCCATTTCATTCTCCCAAAGTAGAGTGACAAATTCTACTTGGTGTTTGAGAGACGTCGTCATCACAAACATGATTCTAAGCATGCATACTAGTTAAATTTGTGCACAATTAAAAAGAGGACTAGTCATATAAGACAAAAACATGAGTCATTTAAAAGAAATTTGTACATTTTCTTACTCTAATGTTGCATTGTAAGCATTGACAAGGTTCATACTATCCTTAAGTTGTACTCCCTGCATCCATCTAGCATCTTCAAAAGGATAATTTTTGAACTTAATAAGATACCTTCGGATTATCTTACCATGTCGTAGTACCTTGTCTTCATGCCGAAGGACAGATTCGGGTTGTAGCACCTCTTCTTGGTCTTCAACTTCGGGAGGGTCTTCAATAATTGGTTCAATTGGTGGCTCTCCTTTGTAGGGCTTAAGTAGGCTTACATGAAAGGCATTGTGTATAAGCCAATGGTTGGGCAACTTGAGTTGATAAGCCGTCTCATTGATAGGCTTCAAGATTTGGAAAGGACCATAGTATCTTTTTGCTAGTTTAGCATAATACTTTTGATGGCCCGTAGGATTTTTGCCCGTCGTTTGCCTTAATCGAGCCTTAGGAAACTTGAGTAAGACCCAATCATTTTCTTTGAACATTAAGGCTCTTCTGTGCTTATCAGCAGCAGCTTTTTGCCTTTGTTGAGAGATGGCTATAGCCTCCCTAATCTTTTGAAAAGATTCTTGTAGGTCACGGCTATATTCATCGGCGGCGAAGATCTTCCCATGTACCTTGAGTAGCAAGGGACTTTTAGGTCTTCCCTCTATGATCTTGAAAGGTGCTTTCTCGGTAGAAGTATGGACATTATTATTGTAGGAATACTCTACCAGAGGTAAATACTTTTCCCATTGTGAGCGTTGATCTACTTCGATAACATAAGTCTTGAGTAGATCGAGTATCGTAAGGTTGGCTATCTCACTTTGGCCATCCGTTTGTGGGTGATAGGCCGAAGAGAAATTCAATCTTGTTCCTAGATTTTCAAAGAGACCTTTCCAGAAATTACTGGTCATTCTAGGATCTCTATCTGACACGATGGATGTGGGTAATCCATGGTGCTTGAAAATCTGAGATATGAAGAGAGTTGCCATTTGATGTGCCTTAATAGTCTTTTTGACAGGAATAAAATGTGCTTGCTTGCTAAACCTGTCGACTATTGTCCATATTCCTGTATTCCCATGGATAGACTTGGGTAATCCAAAGATGAAATCCATGGATATACTCTCCCATGGTGAATTTGGAATAGGCAATGGCTGGAGTAATCCAGATTTCTTCCCTCTATCATACTTGGTCTTTTGGCATACTACACATTTTGAAACATACTCTTGTATGTCCACTTTCAGGGTAGGCCAATAGAAATGCGTCTCTACTCCTCGGAGAGTAGGTTGAATACCTCTATGCCCTGCATATGGAGGAGCATGGGATTCATACATAACCTTCTCACGAAGGGAATGGGTAACACATAGCCTATTGCCGTGGAGAAGATAACCATCCTGCAAGGTGAATGGTTCCTCTTTCTTCCCCAAAGAAAGGGCTGAAATTATGTCTCTAAAGTCAGGGTCAGTAGCATACTCATCTATCATAGAGGATAGATCATTGTGAGTAGCTATAGACACCTCATTAACTTTTGGTCGTCGTGAAAGTGCATCGGCAACTTGATTGTGCTTACCAGCTATGTGAGCAATATGGAAATTAAATTGCGAAAGAAAATTTGCCCACCTCATTTGTTTGTCGGAAAGCTTGGTTTGCGTCATGAAATACTTGAGACTTTGGTGGTCGGTTCGTAGGATAAATGGAGTCCCCAATAGGTAGTGCTTCCATGTGTCTAGGGCATGTAGAACAGCTAAAAGCTCTTTCTCATAAATTCCCAAGATTCATTCATCACTATTGAGCCTTCGGCTCTCATACACTATGGCATGCCCTTCTTGAAGCAAAACCGCTCCAAGGCAATCACCACACGCATCACATTGGACCTCAAATGGCTTTGAGAGATCCGAAAGCACGAGGACTGGTTGGGAAGTAAGCTTCTCTTTGAGTTTTTCAAAATCATTTTGCTCCTTAGCAGTCCATACAAACTTAACGTTCTTTTTTGTTAAGTCGTGTAGTGGTCCTGCTACTTGAGAGAATTTTGCTATGAAGCGTCTATAGTATGCACACATACCAATAAAGCTTCTTAGCTCATGTAGATTCCTTGGGTTAGGCCATGATTTTATTACCTCTAACTTTGATGGATCCATACGAATACCATCGTGAGAGATAATACGACCTAGATATTGAATCTCTTGAAGGAAGAATTCACTTTTCTTTTGGTTGAGAAAAAGTTTGTTCTCCCTCAAGGCTTGAAAAATCACTTGGAGATGTTGCTTATGTTCCTCCAAAGACTTGGAGTAGATGATGATATCATCAAAGAACACTCCAGTGAATTTACGATATGTTCTAAAAATTTTCTCCATGAGACGATTGAAAGTAGCTGGTGCATTAGTCAAGCCAAAAGGCATGACTAGATATTCATAGAGACCAAATGTTGTGCGAAACGCGGTCTTTAGGATATCTTCATCCACTATCCTTATTTGATGATAGCCACTCTTAAGGTCAATCCTACTGAAGTAGGTAGAGCCTTGTAGCTTATCAAACAGATCTTCTACCCGAGGCACGGGAAATCTGTTTTTGATAGTGATATGGTTTAGTGCTCGATAGTCCACACACATACGGTATGTACCATCTTTCTTTTGCACTAAAAGGACTGGAGAACAAAAGGGAGAGGAACTAGGCCTCACCATCCCTTTGTCTACCAATTCCTGTACTTGCCTCATAATCTCCTCTTGTTGAGCTTGTGAGACTCAATAAGGAGGTTTGTTAGGCGGTGAGCTTCCTGGAAGGAGCTCAATACGATGGTCATCATCCCCTCGTTTTGGAGGTAGGTCCATAGGGATATCATCGATGAACACATCTTGGAATCCTTTTAGAAAAGTAGACAAGTCTAACTCTTCTTGATTCCTATCATTTTCATTTGATGAAACATTATTAGCTTTTAGAGACTCTTTGACATAAATCATGTACGCAGAAACTGAGCTCTTCATTGATTTATCAAAAGAAAGAGGATTTACAAGTGGAATAGTGCGACCACGCTCACTAGCATCTATATACATGTTCTTTCCCCTGTAGGTGAAGTAAATTCTCCTTTCAGGTAACTTCATGTGGGCAGCCATGCGATCAAACCATGGTGCCCCTAGGATAACATCCTGATGTTGGAGAGGAGAGATGAAGAAGTCTTCTTTGTCGACATAGCTTTGGACATGAAGCCTCAACTTCCCAATCAAGGGAGTAACGGAGGCTTGTTGTCCCTTGAAAGCTGCATCGGCCGTTACTATATCTCCCATCTCAAAAACTTGAATGCCCAACTTGGTGGCCAAATCTATTGATATGAAGTTGAGAGTAGAGCCTGGGTCAAACAAGATGAAGGCATCATGCTCTCTTACCTTTCCCCATGCATAGGAAAGTGATGATCCTTTGCAATGACCATCCTCTTTTGGAGCTTCGATGGTGGAAGCCCTAGGAGTCTCATTGCGAGTATTCTTCTTGGGGCAAGAACGATAGCCATGTCCTTGCTCTCCACACTTGAAACACTTATGGTCCTTGCGAAAAGCTTCAAGCTCTTCAGGAGAGAGTTTGTTTTTACCTTTGTAAACTCCCTTCTCCTTGGACCGATTGTTGTTGTTGTTGTTGTTGTTGGAAGTGCCTTGGGAATTATTTTGAGCATTGGATTTCCCCTTTGAATCATTTTTATCTTTGCTTTCCATGGGCTTGACATTACGTCTAGCCCCTTGATGGAAATTGATGCGTGAAGCAACCATGGTGTGGTGGATTACTTCGGTAATAGTACCGGGCCATTGAGAGTTGATGTATTCGGCCATCTCTTCAGGTAATCCCGCACAGAATTGCTGTCTTTGTTCGGCAAAGTCTATCTTTTGAAAGACAGTAACTTTGAGATGTAAATCCCAAAACTTGTCTACATACTTGTTGATAGACTCATGAGAGAGAAGCTTCAAGCCGCGCCATTCGGTAAGAACTTTATCTTTAGTATCACTTGGAAGAAATTGCTTCATGATGGAAACTCGTAGAGTTTTCCATGTCTTTGGGGCTTCTCCATTGCCACGAAGGCTAGCCCACCATTGACGAGCTGATTTTTGGAAGTGCATAGCTACATGGCGTAGCTTGGAGGACTCTGTGAAGCCCTCGTCCCCAAAGGCCGCATCAAATTGCTGGATGAAGGCCAACACTTTGTCGGTAGCACCAAAGGTGCCATCATAGGTGAGAAAAGAGATACTCCTTCCTCCCTCCTTGAACTTATTTAGCTTTTGTGACCTTCGCCATGCAGGAAATGATTTGCGATGTCCTCCCCTCTTATATTCTCTAGGAGAATAGCCATAACTTTCATCGGAAAGAGGAGGAAGGTGAAGAAGAAGGAGAAGAGGGTGACCTCTTCCTAGCCCTTTTCTTCCTTTGTTTCCTCTCTTGCCTTTTAGAGTGATGAGGAGAAGGACTATAGGTTGCTCTTTTCCTCTTGGGAGGAGTAGGCGATCGTCTAGACCGCCATCTCGTGGAGCCACATCTTCAGAAGAACTTAGACTGTCATTGCTTTCTTTCTCTTTGGATTCCTCCTCTCGAATGGGAGAGAGTCTTCTTTTGGGGGTCTCTTCAAGAGGCCTCCTAAGCTCTCTCTCCTCTGGGAGAGGAAGGGAAATTCCATAAGCACGAAGTTGTTGAGTAACTTCGGCTTGCAAAACAGGGTTGCCCATAACTTGTTACAACCTAGTGACGAGATAATTCACAAACATGGGAGCATCATCATTAGCACCTTCATGTGCAAAATCAAAGCTATGAATGTTCATTCTAATCTCTTGATTATTTTCGGCCATGTTAACAAAATTTATGTTTATACTTAGTGTATGCTCTGGCAATACAAAACCTTAGTTGCCACTCCTCTTAGCCTTTGAAAATTGGCTCTTAAGTATCTACACCCACGGCTCAAAGTGGTTAATTATAGAGAGTAGAGGAGTAGGTCTAACATAGCAGAGTTGCCAAGGGTTAGCTCCTTTCGGACTTCTTATGGCTCAATAATGGTAAAGCCGTAGGCAAGTCTAGAAAGACTCCATTATTAAGTCCAAAGCTCCTGAGGTGTGCACCATCCCCCACATTGTGGGCTCAACAAAACTGATAATAGATCCCAATTCCACTTACCCTATTATAATTAACAACATCAACCATTTATAGGCTACTTAAGGACCTCTCTTCTTAAGCAAGAAAAGAGAAACCAAATGCTCTGATACCAATGTAATGGAATTTGCCTATTCAATTTGAGAGTAGCGGAATTTAATGAGAGTACTTTCAAGAAATGATTTTGTGAGCATAGCCGGTTGACATAATTGAAGATAGCAACATAATCATAGCAATTAGTTAACTTGGCATAGACAATACTTTTTCAAGAGAGAGAGTTTAGAGAACATGACAACAGTTGAGGACCGGATTTATGTGGAGCCGGTCCCCCCTCCAATAGGCATTTGTATTATGATTTCTCCCATAAAGAGAGACTTGTTACAATACAATCTTTGTGTTCCTTGTGACCTAGGTGATGCCATGAAGATGGAAGGCTTCATGAATCACTAACATAACATAAACTTGAAGAAAGCTTTAACTATCCCAAGCCTCAGTCCCAAGACCTCAAACACCTTCGAAGGTGGAGAGAGCTAGCAGGGAATGAGGGTAGGGAAGAGGAAGAAGAAACATTTCGTAGGAGAAAGAATTAGTTCCTCACTTATCATACTCTTGTTGCTAGCATACATAATAGCATAGTAATGAAGAAGAAGGAGATGGCAAGCTTAAGCATTGAAGCATGGCTCTTGGTTGGATTTGCACTCCATAGCCAAGAGTGTTGGTGTAGGCTCTCAACCTCTACTTGCTTGGAGAAGGAGAGGGAGCTCTTGCACTTTGCATAGTACACAATGAGAGTGCTTGTGAGTGTGTGTGGGTGAGTATACCCCCTAAGCACCCCCCTAGCTTGCTTGGGTCGACCCCCCCTTGTAGCTCATGCTTGAAGCTCATTGGACCCCTCCAGGCCTAGCCAATCACAAGCAAAAGCCATTACAAGCAACAGGGATAGCCTTGGGACAAGTGTCCCCCTTTCCCCTTTGAGAGAGAGGACTTGATAAATTCAAAAACAATTAGATAATTCAAGTAATTTATCATTGGACCCCTTTGAAGCCTAGCCAATAGGCTTCAAACAACACATGAAGGTAACATGGGTAGGGACCTGACATGTGTCCTTGCTGCCTCTTCAAGCTGGGGCTTCCCTTGTGAGTGTGAGTGTATGTTCTCTCTCTAATCCCTAGGAAAAGGGCTCGCCCCCCCTCTTGTAGGGATGCTTTTGAATTGAGGAGCTCAAGCACCTTAATCATCAAGCATGACAAAGCACTTGGACTAGGAGGTATTCCCACAAGCATCTCAGGCAAGCATGTCAAGGCACCTCAAGCACCTTAATCAAGCGGCAAGTCAAGCACCTCAAGCATGGAGTAAGTCAAGCACCTCAAGCAGGACAAACACCTCAAGCACGACAAGCACCTCAAGCAGGTCAAGCACCTCGAGCTTGGGTCGGGTTCCCACCTCAAGCTCAGCCCTAGCTTACCTAAGGTCAAAGGACTTTTACACACATTATTGGAGGTCTTCAATGAATCTAACCCTAAGGTCTTATGCTCCATTGGTTAGCCTTGCTCTTGATAAACCATCTCCCATTTGGGCCCCTTTACTATTGGCCCCGTGTTGAGATAGATCTATAAGCACATATCTATATCTTAACACTTGTTCCCATTTATTCTCCCACATTAAGTGATCAATTTAATATGAGAAAATCATTTGGGTTGGTTAGATATTAGATTTTATGACACACTTCATCAGCTCCTGTGTATATAATAGCTTTATTAGTGCAATCATCTACAACAAACATATTGTCTTGCTCGGCTATATAGTTGATAGTCTCATTAGTATCTGGTAGAGGCTCATTTTTTTTATGAGCTTCTTCAAAATAACCCATGTCAAGGTCAGCAGCTTGTGAACCACTTGTTGTACAATCTAGCTCTTCACTAGAACCATTATCGGAGGTAGCTTTGATGCAAGTAATCTTTGAAAAACACAATCATATATTTCTATTTTACATTAAATTCATTGTTTACCTTTGCTAGGTTGCTCAAAATATGGTCCTCTAAAGTTGAATCTGCTACTTCCAAAGCCGTATTTGCCTTGGATTTACTTCTTGCATAAATATGTTCCCAAAATTCATCATAGTTAGGGAACTTCATCTGATCCCCTTCTCCTTTACATAAGACAATCTGGCTTCGTTTGATAATCTCCTTTATTTCCAGATCTAGAATCCTTGAGCTTTTGTGAATAATTTCTTTTGCAAAATAGCCCCACCGTTGTCCGGGGATAATGGGTTTGCGAGGTGAGCCGGGTCAACACGAGATGCTTGCTCTGGGAAATAAGAGAGACAAGTTGCACGACTCAAGGCAAAAGACTCTGACGACACTTTAAACGATTAAAAATTTACATCTGGAATGGTTTAAGCTGCTAATGATTAGCCGAAGTGGAATTCGATTACAAATGTTTTCCGTTAACGACACTGATGGAGTTAAGAGAGTTCAATGCTATCAAATTAGACCAGCACTATAAAATTTCCACTTATATCTATGATTAGAGCCTTTATAAGCTGATTAAGATGTAAGTATCTAGTAAAACTCCCTGCTTGATGCCCTTGTATCTCCCAAATATAGTAGAGAGTGGTTATCCTCTCTCCTTTGTACTACCAGGACTACCAGGGAAAATCTCGAGCTTATGGAGCTTAATCCTCACAAATCCTACCAAGAATATTGATATCTTGCTTTTGCCTACAATTAGAACTTGATATCCCACTTTTGCCTGCAATTAGAACTTTCAACTAGCCAAAAGGATGTTTATCGCCATTGACTCACCTAATCTCCTTCCCTTTCCAGGCCTTACATTTTCCTCTTGCTTCGTCCCTCTTTGTTGTTGCTTGAGAGAGAGAGCTTGTATCTTGCTTCAAGGTCCCAAGAGAGAGACCTCCCTATCCTAATCGAGGAAAAGAGTGAGAGAGCCTTTGCTTTGCTCCTCCAACACGAGAGAGAGCCCTTTGCTTTGGTTCTCCAACACGTGAGACACATCCCTTTGCTTTGGTTCTTGAACACGTTCTCACCTTGCTTTGCCTTGTGTCATAATAACTAATATCTAATTCTCCTAAATGATTTTCTTATGTTAAACTGATCATTTAATATATATGGGGAAGTGATACGAGAGAAAAAGCTAGAATATTGGTTAAGAAAGCAGACCGGCCACAATAGGGATCCAAAGGAGGGAACATAGGGATTCAAAGGGGGGCCCATCTGAAAAAGAGCAATGTGCAACAATGGGCTTAAAAGACCCTAAGGTTCAGCCCATTAAGACTTTCAAAATTCTAAGGTTCCAAAATTCAAAGGTTGTGTCCAATGGTCAGAAGCTTAAGAAATTGGATGCTTTGTGTGTGCTCAAAATTCTTCATGCATCCCTACATAGAAAGGGGCAAGCCCTAGAAGTAGGAGATGAGAGAGAAACTCACACACACTCACACAAGCTCCTTTTACACAAAAGGAATGAGGGAGACATGTCAGCTCCCTAGCCCAGATGCCCACAAGGTGTACTCAAATCCTAGTGGATGGCCATGCAGGTGGATTAGGCTAGATTAAATATAGTTTAATAAATTTAAAAACACTTAATAAAAGAATAAATAATAATTAAGCTCTCTAAAAGACTATTAGACAGTCTCCCAAGGGGTCCAATGAGCATTCCGTAGCCCAATGGCTTGCCTGATTCCTATTGGCCACGAGACAAAGGGGTCCAATGAGAGTTTAGTTGCATTAATAAATTAACTAGATCTATCACAAAAGGGGAAAGGGGGACACATGCTAGAAGGCTATCACTTATGCTGCTTAATTTCCATTGACTAAGCCTTGGGAGGTCCAATAGGGTGTGAGCATGAGAAAATAGCAAGAGGGGTCGACCAAGAGAGAGAGGGGGCTGATTTTTCAAAGGCATTATCACTTACACACTTACACAAGCTCATGTGTGGAGTAAGAAGACTCTCTCTCTCCTTCTCAAGCTTTAATGGAAAGCTTATCATCTACTCCAAGCTTGTGAGACGGGAGGCCTACACCAACAACTCTTGGCTTTGTGATGCAAATCCAACCAAGAGCCAAGCTTAAATGCATGCTCAACTCCTCTACCATGCTAATTACTAAGCTAAGCTATGCTAATATGAGTGATTATGTGAGGAGATGTACATCTTTATCGTAAGAATACTCCTTCTTCTTGTCAATCTACTCTCATACCCTGCTAGCTCTCACCATCTTCGAAGGTGTGTTCTGAGACCGTGAGGGAATTGATGTTGTGTTTGATAATTGTTTTGCTAGGTGCATGAAGTTTCCATCTTTATTGCACTAGCTAGTCTTGAAGGAACACAAAGAATTGTATTGTAAAATGTCTCTCTTGATGAAAGAAACCGTAATAAGAGAGAGAGAGATTGCATAGAGTCCATTGTCAATTGTCGTCGATAGAACAAACCAAAATTTGTAGTGTCTTTTAAGTATTTCAATACATGCTTTGTTGCAAACAAATTCTTAAGAGAAGGACGTGCATGATTTTGTCCAAGATAATTAGCAACAAACAAAATATTAGGGTGAGTGTTCTTATCAACAAACTGAAGACATCCAATCTAGTTAGCATAAGGTTGATTTGTGACAAACTAATCGTCAATTTCAAAAGTGTTCTTTTGTACGGTTCCTTTGAATCTGAATGCCAAGACATGAGTGAAGCTCTCAAAGATCCACCATATCAAATATTGAAGACAACAACTTTTTCACTTGTTGAAGAAATTCCAAATCATTAGAAACAAGGATGGTATCATCCACATAAAGAGAAAAAATCACAAAACTACTACCTTCGTGATTTATATATAAGCTGGGGTTTGAAGAGCAAGAGATAAATCGTTTGGAGGTGAGAAAAAGATCAAAATTCAGTATACTAGGCCCGTGAAGCTTGTTTGAGACCATACAGTGCCTTATGAACCTGAGCAACAAGGTCTTACTTACTTGGAATAAAAAACCCTTTTGGTTGCTCCATATAAATTTCTTCTTCCAAATCACCATTCAAAAAAGCAATTCGCACATCCATTTGATGAGATTCTAAATCAAATTGAACTGCAAATACCAATAAAACTCAAAAACTTGTAATGTGAACAACTGTTGCAAAGGTCTCTTGATAATCAACACCACCAACTTGAGAATAACATTTCTCAAATTGAACGTACCTTGAACTTGTCAAAAGATCCATTTTCTTTACTTTATTCTTATACACCCACTTACACTTAATAAATTTATGACCAAGACGTAGTTCCATTAGTATCCATGTACCTTTAGAGAGAATATAATTATACTCTGCTTCCATAGCCTTTTGCCATTGATCCTTTTGTGGAGTAGAGAAAGCTTCATTGTAAGTAACATGATCTTCATAAGTAGAGAAAACATTATCAACAATATTGTCATCATAAACATGACATGAAGAATGTTAAAAATCAATATATGAGGAGTCTCATCATCTGAAAGAAATGGAAAAGCCTAAAGTAGCGATGTAGTATCATTAGCATCATCCATGGACCATGAGCCTTCCATAAGCTGCTCATTAAAAGTAGCATCATGATTCACAATTACTTTCTTGGAGGAAGGTGTTGGGCTTGGGCTATGGTGGGTGATACTGGCTGCAAGCCATGGAAACAAATAACGCACAGAGGAGATTGAATGAGAGAGAGAGAGAGAGAGAAGAGATTTGATACAACGCAAAAAAATAATGCTCTATGTGTGTATTTCTTTGTACAAACCTTACAATAAAAAGAAAGTTTTCCATGCACACTTCTAAAAGAACTGTAGTTTATCTGCATGATTTTAGGAGATGTTCCCACGAGATTAGACCACAGGGCTTGAACCCAAAAATCCCCCACTCATGCCCAAACTAGACAAACCAATCTCATGATACCTCACGTTTTTGGTGTACTTGTCAATGGTGAATTTTACGTTCTCTCACAAAAACCAAGGATTTTGGTGTATCCATAAACTGGTGCTATGATAGTGACCTCCCCCCTTAAATGGATAGGGTGTAAGTTAAAAAATTAGCTACCAAAAAATGGATTTTTTAGTCCACTGCCAAACCTTGGGTTTAAGGTGTACCTAGTAACCTAACAAGGAGCGGGACAAAAATGGGCTAAGAACAAATGTGTTTGGGAGGTCTTATCACTTATGTATGTGTGGCAGTGTCTACCCTGTATAATTTTTTATCGTGGCAGTATCTGGCATATGATGAGAGAAAACAAGGCTTTGATTGATTTTGTTGACAAAAGATAAACTTTGAACAAAACTATCAAATTGAAATGGAAAAAATAGTTTGTGAAATTGTGCATATGTTGATGGATCGAGTGCTCGAAGCAAATTGTCAAAAAATTTACCACTTGCTTTCTTACTAGATAAGCGTTAACATTGTAGTCACCCTTTTTATCTTCTTTGGCACCACTATCAAAATTCCAATAATCGAAGCCAAGATCCTCCATGTTGTAGCAATGCTTTAATATGTTGTGTGTAGAGTCGACAAGGCTTTCCATTGACATATGTGTTTTATTATGCTGGAAAAAGCTTTGCTATGCGTAGAAAAACTTGCTTGAAGAAGATTTGTAGCAAGTTATCCATGAATGTACTTGTAATTTTGAAAGCCTTTGGAGACATGGCAGCTGAGAATACTCTCAAAATTATCCAACCTTCAGCACCACTTTGAAGAGTTGGCAACAATTGCATTTAAGTCAATAGCCAATCTACAACAGATTAATCTTTGAGACTGCAGCCTTTATAGGTGTGAAGGCCCTCTTGATTAGAGGCCTCATGACCAAATAAGGTGGCCACTTGAAATAAAGTGTGAACAAAAAAAATAACATTGTTGAGATGTAGAGAGAAAGAGAGAGACGAGAGAAGAGACACACCATGTACGCTCCCAAAGATTGATTCATATTGAGGACAAGATACAAATATATAGGTGAGACCAAGTTGAGTAGAGTGAGCCATATATAGCTCCAACACCCCCACTCAAACAAATGTCTCTAGATTTGGATGAAAAAACCATTGGGGAGTTCAAGGGAAAAACCCAAGTCCCTATACAATGTGCTAATATGAAGCAGCGATGATGATGTGAAAGTGAATTGTGTATCTATGTACAAATATACAAGTGACTCAGAGATCACAACGTGAAAATGTGGGGTGTGCATAGTGCATGGTACGTATAGGATTACAATGTCATGTGTACAAAGCTATTACAATAGTAGAGAAGCTAATCTAGAAAGAGTGAGGTCGAAGCAACTCCAAGCTCTGAGTGCAAGAGGATGAAACTTGATTCGGTGAGGCCTTTGGTAAGAATGTCTGCAACAATCATCTGGTCACTTGGACAATGTTCAACTATAATGGTTCCTTTACGTAATTCATACCTGACATAACGATAATGGACATAAATGTTCTTTGACTTATTCTGTTGAACATAGTCTTTTTCAAGACTAATAGCACTTTGGTTGTCACACTGCAAGGGTGTGCTAGAAAGAGAAGAGTGACCAATATCAACCAACATTTGTCAAAGCCAGATCAACTCACGAGCTGCAAGTGATGCCGCAACATATTCTGACTCAGTCGTAGAAACTGCAACACATCGTTGTTTCTTGTTGGTCCAAGAAACAAGACAACCATTTATAAAGAAGAAATTTCCACTAGTAGATCGCATAGATAAATGTGAGCTTGCCCAGTCTGCATCTGTGTAACCCAAAAGAGAAAGAGATTGCATAGAATTTAAGGTTAGTTGTCATTGATAGACAAAACCAAAATCTATAATGCCTTTCAAGTATTTCAATACACGCTTTGCTGCAAACCAATGCTTAAGAGAAGGATGTGCAAGATGTTGTCCAAGATAATGAGCAACAAACAGAATATCAGGATGAGTGTTCATGCCAACAAACTGAAGACATCCAATCAAGTTAGCATAAGGTTGATTTGAGACAAGTTGACTGCCATTATCAGAAGTGTTCTTCGTAGAGCTCGCAAGACAAGGTGTGTTGGCCCAATGTGTGAATTCCATACCAAATTTTTGAATAGTATCTACAATAAAATTTGATTGTCGAAGGAATAAAATACCTTTTGTATGGTTTTGTTGGATCTGAATGCCAAGGCACGAGTGAATATCTCCAAGATCCACCATATCAAATGCAAAAGACAATAATTTTTTCACTTGCTGAAGAACTCTCAAATCATTGAAAACAAGGATGGTATCATCCACATAAAGAGCAAGAATCACAAAATTGCTAACTTGAAGTTTTATGTATAAGTTGGGGTCTGAAGAGCAAGAGATGAATCCTTTAGAGGTGAGAAAAAGATCAAATTTTGTATACCAGGCTCGCGAAGCTTGTTTGAGACCATATAGGGCCTTATGGAGTTGAGCAACAAGGCTTCTTTACCTGGAATAGAAAACCCTTCTGGTTGTTCCATATAGCTTCTTCTTCCAAGTCACGATTAAGAAAAGAAGTTCACACATTCATTTAATGAGCTTCTAAATCAAATTGAACATCACATGCCAATAAAACTCGAACACTTGTAATGCAAACAACTGGTGAAAAGGTCTCTTGATAATCAACACCAGCTACTTGGGAGTAACCTTTTGCAACTAAACGTACCTTGAACTTGTCAAAAAATCCATCTACTTTTACTTTGGTCTTATACACCCACTTACACTTAATAGTTGTATGACCAGGAGCTAGTTCAGTTAGTATCCATATACCTTTAGAGATAAGAGAATCTTACTCTCCTTCCATAGCCTCTTGCCATTGATCCTTTTGTGGTGAAGAGATAGCTTCATCATAAGTAATGGGATCTTCAAAGTAGAGAAAGCATTATCAACAATATCATCATCATAAAAATGACATGAGCCATGTTCAAAATCAATAGGCAGATGAACAAAAATATCAATATCATCATTGGAAACATTCGGAATGGATGTTTGTAGAGAGAAAAATTGCTATATAGGAAGAGTTTCATCATTTGAAAGAAATGAAAAATCTTGAAGCAATGATTTAGTATCATCAGAATCATTCATGGACCATGAGCCTCCGATAAGATTTTTGTTAAAATTAGCATCACGATTCACAATTACTTTCTTGGAGGAAGGGTCATAGATTTTGTAGCCTTTGGAAGTGTCAGAATATCCAATAAAAATAACTTTAAGACCAGGAGAATCAAGCTTTGTTTGTGTTTCTTTGGGAATATGAATATAAGAAATACATCCAAAGGTTCAAAATGAGATACAGAAGGAATGTCATTTGTCCATGTTGTGATGGGTATCTTACCAGAGGGTGCAGTAGTAGGAAGATGATTCTAAATAAATACTCCTGTCAAAGTATCTTCAACCTAGAAAACACGAGATAAACGAGAATGAATTAGCATACATCTTACAACAGTGAGAATAGTGCGATTCTTTCGTTCAACAACGCCGTTCTGTTGAGGTGAATATGAAATAGTGTGTTCATGATGATGAATTCCATTATCAGCACAGTAACTCACAAACTCTCGAGAAACATATTCGCCTCCATTGTCACTGCGAAGCTTCTTAAGGCACGGCCAGTTTGAAGTTCCACAGCCTTTGTGGAATTGTTTGAAAACAGATAAGGCCTCATATTTCTACCTAAGTAGAAATACAGTCGTATACCATGATAAATCATCAATGAAAGTAATGAAGTAGCGATATTGGGATCTTGAAGAAGGTAGAGGTCCACATATATCAGTTTGAACAAGATCCAATATGTCATGAGAATGGGTTGTATTTGAAAGAGGAAAGGGTTTACGATTATGTTTCCCAAGAGCACAAAACTCACAAATCCCCATATGGGGATGGGCTTTAAGATCCATGCCATGAACAAGATCACGACGCTGAAGATCAAGGAGTCTTGAGAATCAACATGAACAAAACGGTGATGCCATACTTTGCAATCATGATCACTTGGAGAAGTGACAATATTTGCTACAGTACCATTGAGAGCGAGTTCAAACAAATTACTGTTTCGAGGAGAAGTGGCTATAGTCTATCCATATTTCTCAATTGGGCTTTTTGTATGATCAAATCCAACAAACAGACCAAGATCAACACGTCTAGCAACTGAAAGAAGATTACGTTGAAGATCTGATACATGTAATACTCCTTGCAAAATTCAAGTGGAAGAAGATAAGGTACCAAGATATAAGTCTCCAATACCCTTTACTTTACAAGTCGTATCATCAGCAAGATAAATAACACATTGAAGTGGTAGTGGATGATAATTATGGAGCCCCTTAGACTGATATGTCATATTTTCTGTAGCACCAGAATCGACAATAAAAAGTGATACATCACGTACATGAAGTAATATGTCTGGAGCAACTGAACATAGTACGCAAATTTTTTCTGGTATAATATTGTTTCAATGTTGAGTAGAATATTCTCTATTATGATCTGTGTCGAATCCACGCTTATAGCACATATGAGTGGGATGATCAGATCATCCACGATATTCACAAGAAGAAGAAGAAGAGTCTCTAGATAAATGTGGTTATTTCGTGGTAATATTGTGATCTTCATCATATTGACGTGCCCAACAATCATCTTCAGTATAGCCATTTATGTTGCAGTAAGAATATTGCTTATTAGGAAATTTGAGAGGAAAGAAAATATTACGACGACGGCCACCTCTGCGGTTTCCTCGTTGAAATGGATGCCTTCGATCATAAAAAGCACGTTCCATCTATTGTGACTCAGTCTCCTCTTTGAAATCATAGTTGTATCATGACCATCATTACGTCGTTCTTGACATTGAGAGTATTCAATTAAAGACATGCAGGCTTGGTCAAAATCAAGACCATCTTTATTAGAGAGAATAGTAACAATGTTATTATAAGATGAGTCCTTCATCGTATCAAGAAGTGTAATCAGTTGTTTTTGTGGAACTGGATCACCGGCAGCAGTAAGTTGATTAATAATAGATTTGAAAGACCCAATATATCTCATCATGGCAGTACCAACTTCATATTGTAACTTGTTAAGAAACCCTCTCGAATAAAGTATTTCTGTAACAGATTCCTTCTGAAAGTTTGCAATAAGGTACTTCCATATGTCGTGGGAAGTAGGCAGTTCATACATATCAAGCAAAAGGGAATTAGTAAGAGCAGAAAGAATATATCGACGAGATGCTTTATCACGTCACTGCCAATATGTATACACAACATTCCAATCTTAAAATATAGGTCCTTCAGTGATAAGCACGTTATCATGATCCGCATCAGTAGGCTGAGACGGACAAACACAATTTCCAAGGACAACATAAGAGAGTTCATCGCCTTCAAGAATTAACAACATCTTTGCTTTACAGCCTAGAAACACTTGGCCTTGGAAAGGAGGAACAGAACGTTGGCTAGAAGGAAAGTTGTTGACGAGAAAAGTCATAACCATACTTTGTTGCAAGAAGACGTATAAGATAAGATCGTAGAATCTTCACACCATGTATGGTAAAGGCTACAGTTGAGAACGAGTGAAATATGACGACTGTGTTTTGTCAACGATAAACACAAGAAGGATGCTCAATAAACGTCCAAAGATGTGAGAGACGTCACCCAAAAAAGCTGGGAAAAGCGACGTTAATAATAAAAGAGTCCTGAAAATAGAATGACGTGAGACACAAGATTGACGGCCACAATATAAATAGCAAAAAGATAAATTTGCTCAAAAAAGTTGATGCCAAAATTAGAAAAACAATCACGTACGCTTCACGAAAACGCACGAAGACAAAAGCTGCATCAAGCTCAATTGCAGTAAAAATAGCATAACTTTCTGTTGTGAACTCCGATTGACACAAACCTAGAAATCAAATCGAAGAGCTTGAGGAGACATTATATCGATTAGCAATAAACACCACACAAAACACTAATCATATTCTTCTTAACACAAAACAATCACAGTTAACAAGAATCAATGCTGAAAAATAAAATTTGTAACAATTTTGAATCTTACATGGCGAATCACATACACGTACTGTTTTATCACCATGAATTGAATCGGCACGTGATCCTTACCGCTTTGATACCATGTTGAGATGTAGAGAGAAAGAGAGACACAAGAGAAGAGGCACACCATGTATGCTCCCAAAGACTTATTCATATTGAGGACAAGATACAAATATATAGGTGAGACCAAGATGAGTAGAGTGAGCCATATATATCTCCAACAAACACAAGCTCTGTTGGTAGCGTAGATGATTGACGACAGCGTGGAGGAAAATTTTTCCTGCAGGCTGAGGAGGCCAAATTAGGGATATTTGTAGTGTCGAAATTTACTGCTTAGGCCAAGGTGGATAGCTTGAGGTAGACTATGGTTGATTTGCTACAGGTGGATGATCGTGGTCGCTCCTCTGCTAGCGGCAGTTTCCGCGAGCTGAATCGAGCGTCGAGGCCAAGGGCTCTAATACCAGTGTTGGACTTGAGCTATGGTGGGTGATACGGGCTGCAATCCATGGAGAGACAGAACGAGCAAAGGAGTTTGAATGAGAGAGAGAGAGAGAGAGGATATTTCACATAGCACAAAAAAATAACTCTTTGTGTGTGTATTTCTTTGTAAAACCCTCATGATAATATAAAGAAAGGTTGCCATGCACACTTCTAAAAGAAGTGTAGTTCATCTGCATGCTTTTAGGAGATGTTCCCACAAGATTATATGAACCCAACAGAAGGGTCATAGAATTTATAGCCTTTGGAAGTGTCAAAATATCCAATAAAAATAACTTTAAGACTAGGAGCATCAAGCTTTGTTCGTGATTCTTTGGGAACATGATTATAAGAATTAAATGAAAAGGTTCGAAAATGAGATATAAAAGGAATGTCACTTGTCCATATTGTGATGGATATCTTATCAGAAGATGTATTAGTAGGAAGATGATTTTGAATAAATACTACATATGGGGCTGAGCTTTAAGATCCATGCCACAAACAAGATCACAACAATGAAGATCAAGGAGTTTGAGAAAGCAGTATGAACAAAATGATGATGCCATATCTTGCAATCATGATCACTTAGAGGAGTGACAACATTTGCTAGAATATCATTGAGAGAGTTTTCAAACAAATTATCGTTTCAAGCAGCAATGGCTATAGTGTGTCCATATTTTTCAATGTGGCAATTTGGTATGATCAAATCCAACAAAGATACTAAGATCAAAAAGTTTAGAAACTAAAAGAATGTTACGTTTGAAGATTTGGAACATGTAGTATCCCTCGCAAAACTCAACTGGAAGAAGATAATGTACCAAGATATAAATCTTCAATACCCTTTTGATTGACAAATCGTATCATTAACAAGATATACAACACATTGAACTCGTAATGGATGATAGTTATGGAGTCACTTAGAATGGTATATCATAGTTTCTATTTTCTATAGCACCATAATCAATAATAAAAGGTGAAACATCACGTACATGAAGTATTTTATCTGGAGTAATCAAACATATGATACAGCTTGTTTCTGGTACAAAGCTTCTATGATGTTGAGTAGCATATGTTTTATTATGATCTGTGTCGAATTGATGCTGATAGCACATATGAGTGGGATGATTAGATCGTCCATAGTATTCACAAGAAGAATAACAATCTCTAGATAAACTTGGTTATGTAGTGGTAATATTGTGCTCTTTATCATATTGATGTGCCCAACAACCATCTTCAATATGGCCATATCTACTGCAATAAAAATAGTGCTTGTTAGGAAGTTTGAGACAAGAGAAAATATTACTTCGATGACCACCTGTGCGGTTTTCTTATTGAAATGGACACCTCGAGCATAAAAAGCACATTTGATCGATTGTGACTTAGTCTCCTCTTGTGAAATCATAGTTGCATCATGACTAGCATTACATCGTTCTTGATGTTGAGAGTATTTAATTATAGATATGTAGATGTGGTCGAAATCAAGACCATTTTTGTTAGAAAGAATGGTAACAATGTTATCATAGGATGTTGAGTCCTTCACCGTATCAAGGAGAAGTATAATCCACTATTTTTGAGGGACTGGATCATCGACAGTAGTGGCAAGCAAATTAATAATAGATTTGAAAGATTCAATATGTCCCGTCATAGCAGTACCAACTTCATATTTTAACTTGGTAAGAAAACCTCTCAAATAAAGTATTTTTATGAGAGATTCTTCTAAAAATTTTCAATAAGATACTTTCATATGTCATGGGAAGTAGGAATTTTGTACACATCAAGTAGAAGAGAATCGATGAGAGCAGAAAGAATGTACCAAGGAGCTACTTTATCACGTCACTACCAATCCATACACGCAAGATGTCACTCTTCAAATACAGGTCCTTCAATGACAAGAGTTATCATGATCTTGATCAATAGGATGAGACGGGCATACCCGATTTGCAAGAACAACATCAAAGAGTTCATCGCCTTCAAGAATTAGCAATATCTTTGCTTTCCAACTAGGAAATCCTTGGCCTTGGAAAGGAGGAGTAGAACGTTGGCTAGAAGAAAAACCATTGATGAGAATAGTCATGGCTCTTTTACAATATTTGAGAGTTCAAACATTATGAGAATTTTTCCAATCTGTAAACGTTCTAAGATGACGATAGACGACACCCAAAGAAAAGTCAAAGGAGACGTGAATAATAAAAGAGTCCTCAAAATAGAGTGATGTGAGACTTAAGATTGATGGCCATATGAATATGAATAGTTAAACACTAAATCTGATTGAAAAAGTTGATGCTAAAAACAACAAAATGATCATGAAGACGAAACCTGCATCAAGCTCGATTGTAGTAAAAATAGTATAACTTTCTGCTTCAAACTCCGTTTGCTACAAGCCAATGACTCAAATTGAAGACTGCAAGTAGACGAACAAGTTTTGGACGAAAGGATGATCGAGCAGAGTTTTGGTTTTAAGCTACCCAATATAGGGAAGGTTCACATGGGATGCTATAGTGTTCAAGAGAGCTTGAACTCTCCTTAAGAACCTCCAAATTGTTTGATTAAGCCTTAGAGAGCACCCTTTGAAAAATAAAAAAGGGATATCTTAAATGAGTATGTACATGCTTGATGGGTTAGTGCACATAGTCCATTGCATAGTGTTGCTTTTCTGCTCAATTCACAGTACTGGAACATAGACTGTGATGAATCAGATGAATAGGTGATTCAAGACTTCTATGAATGGCCAATAATTTCTATAGCAATCCAGATAATCAAGTGTAGGCAGTCACTGCCCTGACGAAGTACAAACTAAAGGCTCACTCTACTAAACTTGGTCTCACCTATATATTTTTACTTTTTCCTCAATATGAATCAATCTATGGGAGCGTACATGGTGTGTCTCTTTTCTTGTCTCTCTCCATATCATTCTCTTTTTCTCTCTACATCTCAACATGGTATCAGAGCAGGAACGATCATGCAATGATTCAACTCACGGTGACAAAACATATTATGTGTGTACGGTTTGATCGTAAGATTCATAACTTCTCTAAATTAGTATTTTGTGTATTTTATTGCTAATTGATATGGTGAATTGTTGACTACATTTACTTGTCGATTTGTGTTTTTGACACCCTCAACTTCGTCTCAATTTTTGAGCTTCTTTTGCTCAAAATTTGGAGAAAGATTAAAGATTTTGTCCAAAGCTCATTCGTCTACTCGTGCTCTTTGATTTGAGTTCGAGTTTGTAGCAAACAAAGTTCGCAGCAGGAAGTTATGTTGTTTTTACTACAGTCAAGTTTGACACAGTTTTCATCTTCATAAAGAGTCTGCAGAATTTTTTATATTTATAGCATTAATTTTTTTGGCCAAATTTAGTGTTCAACTATTCATATTGTGGCCATCAATCTTGCGTCTCACGTCACTCTATTTTATTAATGACCTCTCCTTTTGCCTGTTTTTTGGGTGCCGTCTCTCGTTACCTTTGAAATTTTAAAGATTGGAAGATCACAACTATGATATTATTCTTTCATCCTTAGTCATGGCCTTCACCATTATGGTGTACAGATTCTGTGATCTTATCGTATACGTCTTCTCACAATCCGATATGGCTATGACTATTCTCGTCAATGGTTTTCCTTATGGCGAGCATTCTGTTCCTCCTTTTCAAGGCCAATGATTTTGTGGTTAGAAAGCAAAGATGCTCTTAATTCTTGAAGGCGTTGAACTCGCTAATATTGTTCTTGGAAATCATATATACCCGTCTCAGCCTATTGATCAAGATCATGATAACGTTCTTGTCACTAAAGGATCTGTATTTAAAGAGTGACATCTTACGTATATATATGGATTCACAACGACATGATAAAGAATCTCCTCGGTACATTCTTTCTTCTCTCATTGATTCTCTTATGCTTGATGTGTATGAACTTCCTACTTCTCACGACATATGAAAGTACCTTATTGCAAACTTTGAGAAGAAATTTGTCACACAGGTTTGCTTACCAAGTTACAATATGAGTTCGGTACTGTTATGACGAGACATATTTAATCTTTCAAATCACTTATTAATCAGCTTGTTATTGGCGATGAGCCTCTCCCCCCAAAAACAAATGATTATCCTTCTTCTTGATACAATGAAGGACTCTTCTTATGATAATATTGTTACCATTTTATAATAGGACTTATTTTTTATATGAGACGGCCTCGGAAAAATTCTGAACCGTTTGGGAGCTACGAGCCGTTGAAAATGGCCGAGAATTTAGGACTCGCGTGTGGGATGTGTTTCTAGAGGTTCTTATGTATTTTTGTGTAGGACATCTCTTTTCGAGCCTATTTTTGGGCTGCTTTTCTAAAGACTAGGGGAGAGGACAAAAATAGCACTTTTTGTGAAGAAGACAGCCCCCATAAGCAGAAGGAGGTTGTTCGACTGTGATGGCATACTGAGATTGTGATTGTGAATGAGAGTGAGAGTGTGATTGAGACTGAGAGTGTGAGTGCGATTGAGATTGAGAAATGTGAACAATATTGAGAGTGAGATAGCTAGGGGGTGGTCGGGAGGTTTCACACGAGCTATGCTCTTTTTGTACCCGTCAACGTACATCAATATAGATCTCTGATTTCCTCTGTCTACTCTATGTACTTTGCAATTTCTTATTATTTAGTTTGTTGTGCTCCCGTGCCTTGTCACACTTATTCTTCACCTGTAGTGATGGTCAGGTAGAATCAACATCCAGTGAATTTTTTGAGTTTTCATAGGGTTTGTTCCTACCTCTCCTTATTTCCAATATCCAAATGTGTAAAAAACATAGCTATGTATAGAATATATACATTTTTTTTTAATGATTTTCGTGCATCAGGTCGATCCTCCTCCGCAAAGCCTTGAAGCCTTGCCATCAAGTGCATACCAGTAGAGAGTCGAACCAAAATTTCAAAAGCGGTCCTCATTAGCCCGCCCCCATTAAGCTAGAGTCATTTATGCCTATAACTCGATACTTGATTTGGACTATAGTGGAGAAGTAAATACCTTGTTGCCGTTTGAACTATCCATCGCATGTGGTGCACCTTTAAGAGACTATTCATATAATGTGCGTTCAAAGGGTATTTAAAAACACCCTTTACTTACATGCTTAAGGTAATAATATGACTCTTTTTTCTTAAAAAACTTACGTGTTTTTTTTAAAAATCAATTTAAAAACCCCTTTTGTTAATATAATTTTACTAAAATTTTAAATATTTGGAAATTAGAAAACCCATTCATTTGAACTCATGTGGTAACTGACATGTCTAAGAGGTGAAACCCCCGGGGGCAGTAGTGAGATCTATGGGACATTCACATGTCTCTCAAAAATGCACTACGTCTTGGAAAGGCTCCCTAGCTACAACATCAATGATCAACAACTCTAGTTGTCATGGAGTAAATGGAAAGCCTATGGCTTGCAAAATTGTGTGTCAATATCCTCCAGGATCCCACGTAAAGAATAGGACCATCATTTCAATGTCATGGTGATAGAACTTCGTGATTCATGCCAAAAAGAATAAGATTTGTAACCATCATTAGTGAAAGCATAAATGACCATCTTGGACCCTTACAAGACAAAACTTAGGATCATGATTCCCAAGAGTGTACCCAGATTATTCCTCCATTTATGGACTCCTTGTTGATGTGGCAAGTTCCAACTGTGTTCATAACCTAGCTTACCACTACAGGTGAAGCTAGAAAAAGAGTTAATATCCTCTTGGGTGCTATAAAAAAGTTCCATTGCATTTTTTGATATTTGTAATAGGACACAAACCCCATAGCTCAGAGAAAAGGTTGATACATTTTGTACCCAAGTGCATAGCATATACAAAAGGTACGTTGAAATCCACTTATTGAAAACACTTCATCTTGATTATATGCATGCAAGACCATAGTGCCATCTTTCTCACGTTGGGATCCATTTTCTCTGACCCTTATGACCATCCCTTGTGCTAAGGCTTCTTTAAAGATTTTCTTAAATGCATCTAACATAGTATGATGAAACACAATCTCTACATCTAGGTTGACAAACCTAGATTGCCAATCGCCAATAGGTTGCCACTGCATCCACTTTCTTAAGAATCTCCTTAGGGTGAACTTCACAGTCTTATTCCTTGGTAACAACCATACCTATTTTCTCTCCAATAGTTTCCTCTAATTGGGGCAGTGCCAAAGACTTCATGCTTTCTTCTGTATATCTAGTGGATCCACCTTGTGGTGATCAATGAGAATGAGACCCATGAATCAAGAGAGTTGCCACTATCACTTATTGTCATAGATTCCTCATGTGATGTTGTAGTAGAATTTCTAGGGAGCTCACCCGCAATAGTCTTTAGGTCCATCTCTTTTTGCTTAGTACCAGACTTTGTGTTGTGTATAATCTCCTTGCATCTTGAGAATTTTTATGTCCAAATCTTGCATTGCTCTCATGGACATGAGCCATGGTCTCTTAAGATAGTTGGGTAGCTCTCCCCCTTGGGGATCTTCAAGCCCTTCATAGAAACATCATTCACAAGATCATAGGATTCTGTAAACATCATTCAAAAGATCATAGGATTCTGTAGACTCACCAATTGTGAAATATGACATGCCAATTTTTTGTCATGGCTTAGACTTCCTCTTGATTGAATCTCCCTTGGCCTTCATCTTTTCTTCCCTTTGTGAAGCTTCCTCGTGTAAAATCTACTTAACTCCTATGGTGTCCACTTCTTCTACCTTGGTCTTATATTTTTCTACTTCTTTGATATTTTCATCCACTTTTATCATGCCCTTATGTGTTGTTGATTGGTGGTGGGGGTAAGGGTGGAATGAGAGGTTGTGGTGGTGACTATGGTTGCACAGGTCGTTGTAATATTTTCATGGGTGGTGCTTGTTGTGGTGACTTCGGTGGTGGTGGTCTTGCTCTTGGTGGTGAGAGTTGGTTTTGTCTTGCTCCTCTGTTCAAATTATACCTCCTTGGTTGTGGACAATAATGCATGCCATGGACAACTTCTTAGCGATTGTAGCAGTAATATTCGTAGTTTTTCCTTTGTTGTCCTCTCCCTTGATCTTGATTGTGGTTGTGTGCATGACCTTGCTGCACCAAATGCACATATATATTCTATAGATGAGTAGTGATGCGTCTTAGCATGTCTTACTACTCTTTTGATGCCTCTTGTGGATGGGTCCTCTGAGCGGCTATTACGGCCGCTAGGGTTAGTCAGACAGAGATTGATTCCTCTGACTTGTTGGCTCTTGCTTGCATGTGTAACTTCTTGTCTTTAAGGTGGGCTACTTTCACTGCCAACGCATATGTTGCAGGGAATCACCAATGGAGGATGAGGACTTGAAGAGTTTTGGTGAAGCTCTCAAGGTTGCCAAAGTGAGAGGCCACAAGGTGAAGAAGAAATTGGAGGCGGGTTTGCTACATCGTGCAAAAATGGTTTGTGTGCCTAGCCCAAGGTGGATAGAAGGGCTCCAAAATGTGAATGTTCTTCCATGTGCTAATGTGAATTTGGTACAAGCTAGTAAAGTTGATGGTGGAGTGGATAAGATGTCACTTGTGCCGGTGGGACCTCAAAGGTTGCAACATGGCTTGTTTAGGGTCCCCCCCCCAATGTGTTTTCCCAAGAGGATGCAAGTAAAGAAGTGGTGAAGGGTTGTGAAGAGAGATCATGTGTTCCACAATAGACCATGAGGAAGGAAGTGGGAATGCCAAAATCAAAAGGCTTCAAGAGGAAGATGGAAGTATGTTAGGTTCTAGAACTTCCTTGGATGTTGATGGTACTTGAGAGAGAGGGTTGACATATTTGAGGTATGATGTCTATGAAATTTTTCATGTGAATAAGGTAGAATGTGCTATGGATTCCAAGATGCTAAGGGATAGATGAAGGAAAGGTGGTTATGCAACCGATGGAGGTTGTGAAGAAGCAAGTACGAAGCCAAAAAGTTGTTATGAAGTGGAACATGGTGATGAGCAACAAGACCCAAATAGTGGGCAAGCCTATCTTGAGGAGCAAAAGGACAAAGATGCATTTATGGATTTGGTTTGTTTCAAGGAAAACACGGAGCAAATTCTTTGGCAGTTGAGCAATGTTGGCAGTGGGGATGATGAGCCCATGTCTACAAGTGGAGGAGGGGCATGTACATTTGCCTATGGATTATAGGAGTATGCCTTGATGAAGAGGTTGATTGGGGGTTTGATGATGCAGTGGTTGACACATATGGGGAGACACATGTACTCATTGCTAAGGCTTTAGCCAAAATACAACTTAAAGGTGGTGTTATGCTTAGATGAGGGGAAGTTTGAACTGCAAGTATATGTGGTTGACTTGCAAGAGGTGATGGTAGGTCCCTATGAGAAAGGGGTCAATGATGTCAAGATTAAGAAAGCTACAAGTATGGAGGTGAGTGTGGAGTTGATGCTGACCATGGTGCATGTCATAATAATCAATATCTAATTCTCCTAAATGAATTTCTCATGTTAAACTGATCATTTAATATGGGGAAGTACTAGGGGAGAAAACGCTACAATATTGGTTAAGCTAGCAGACCGGCCACAATAGGGATCCAAAGGAGAGAAAATAGGGATCCAAAGGGGGGACCATCTGCAAAAGAGCTATGTGCAACAATGGGCTTAAAAGACCCTAAGGTTCAGCCCATTAAGACTTCCAAAATGCTAAGGTTCCAAAATTCAAAGGTTGTGTCCAAAGGTCAAACTTTGGGAAAATTGGATGCTTTCTGTGTGTCCCAAAAGTCTTTGGCAATCCTACATAGGAGGGGGCGAGCCTAGCAAGTAGGGGATGAGAGAGAAACTCACACACACACACACACACACAAGCTCCCTTTGTATACAAGGGGAAAGAGGGACACATGTCAGCTCCCTAGCCCAGATGCCCACAAGGTGTACTCAAATCCTATTGGATAGCCTTGGAGGTGGACCAATGAGAATTAGGCTAGAGTAAATCTAGTTTAATTAATTTAAAAACACTCAATAAAAGAACCAATGATAATTAAGCTCTCCAGAAAACTATTGGACAGTCTCCCAAGGGGACCAATGAGCATTCAGCAGCCCAATGGCTTGCCTGATTCCTATTGGCTAGGAGGCAAAGGGGTCCAATGAGAGTTTAGTTGCATTTATTAATTACCTAAATATCTCACAAAAGGGGAAAGGGGGACACATGTCAGAAGGCTATCACTTATAGTGCTTAAATTCCACTGGCTAGCTTTGGGGAGGTCCAATGAGGCTGTAGCATGAGAAAATAGCAAGAGGGATCGACCAAGAGAGAGAGGGGGATGAATTTTCAAAGGCATTGTTGACTCTCTCACACACACACAACTCATGTGTGGAAGTAAGAAGAATCTCTCGCTCTTCTCAAGATTTAATGGAAAGCTTATCACCTACTCCAAGCTTGTGAGAAGGGAGGCCTACACCAAAAACTCTTGGCTTTGTGATGCAAATCCAACCAAGATCCAAGCTTCAATGCATGCTCATCTCCTGTACCATGCTAATTACTAAGCTAAGCTATGATAATATGAGTGATTATGTGAGGAGATGTACATCTTTCTCGTAAGAATACTCCTTCCTGTCAATCTACTCTCATACCCCGCTAGCTCTCACCATCTTTGAAGGTGTGTGAGGTCTTGGGTCTGAGACCGTGAGGGAATTGATGTTGTGTTTGATAATTGTTTTACTAGGGGCATAAAGTTTCCATCTTCATTGCACTATCTAGTCTTGAAGGAACACAAAGAATTGTATTGTACAATGTCTCTCTTGATGGGAGAAACCATAATACAAAGCCTTTTGGAGGGGGGACCGGATCCATGCAAATCCGGTCCTCAAATGTTGTCAATAGCTTAATTTCTCTCTCTTTTGAAAGTATTGTTCATGCTATCTAACTAGGTGGTATGCTTTTTGTTGCTCTCTCCACCCAAGCACTCTTGTTATTCTCATTAGGAAACTATTCTAATGAAATGCTCACTATTTTGATGCTATTTTCTGCTAAGGAGAACAATGCTTTCGAAAATATTAAAGAAAAGCTTATGTCTCAACTTGTGCTTACACTACCGAATCTCTCAAAACCATTTGAGGTCCAATGTGATGCTTGTGGTGATTGCGTTGGAGCTGTTTTGCTTCAAGAAGGGCATGTCATAGGCTATGAAAGTCGAAGGTTCGACCTTGTTGAGCAAGCTCTAGGCATATATGAAAAGGGACTCCTTACAGTTGTACATGCCTTAGACTGATGGAAGCACTATTTATTGGGGACTGCTTTCATTCTGCGAACGGATCACCAAAGTCTTAAGTACTTCATGACGTAGACCAAGATCTCCGACAAACAAATGAGGTGGGAAAATTTCCTTTCGCAATTTCATTTTCATACTGCTCACATTGCTGGCAAGCATACTCAAGTAGCTGATGCACTCTCAAGATGGCCGAGAGTGAATGCGGTTTCCATAGAAACTCACAATGATATATCTTCAATGATAGATGAGTATGCTAATGATCCCGATTTTAGAGATGTGATTTCAGCCCTTGCAGTAGGGAAGAAAGAGGAACCATTTACTTTACAATATGGTTATCTTCTTTATGGCAATAGACTATGCATTACTAACTCACTACGTGAGAAAGTAATTTATGAATCTCATGCTCCTCCTTATGCGGGGCATAGAAGGATTCAGTCTACCCAAAAGGGAATTTACACATATTTCTATTGGCCTATCATGAAAACGAACATACAAGAGTATGTTTCTAAATGTGTGGTATGCCAAAAGACAAAATTTGATAGAGGGAAGCAACTTGGATTGCTTCAACCCTTGCCAATCCCTAATTCACCATGGGAGAGCATATCCATGGATTTTATCTTTGGATTGCATAAGTCTATCCATGGGAATACAGGAATATGGACAATAGTAGACAGGTTTAGTAAATAAGCTCATTTTATACCTATCGTCCATAGTGTCGGAGAGAGATCCTAGAATGACCAATAATTTCTAGAACGGTCTCTTTGAGAATTTAGGGACAAGGCTAAACTTCTCTTCGGCCTATCATCCACAAATGGATGGCCAAAGTGAAATTGCTAACCTAAAAATTTTCGATCTACTAAAAGCCTATGTAACGGAAGTAGATCAAAGATCCCAATGGGAGAAGTACTTACCCTTAGTGGAGTATGCTCACAATAACATTGTACATACTTCCATGGGAAAAGCACCTTTCAAGGTAATAGAGGGAAGATCAAAAAGTCCCTTTCTACTTAAGGTACATGGGAGGATCTTCGCTGCGGATGAGTATAGCCGAGACCTACAATAATCTTTTCAAAAGGTTAAGGATGCTATCTCTATCTCATAGCAAAGGAAAAAGGCTATTGCTGACAAGCACAGAAGAGCCCAAGACTTTAAAGAAAATGATTGGGTCTTATTAAAATTTCCCAAGGCTCGACTAAGGCACACGACGGGCAAAAATCCTACGGGACATCAAAAGTACTATGCTAAATTAGCAAAAAGGTACTATGGTCCCTTCCAGATTCTTAGGCTAATCAATGAGATGGCCTATCAACTCAAGTTGCCCAATCAATGGATCATATACAATGCTTTCCATTTGAGTCTATTAAAACCTTACAAAGGAGAGCCACCTCAAGAACCAACTACTGAAGACCCACCGGAGATCGAGGACCAAGAAGAGATGCTGCAGCCCGAGTCCATTCTCCGACATGAAGACAAGGTATTAAGAGGCGGTAAGACTATCCGACGATATCTTATTAAGTTTAAGAATTATCCTTTTGAAGATGCTAGATGGATGCAAGGCATACAATTAAAGGATAACCTAAACCTTGTCAATGCTTACAATGCTTCCCAAGAGTAAGCAAATGTACAAATGTTAAAAATGAACAAAATTTTCGTCTTATAAGACTCTCTTTTTTTCTTTATTGTGCACAAAAATGAAGTAGTATGCATGCTTAGATCAAGTTTGCGGAGACGATGTCTCCCGAACACCAAGTAGAGCTTTTCACTCTACTATGGAAGATTGATAGCACTAATGTGCAGACATGCTTGCAGCAGCCTCAGGCTCTCAAGTGCCAAATGGACTAGTCATCCATTGCGGAACGATGTCGTAGGGTAACATAGGGATCCTCTACCCGCTAGGAAAAGGACTCATGAATATGCTTTATCTTCTCTACACCATAGTCGAGGAGGACTATGATTTCAAGAGAGAGGTAATGTCATAATAATCAATATCTAATTCTCCTAAATGATTTTCTCATGTTAAAATGATCATTTAATATGGGGAAGTACAAGGGGAGAAAAATCTAGAATATTGGTTAAGTTAGCAGATCGGCCACAGTAGGGATCCAAAGGAGGGAAAATAGGGATCCAAAAGGGGGGACATCTGTAAAAGAGCTATGTGCAACAATGGGGTTAAAAGACCCTAAGGTTCAGCCCATTAAGACTTCCAATATGCTAAGGTTTCAAAATTCAAAGGTTGTGTCCAAAGGTCAAACTTTGGGAAAAATGGATGCTTTGTGTGTGTCCCAAAAGTCTTTGGCAATCCCTACATAGGAGGGGGCGAGCCTAGCAAGTAGGGGATGAGAGAGAAACTCACACACACACACACACACACACACACACAAGCTCCCTTTGTACACAAGGGGAAAGAGGGACACATGTCAGCTCCCTAGCCCAAATGCCCACAAGGTGTACTCAAATCCTATTGGATGGCCTTGGAGGCGGACCAATGAGAATTACGCTAGATTAAATCTAGTTTAATTAATTTAAAAACACTTAATAAAAGAACCAATGAGAATTAAGCTCTCTAAAAGACTATTGGACAGTCTCCCAAGGGGACCAATGAGCATTCAGCAGCCCAATGGCTTGCCTGATTCCTATTGGCCAGGAGGCAAAGGGGTCCAATGAGAGTTTAGTTGCATTTATTAATTACCTAAATCTCTCACAAAAGGGGAAACGGGGATACATGTCAGAAGGCTATCACTTATACTGCTTAAATTCCATTGGCTAGCTTTGGGGAGGTCCAATGAGGCTGTAGCATGAGCAAATAGCAAGAGGGTTCGACCACGAGAGAGAGGGGGCTGAATTTTCAAAGGCATTATTGAATCTCACACACACACAACTCATGTGTGGAAGTAAAAAGACTCTCTCTCTCTCTTCTCAAGCTTTAATGGAAAGCTTATCACCTACTCCAAGCTTGTGAGAAGGGAGGCCTACACCAAGAACTCTTGGCTTTGTGATGAAAATGCAACCAAGATCCAAGCTTCAATGAATGCTCATCTCCTCTACCATGCTAATTACTAAGGTAAGCTATGCTAATATGAGTGATTATGTGAGGAGATGTACATCTTTCTCGTAAGAATACTCCTTCCTGTCAATCTACTCTCATACCCCGCTAGCTCTTACCATCTTCGAAGGTGTGTGAGGTCTTGGGTCTGCAACCGTGAGGGAATTGATGTTGTGTTTGATAAGTGTTAGAAGCGGCTAACAGCTACACCAATTATGCACCAAGTTGTGGATATGTTATGGATGTACACAATATTTACTTCTCATTGTATAGGGCTTGGTCTCATTTAGGAGTTCCAAAGTTGTATGAGTCTAGGCTAGAGAGCTCACTTTATCCCATAGTTGAAGGGTTTGAGGCCCAAAACTATAAAAGATCCCTATGCTTAATGAGAGGTCATTCTTGAGTGGTCCTTTTGAGAACTCTCTCCCTAGAGGAGGTCTTGATGGCCTAGCCTTTGAGCTTAATGCCCATGCTTAGAAGGCTAGTGCTAATCACATGTAATTAGTGTAATCCTCTCTTAATTAATCTAGTCTTCATTATGTTGTCAATCATGTTTATCTACTTTCCTTCGTTGTTTTGAAGTGTTGATCTTCTCTAATCTAACTCTTACTTATGCTAAGCTTCTCCGATTAGTGGAGTCCTTATCTAACTCTCTCGATTAAGCAGAGTGGGTGTACTCGTGATTGAGGGATTAGAGTTGCCCTCTAATGGTGTTCTTGTGTGTGTGTAGGTTTAAGAAGCGTTGAGCTTAATTTGATTATGTGTGACTTGATTTGGACACCATGATGGGCATGGTTGGGGTGGCCGGCTGAATGCGATCTTGTGTGCTTAATCGTCAATGCATGTAATTAGAGTTGTGCTTGAGAGATTCCAAGATTAGTGTGTTTCACTTCGTTGCTTGATGTGTGTAGATGATTTCTTGAAATTGATGCTTGATGTGCGATTAGCATTAGTTGATTTGGGATGATTTCTAATTGCATTGGAGGATGCACGCTCTTGAATCCTCTCAATGTTTGCATCCGATGACGCTCTCGCACATTCTTTGTGTGATTCCTGCAAGCCCTAGCCGGGTCATGCTCTCTCTCTCCGGATTGATAGATTTGTGGGAGATTGCCTATGCTATGGCGAGCCTCCAACATTGACGCCGCTGCCGGGGACGGGTTGCCTAAGCTAGTGGAGTTGAGGCTGCAAAAGATAAGAGTAATTTGATTACGGATTTCTTGTAATTAGGTAGGATTTGATTTTTGTGGAGTGTAATTAGGTTTAATTGGATGTGTATAGAGTCATTTCACCCCAAAAACCCCTAAATTCTCTTTTGATTTTGCTAAATTTTCACTAACCTTCACTAATTTTGCATCCCATTCATGCTAATTCCATGCTAATTTCATGCTAATTGTGCTAACCTAACCACTAATTTTGATTTGGAATGTATGCTAAATCCCCTTAATTGAGGAGGATCATCACTCTTAATTGCTTTGATCTATGCCTAATCATGTGATTGAGTGTTGATTTTGGTCAATTTTTTGATCAATTTTGGACCAAATTGGAGTGGCACACATGTGTGTGCATGATGGAATCATCCCGTGGAGCAAGGATTAGCTTGGATGCAATCAATTGTAAGTGGATTGACCTACTCCATTCAATTTTTGATTGATTAAGTTAATCCCATTGCTAAATCATTGCTAAAATTAGGTGTGTGTGTATAATTGATGGAATTTATGCCTAATTTGATGAAATTGGAATGAAATTGAACACCTAGATGCTTGTAGATTGATGATTTTGCAAGAAATGTGTGTGCAAGCATTAGGAATTGGCCTAATTTCATTGCTAATTGAGCAAAAACTTGGATTTGTGCACCTAATTTTTGTGTGTGTGCACTTACTTGATTTAGGTGTGTGTGCATTTACTTAAATTGGGTGTGTGTGTGCACTTACTTGATTTAGGTGTGTGTATCATTTAAGAGGGGTGTGTGTCATCCTCAATTTGGGTGTGTGTAAAGTGTAGTGCACAAGCAAACAAAGGGGGTGCGGGGTCAAGCACATGTGCATACTTGTTTTTAGGTGTGTGGAAAGGGAGTAAAGTCAACAAAAGACAAGGCATGTGACGTAAGAATCTAGGTGAGAGAAAGAGAAACAAAGTCAACAAAGATAATAAAAAGAGTGTGAAAGCACAAGAAAACAAAATTGGATTTGCATGGGCGTCGGAATTTAAAAGGCCTTTTTTTTTCTTTCTTTCTTTCTTTGCTCCTCACACATATTCCCACACCGATCACCCCACTCCCTTCATGGGCACAGTGGATATTAAAATCGCCTGTTGATATTGAGGACTCACAAAATAGGGTCAAGAGCTCCATGCATTAGATGATCCAACAAATAATGATCATTTGAGGATGTGACACTATTTTTGTTATGTATGCTACACAATGCATTTGGGCATGAGCTAATCATTTGGGTCTATTTGATCAAATGCCTCCTTGTCTCTATTTTCTCGCTTCCAATGTCAAAATATGCTACATGAGAGCATGAGAAGCAAATGCATTGATTTATTGTGCAATGGGTGAGCAATTGTTTGTAAAGCTATATAAAAATTTCCAAGTTGTGGGGGAATGTGATAGAGTTTGAAGTTTGGGTTGAATAAAAACTTCCTCATGCACTAATCAATGATCTTTTTTTTAAGGGATGGTGGCCAATGATACAAAACAAGGTTTTGATGCTTTGAGGGAGCTTCAATTCACTTCATCTTATGCTCTTCTTTTTCCCTTGCTATGCATGCCGTATGAGTGCTAGTTGGATGTGATCATCGAGGGTGTGCATTGAAAGTTTAAATTCGGCATTGCTCGATATTTTTTTAGTGCGTAAGATGTATGCAAAAATCATGGCAAAGCACTAAATTGGGTTTCTTGAATGGCCGTGTGATAGCATTAAAACTTTTGGGGTTGTTGATGATCATGCATTTTTAGTGCTTGTATTGGATGTTCAAATGCTAAAAGCACTAACAATTGAATTGCTTTTGTGAAGTGAGGTGGGTAGGTGTGTACTTCCAAATGATCCAAGAAGGGGGTCATCATTGCAATATTGCAAAATTTGGCTAATTAGAGCCATTCCAATTGTTTGGATTAAAGTTGTAATGTTAGCTCATAGCTTGGTCTAAAAAAGAAATTTTTTCATTTGAGCTAGTATTTACCCAAACTTTTTGAGCTTTCAAGTACAAATTTGGCTAGTAAGAGCCATTCATTTTCATTTCATTAAGTTGCAGTCATCTCTAGCTCATAGATTGCACTCAAAAATGTAAAATTTCAATTGAGCTAGTTGTTAGCCAACTTTTTGAAAAGCTTTAAAATGTAAAATTAAGCTTCGAGAGCCACTTCATTTCATGAAAGTTGCATTATGTTTTAGCTCTTGGCTTGTTTTAAATTCCATACTTCAAGTGAGCTAGAAACTAGTCAACTTTGATTCATGCATGAGAGATGGTTGAAATTGCACTATTTGATTATGTAGAAGCTCATTATCTCTCATGGTTGATATGTATGCATGAATTTGCTACATTAGAGCGTCATGTGCATAACCAAAGGCATTTTTTTCCCTTAGGTTTTTTCCCTTTGGCAAATTCGGGTATGCAAGACCCTAGCTTTAGGTTTTCATTAATGTTTTTGTGTGGCTTTTCAATAATTGGCTTTTGGAGCTTGTGTTTACACTTAGCTTCAAAAAACTTCTTTTGCAAATAAAAAGGATCAAGAGGCTTCTCTACACAAAGGATGCTTGCTCAAGGGTGCTCAAAGAGAATGAATAGGTGTAATCCTTCCATGATTTTGCTCTTTGTTCATCTCTTCATTCTCTTGCTTGGCTTAAGTGAATCTGCTTCTAAGCTATGGGTTTTTTATGGTTGAAATCTAGGCATCATAAAGTTTCAACACCCTACTTTGTGAAAATTAACTCACAAAAAATTAGGTGTTATGTATGTAAATCATAGGTAATTAGCCTTGACCTTAGCTTAATGTAGGTTCATTTCTTGCTAGTACTAGATTCTTAGTGATAGTTGTAATACTCCACTCATTTTTGTCATGACCTAGGGCTATGATTAGGCTTTAATCTTTTTTAGTCCAATTGCCACTAGTTCTCATAAAGGAAGCAATAAAAATGTGCTAAAAAATGAACCATGAAGCAAACAAGTGTCCAAAAAAGTAGCAAAAATGCTACTAAGGCACATGATAATAAAAATTCTATGTTATGTTGTGTCTGTGTGAGGCCTAGCACCTTATTGGCACTTGGTAGGCGAGGGGAATCACCTTGGCTCGCTTGGTCAAGGCCCTAAACCGATGCCCTGGGTTGATAGGGGTTAGCCGTCTCCTTGGTAAGCTAGTAGGTTTTTGGAACACCTTCTTGAGGGTTCAAGGACCTGAGAGTCGCACCTAGACTTGCAGTGGGGTGGTAGCCTTGTGATTGTGCTTTAATCTTTCAATGAATGACTAAATCAAAACTTCCATGAGCTTCAAAAAGCTTTGACAATGTACTAATAGATTAGGAGTTTTTTTATAGCCCATAGACATGATAGACTTGAATGATTTATTAAGATTGTTCACATAGTTTTTAGGCTAGTAGGTTTATGAACTTGCATTAGCCTAGGGTCATAATTGATTGCTTGTGTTTCATGCATAAAACTGAAATTTATAGTGGTTTAATCTTGACAATAATTTGGGTATTTTTTTTCTTTATGTTGTCTAGTTTTTTACTATGATTAACCCATCTTTTAGAAGCAAAAATCACTTTGCATGATTGTTCATTTATGCTTCATGTTTTAATCATTGTTGGTGGCCTTTGATGCTCATTACTTGTTCTTATGTTCTGCAGCTCAACATTTCTTCCATGGACTTGCTTTCTACCATGTCACCGTGTCTTGCTTCACCGGCACACGAGGACGTGCGCCAAATTAGGAAGGGGGGAATGTTAGAAGCGGCTAACGGCTACACCAATTATGCACCAAGTTGTGGATATGTTATGGATGTACACAATATTTACTTCTCATTGTATAGGGCTTGGTCTCATTTAGGAGTTCCAAAGTTGTATGAGTCTACGCTAGAGAGCTCACTTTATCCCATAGTTGAAGGGTTTGAGGCCCAAAACTATAAAAGATCCCTATGCTTAATGAGAGGTCATTCTTGAGTGGTCCTTTTGAGAACTCTCTCCCTAGAGGAGGTCTTGATGGCCTAGCCTTTGAGCTTAATGCCAATGCTTAGAAGGCTAGTGCTAATCACATGTAATTAGTGTAATCCTCTCTTAATTAATCTAGTTTTCATTATGTTGTCAATCATGTTTATCTACTTTCCTTCGTTGTTTTGAAGTGTTGATCTTCTCTAATCTAACTCTTACTTATGCTAAGCTTCTCCGATTAGTGGAGTCCTTATCTAACTCTCTCGATTAAGCGGAGTGGGTATAGCTGTGATTGAGGGATTAGAGTTGCCCTCTAATGGTGTTCTTGTGTGTGTGTAGGTTTAAGAAGCCTTGAGCTTAATTTGATTATGTGTGACTTGATTTGGACATCATGATGGGCATGGTTGGGGTGGCCGACTGAATGCGATCTTGTGTGCTTAATCGTCAATGCATGTAATTAGAGTTGTGCTTGAGAGATTCCAAGATTAGTGTGTTTCACTTCGTTACTTGATGTGTGTAGATGATTGCTTGAAATTGATGCTTGATGTGCGATTAGCATTAGTTGATTTGGGATGATTTCTAATTGCATTGGAGGATGCACGCTCTTGAATCCTTTCAATCTTTGCATCGGATGACGCTCTCGCACATTCTTTGTGTGATTCCTGCAAGCCCTAGCCGGGTCATGCTCTCTCTCTCCGGATTGATAGATTTGTGGGAGATTGCCTATGCTATGGGGAGCCTCCAACTATAAGTGTTTTTCTATGTGCATGAAGTTTCCATCTTTATTGCACTAGCTAGTCTTGAAGGAACACAAAGAATTGTATTGTACAATGTCTGTCTTGATGGGAGAAACCATAATACAAAGCCTTTTGGAGGGGGGACCGGCTCCATGCCAATCCGGTCCTCAACTATTGTCAATAGCTTAATTTCTCTCTCTTTTTAAAGTATTGTTCATGCTATCTAACTAGGTGTTATGCTTTTTGTTTGTCTCTCCACCCAAGCACTCTTGTTATTCTCATTAGGAAACTATTCTAATGAAATTATCACTATGTTCATGCTATTTTCCGATACACACAAGTTACTAGGCCATTAGATGTTACAATGCATATGTTGGAAGGGTTTCGAGTGTAGAAGATGGGTCTTATTGTGCATGAAGAAGATATGGAGGGTGTGGCCTTGCTTAAGCTTTTGAAGGAGATATGTCTATGTGTTTGAAAAGAATGCTTGTGAGTGCAGCTATGCAATGGGTGATTCGTCAGGTCCAAGGTTCTCTAGGATAGGAGGGAGGGTCAGGTATGTATGCAATTTTTTCAGGTATGTCTTTGGGGTAAGATGGTGAGCACTATGGTGCTTGGTTTGATGCAAGGCAATGCATGGAGATATGAAAGATACATGTGTGGGTGCTTGTGTGCTTAGATGCAGTACTATGTGAGGCTATTACAAGTGGATGAGGGTGCCCAGTGTTGCTCGGTGTTTGATCCTGGTGGAAGACATGTTGTAAAGTAGAGGGTTGGGCAACCTGCTTGAGCAAGAGCAGCGGGTGAATGAAGTTTTGTACATATGGTAGCAGGTTTTGGTTTGTACTGGGTGCTTATTTGGGTGGAAGTTTTTTTGGTTCAATAAGCGTATATGTGGTTGAACATGAATGTTCAACAAGGGGACTGGGCAATGATGGTGCAACCAAAGTGTGTTGACCATAGTAGAGGGAGCAAGCATGGGTGTGTATACTAAAAAGTGCAAGGTGGAGTGCTAAAGTAGGTACAGAAGACATGGACATATGGTGATAGGTGAAATGTATACTTAATACAGAGTTTTAGGTCAAAAGAGCTCCAAGGTGGGACACTTGGGATGGTGGATCTAGGTGTCCAAATTATTGGATTTATGCTCTAAAATGTAGTGTCTCAGATGCAATACAAGTTGGTCCAGACGGCTCCTCAAGTGACACAATAGTGTGAAAGATAGGGCAATTCAAAGCTGGAATGGTTTGCAAATCCCTTACAAACAGTGCAAGAGAGGACAAGTGGCTAGAGTTGATATGAGTAGATAGGGTTGAAGTGCCAGCCTTTTCAGATGGTTGACTGGAGCTCCAACAAGAAAGTTATGGCCCACTAGAGAGTTTGCTAGGGGCTACTTATGTGTTCACTTGATTGCACCGTGAGGCATGCCATCTGATGTGATTTTGACCTTGACCGAAGACTTCTAGAATGTGGTATGCACTATATGGAGTCAATAGAAGTTTATGATTCATCAATTGGATACCCGGTCAACAAGCTATGCCAGGTTATAGTTCGAGTCCATCTGCTCGAGGAGCGATGACAAATAGATTTTGCTGATTTTGGCGGTTTGGGTTTGTGATTCAAGGAAAGTCAAAATGAAACGAGTCTTACAAGGATTAAAGTTGGTTATACGAGCTCTTGGATGAATTTCACATCTTGGTCCTTGGCTAATTGAGCACCAATTGACAAGAAGAGAAAGTTGGGTGAAAAAAAAGGGTTTTTTTTTCATAGTTTTTGAAGTTTTGAGTTTTGAACTCTATGGACACTCTACGTTGTGGCCCAAATAAACCCTTATGCGGATGCGTTGGTAGGGTGATCCTGGTATTTATGCCAAAGGGGTGCCCATTTGGGTGTATCCAAGGTGGATAGAGGGCTTGAAGTCTATGGTGATCCACACAGAGCACTAAGAGGGTGGTGTGATGGGTGCACCTGGGCGTCTCTTCATGGTGCCAATCAGGAAGTGGTGGGTTTTGGTGGTGGTGGCATGCAAAGCAGGTGATGACGTGAAAGTATACATGTGGATGGTTTCCACGCCCATTTTTTTTTTAGGCCATGCTTGGAGTAAAGGGAGCTCATGTGTTAAAGAGGGAGGATATCACCGCTATTCAAAATTTCCAAGTAAGGGTGCCTCTGTGGGCCAATCAAATGTGATATTCCAAAAGGGGGGCTTCTTCTTCTTCTTGATCTATTGGAGGTGTAGTGAGCCCAAAAAGGGGCTTTCCCTTTTAAACGAGGATCCAAGCAGGAGGTTTTTTGTCACCACCATCGAAGTGTGTGCCCGTGTGTGAGGAATCCATAAAGAGAGTCTATTGAGCTTGTGTTTTTCCAAGATGAATGTGGCCATGGTGTTGTGAGTGAAGTTGTATAAGTTTTTTTTGTTGATGAATGGAAGTCCCCCCATTGAACTGGGTCTTTGTGTCTCATCCGATCCCCTTCCTCCTTTTCTTCTCTGATTTCTTGCAAGTGATTATGGGTGTGTGATGGCAACGGTGTCCCTCCAATCTTTTGTGGACAAAAAGAGAGAGAAAGATGGTGGTGTTTGTGTGTGGGAATTGACGGCATTTTTGGGTGCATGGTGACAAAATATTTCAAATGTGTGCATTGAGTTGAGCACAAGTGTGTGTCTACTATGTGACTGTGTGTTTTTCAAAGGTGTTTTGAGAGGATACGGATGCATTGAATACCCTAGGCTATAGAGAGGCAATTTTGTGTTCTAGGCATGTTCCTCATTCCCACTCTCCAATGACAAAGTGTAGCCTAGGTTATGCACTACACGGGTGGTCAAGTCGTGTATATGCATAGCTGAGGTTGGCTCTACCATACTATTGAGGTCAATGCAATGTAAAACACTATGTGTTGCAAGAGGTGGGATTTGAGAGGTGAGCTCAAGGGTTTTTGATGATGAAGCACTCTTCTGGTTGACTCTCTTGAAGAGTAGCTCTTGAAGTAATTACGCTCATTCCTTGATAGTTTTGTGCATACAACAATCAATGGTCTTGGAATCATGTGGCACTGTAGTAGGTGGTTTTGTTAGAAATGGATAAAGATTTTGTATCCATTTATACATCACTTTGCTTGGTTTTTCCTTGGGTTTCCATTTGTACACAGTTGGGCCTGGCTTCAAACTATTGCTTTGGTCTCCACATCCATTTGGCTGGCTAGGAATTCTGTGTCCATTGTTGCGGTTGTTAGGGAGATGTTAGTGGTGATTTATTCTAAGTGTTCTCAGCAGTTGTTTAGGTACCCAAATATTCTTAGAACTGCTGGTGAGTTGGGTTTTGGGTACCCAAAATTACTTGGTTCCTTGCATGCTAGTATTATGAGGATGGATTTAGTGCAGAGTGGTAGTCATTGCAGCTGAGTTGATCATGTGGTATGATAGTTCTGGGGTTTTGAGAGTGGCCTTCTACTCTTCACGGCTATGAGCAAATGGTACTAGGTCACAATTGTCCACCCTTGAGTGTAAACTCAAGAACCTTATCATCCAATCCTTGACATCTTTATAAGTCCCCATCCATGGAACTCCTAGCACAATATATTTTTTCATGTGCTCATCAAGAATGCAAATAAATATGCGTGAAAATAGAAATCCATGCAAAAAGATGTTGAGATTATTCAACTCCAATGTTGGTGTGAATTATTTATGATATCCTTTGAATTTAGCTCTATAGTATTCGGGTGGTTGGGTTGTCTCTCTTTTGTAAGTTGAATAGTTGACAACATTGAGTCGTGCGCCTATGTCAGCTAGTGCTTTGACTTTAAACCCATCTTTCAAGGTAACTATTATCGTTGTATCCAATCCATCCAGTCATTCAACATCTTTTTCCACCTCATCTTTGGCTAAAGTCTGAGTAAAGTAATGATGGTGAATCTAAAGTAGTGATTGATCCCATTGCAGCTTTTCTTTTCAAAATTCGAATGTGTGCTTCTTTTTTAGAATCCTCAATCACCTATTTTTGTTTTAAGCTTTTGTTCTTTTGTTGCATGCATTCTTTGCAAAATAACATTAGTTAATGGCAAATGGTATTTTCAAAGAAGACATTCACTGATGTAGTTCTTCATAATTTACCCATCTAAAGTGGCCAGTTTAACTACCCCACTTCGCACAACATTCTTGATTCCAAAAGAACCGTGTCCATTTTTCTTGATTCTACGGATGTGTTGTTTTAGTGAAACCAAATCCAAATCTCCTTGTTTGAATATTTTGGTTAGAAATGTGAATACATATATATGTGTTGTGGCCATTAGTCTCTATTTATCTAACCATTCCAAGCTCTCAAGTTTTCCTGACAACTTTTGACCTTTCCATTCTAGCTTGTGTGCAACTCTAAGGGTTGGCAATAAGTATTCCATTGGCAATACGGCATCATGTCCATAGACCAAGTTAGTCGGAGTGGTGTTCAAAGACATTTTGAACGATATTGTATAAGCCCACAAAGGTGAATGGAGATTTATTTCCCAATCAGTTCTTTTCGAGCTTACGATCTTACTAAGCATTGAGCTCAAAATATTGTTTGTATGTTAGGCTTAGCCATTTGCTTGAGGATGATAGGGTGCAAAAAAAAAATTCCGAGAAAAAGATCCTTCTATTAGTTAATGAAAACTGGTCGTAGGGCTACAACCACCTCTGCAAGAGAGGGATACAACAAACATGGTGGGGAGACTCTCCCAATGAAAGAACAACACTGATATATACAATGAGGCTAAATCAAGAGATGGGAGGAGGGAAGATCCACACAGGTGGTCGGTAGTGCCATCTGAGCACACCCTGGAAAATGGTGTAGAAAGACCCAAGGCGCCAGAGTCGAAGGAAAGCCTCACGGCGCTCGCGCATGCAATCAGAGCTGCCCTGTAGTTCCTGAAGCTATCCTCTGAGAGTATGGATCAGCTCTAGCCAAAAGTCACAAACAGTCTCTCCTGGTGGCACAGAGCGAGCCTCAAAAATGCGAAAACAACGGGCCCGCCAGATGAACCAAAGTGTCATGCCATTGATGAGCTCCGAGCACTCCTCTCTTTCACTGCACCACTCCTATGGAGTAATCTCTGTAGGAGGCTGGGGTGTAGGTCGCCCCCCTATATCACTATCATCCTGCTGGTGGAAGATAGCTCAAACTGAAGTGTCGGGCCCGTGAGAGTGGACCAAGCCGCTACCCCCCAAGTGTACTGTCGAGACGTGGAGAGAGTAGGCATCATCCGAAGAACTCGTAGCCACACCTGTTGGGCCGAGGGATAGTCCCAAAGACAATGGCGCTGACTCTCCACCAACTAGTCACAGGCTGCACATGCGACCGAGAGACCACTATGCACAAGCTAGCTCCTTACTGATGTAGCTCTGTGTGCAACCAGCCACTGAAACAAAGTGACGCGCCTCGGCTGTCTGGAGTCCCACAGCCTCTGCCATAAGGCTGCCAAGAACTCGATTGTGAGGCCCTCCTCCTGCCAATGATGTGTTGCAGCAGGACGGGTCTCTCTCTGTGCTGCAAGTATATGACGTCCAAGCCGAACAATGTACTGAAAGAAGGGGACTCCTGGGTGGTCTGCAGAAGATAAGGGGTCCCTCCATAGCCACTCACTAGGATCCCACTGTACTCGTGCCAGTGGACAACACTCCCAAGCCCATAGCCTCTAGTGTCCAGTCTCAAGAGCTGCTGGGTCAGGGTCTATGACGCAAGTCCTCCCACACATGCCCACAACTCGGATCCTCTGGAAATAGCACTCTACTACCTACGGGGCCTCTATTGAAACTCGTTGTAATCGTCCCCCACCCTGAAGCTCGAAGAACAGGGCTGGGACAGTCTCTGAGCAGGCCCAAACTGAAATGAGAACCTCCAGTTTTGTGAAGGCTCCCATCCACTGGGGTGCTACTGGCTCGAGAGGCGTAAGCCACTCAGCTCGAACTGACTCTGAGATGTCCTGAAACATGCTCTGCACCCCTCTCATGCCCTGTAGCTGGAGACCCTGCACCTCCTCTGACAAACCTGTGAACTCTAGCCAGTCACCTAGAGAGCGCGCTGGACCTGCTGCCATGGGACCCCAGGAAACATGAGTCCAGCTCCCTACTGTTGTAGCTCTGTGTGAAACCAACCCACTGAAACAAAGTGACGCGCCTCGGCTGTCTGGAGTCCCACACCCTCTGCCAAAAGGCTGCCAAGAACTCAACTTTGAGGCCCTCCTCCTGCTAATGATGTGCTGCAGCAGGGTGGGTCTCTCTGTGTGCTGCAAGTATATGATGTACAAGCCAAACAGTGTACTGAAAGAAGGGGACTCCTGGGTGGTCTGCAGAATAGAAGGGGTCCCTCCATAGCCACTCACCAGGATCCCACTGTACTCGTGCCAGTGGACAACACTCCCAAGACCATAGCCTCCAGTCTCCAATCTCAAGAGTTGCTGGGTCAGGGTCTATGACGCAAGTCCTCCCACAGATGTCCACAACTCGGATCCTCTGGAAAATGCACTCTGCTACCTGCGGGGCCTCTATTGCAACTCGCTGTAATCATCCCCCACCTTGAAGCTCGAAGAACAGGGCTGGGACAGTCTCTGAGCAGGCCCTGACTGAAATGAGAACCTCCAGTTTTGTGTCCATCCACCGGGGTGCTACTGGCTCAAGAGGCGTGAGCCACTCAATTGGAACCGACTCTGAGATGTCGTCAAACATGCTCTACACCCCTCTCATGCCCTGTAGCTGGAGACCCTGCACCTGCTTTGACAAACATTTGAACTCTAGCCAGTCATCTAGAGAGCGCGCTGGACCTGCTTCCATGGGACCCCAGGAAACATGAGGCCGGCTACCAACCAAGTGGCCTCTCTGAGTGCTAACCATGGGGTTCCAGACGAGGGGATGACGTAGGCGCTCCTCCGTGCACGTCAGTTGTCTCTCCTCCAAGCCACGCCGTAAGAGCTCCCAAGATCGAAGCAAACTCACAGCGAAGCGGTCCTCGAGTCTCCTGCTCAACCAAACTAGGCGCATCTCTGTAAAGATCCATCTGGTGGAAGGTTGCCAAGGGCCTCCTCACTGAGGCACCCTGGCACGAATCCTCTATAGCAAGAACTCCTTCCAGGGCTCCTTACCTGGAAGCAGTCCTCTGACTATGAACTTCCCAAGAAGGGCTCTGCTCTGCTGTGCTGGATCAATGATCCCAAGCCCTCCCTGAGAACAAGGAAGCATGATGACCGACCAAGCCACCTTGGATCGGGCTATCTGAGTGTCACGTTGGCATGGGGGAAACGGGAACACACCCGATACACAAGCTAACTCCCTCTCTATAGCCCAGTGGATACCCAACACCCCAAACCACACAGAAACATACACACACGCACACTTTCTGCCAACCTTCACATCATGGCCTCGCCTACGAGCAACTTCGTCGACACAAAATCACATTTACTAAGGCACACACCAATGTACCCGTATCTGTAAACACACTCACATCAGGAGACCTCGCAAGCCTCGACCATACACAAAACCACACTCAATCTGCAACCGCAATCAATCTCTCCCTCCCTCTCTGCACACACACACAACCTGTCCGGAGCCAACGCTACCATGGACTCACTGCACGAGATTAAAGGGAAACGACAATTGAATTCAAATCACTCATGACAACTACAAGCACTCTAAGCATCACATAAAAAGCATCGAAATACAATGAGGGTATCACTTGGCGGCCACTTCCATGCAATGTGATTGTCGTCTCCCTTTACGACCTAGCAGCCAATGATGAGTTCTCTTTCATCCTTTGACTACGGCCCATCGAGGCCCAGCTTGAGCATGACAGCCCCTGCCCCTTGTGTTCTTGCTTCAACGAGCTCTCTCTTTAAGCTCCACCATGTTGCAGGCGCTCTCTCTCCTTTTCGTGTCTGAGCAGGTGCGCCTCGTCTCGGCCTCGCCGCTTGCTTAATGGCCACCAACTTGGGCTACGATCAATGAGAGAAGGTGCACCGGGTTGTGCAGTGGAAGAGGGCTAGGGATAGCCCAAGCTGGTGGCCATCAAGCAAGTATCGAGGCCGAGACGGGGCGCACCTGCTCAGACACGAAAAGGAGACAAAGCGCCTGCAACATGGTGGAGCTTAAAGAGAGAGCTCCACCATGTTTTGGAGATCTTGAGGGGCTATGATCGGTGAGAGAAGGTTCACGGGGTTGTGCAGTGGAAGAGGGCCAGGGATAGCCCAAGCTGGTGGCCATCAAGCAAGTGTCGAGGCCGAGATAGTGCGCACCTGCTCAGACACGAAAAGGAGAGAGAGCGCCTACAACATGGTGGAGCTTAAAGAGAGAGCTCATTGAAGCATCGTCGAAGCAAGCACACAAGGGGCAGGGGATATCATGCTCAAGCTGGGCCTCGAGGGGCCGTAGTCAAAGGATGAAAGACAAATCATCATAGGCTACTAGGTCGTAAAGGGAGACGACAGTCACATTGCATGGAACTGGCCGCCAAGTGATACCCTCATTGTATTTCGATGCTTTTTATGTGATGCATAGAGTGCTTGTAGTTTTCGTGAGTGATTTGAATTCAATTGCCGTTTCCCTTTAATCTCGTGCAGTGAGTCCGTGGTAGAGTTGGCTCCGGACAGGTTGTGTGTGTGTGCAGAGAAGGAGGGAGATATTCATTGCGGTTGCAGATTGAGTGTGTTTTTGTGTATGGTTGAGGCTTGCGAGGTCTCCCGGTGTGAGTGTGTTTACAGATACGGGTACGTTGGTGTGTGCGTCAGTAAATGTGATTGTGTGTTGACGAAGTTGCTCGTAGGCGAGGCCATGATGGGAAGGTTGGCAGAAAGTGTGCGTGTGTATGTTTCTGAGTGGTTTGGGGTGCTGGGTATCCGTTGGGCTATAGAGAGGCAGCTAGCTTGTGTATCGCGTGTGTTCCCATTTCCCCCATCCCATCAGTGGTGGCCCTATGGAGGATCTACTGATTGCTCCTCGGAAAAGTGTTGAAGCCTGAAGATGATGAGTGATATGGAATTGGTGCTTGCCAAAGATGAAGAGGCGGAAGATTGGTTTTCCGATCTGGAGTTATACCTATTGCAGATGGGAATTGTTGGGGCGGGCAGGTGCGTGAAGCCAGGAGGAGGGAACTGCAAGAGAGCTGAGGGAGCCAAGCCAGGCCGTGACCTGAGGAAAAGCAGGGCCGCCTTGTGAGAAGAATGGGCTGCAGAGCCGCTACCGAGGGTAGGCAGGAGGGCCGCCAGAGGGCAGCAAGAGAGTAGTCGCCAGTTTCTTTGGCATGAAGGTGGAGCAGCCAGGGGACTGGAAACAGAGGAGGTGACGAGAGCCGAAAGCAAGAGAGGCCGGGGGCTGATAGGTGATTGGGAGCCAAAGGTGGTGCAGCCTACATTAGAGCTCGCCTGCAGGGAAGGTACATGGAGGTGAAAGGTAGGCTAATGGTGATGAAGGCCACAGGTTACAGAAGGGCTAGCAATTGGAAGTAGAGAGTGAGTCCACCAGTGCGGGCTGCCTTTAGCCGAGGAAGGGCTGGGCTCGACCGAGTCGATTGCTGCCATCATTGTACCCCAGTTTTTTTTGCTATGCATAAGAGGAGTTATGTTCTGGTTGGGTCATTGTTTGTGTTGGATCTGTCATCAATCTTATCGTCTGCTCGACTCGTCTCGTGCGGTTGCCCGTGGTAGCAGTGGCTCCGGGTCTTTTGTATGTGTGTGCACAGAGAGAGAGAGAGAGAGATAGAGAGATTGATTGTGGTTGCAGATTGAATGTGGGTTTGTATGCGGTCGAGGCTTGCGAGGTCTCCCGGTGTGAGTGTGTTTACAAATATGGGTGCATTGGTGAGTGCGTCGATAAAGGTGAGTGTGTGTAGCCGGTGATTGTAAGAAGTCGGTCTTTATTGTGAAGTTCGGAAGGTGTGCATGTGTGTGTGTGTTTATGAGTGGCTTGGGGTGCTGGATACCTGTTGGGCTATAGAGAGGCAACTAGCTTGTGTATCGGGTGTGTTCCCATTTCCCCCATCCCAACGTCTTGACCAAAGAAAGTTCCTGATCAGCCTCTCTACCTGGATGATACAAGAACTCGAGAAGATCTAGCAGGAAGTGATGTACCACATAGTCGCCAACAACACCTGGTTGACAACTACTACTCTACCAGCCAACGAAAGTCGTGCTGAGCTCCAATGTAACAGCTTTCTCTTGATGGACAGGAGAAGAGGAGCAATCTGCTGCTCGGGAGACAAGTCCAAACCAACCTGACAACCCAAGTACCAAACTGTAGTCCCTGGGGGAATCCACCTGAAACCCTCTCCTGGCATCTAATCTGGCACAGGAGCACTACCAACCGAGAAAGCCACTATCTTTCTCCAGTTGATCAGTGCGCCCGATGCACAATAGAAGGTCTCCAAACCTTCTCACATATGTGAAGATTCGGCTCCTGGCCATCTAAGTACAAGGCCGAGTCATCGACAAACTCAGCGTCCAGTAGCTAATCTCCCCGAATAGGGAGTGCTAAGCCCCGAAGACCAACCTGCTGCGACACCAAAAATCTGCTCATCGCCTCCGCATAGAACAAAAAGAGAAAGGGGGCAAGAGGACAACCCTGTCTGACCGAGCGTGTGAGCATGAAGCGCTCACCTCTCCCTCCTGCCAAAAGCACCTGACTGTGAGCTTGTCTGTACAAAGCTGACACCCCTTTGATCCAAGCATCTGAGAAGCCCATCCTGCATAGAGTTCCCTCTAGAAAGTCCCAGTCAACTCTGTCGTATGCCTTCTCAAAAGCGAGAAGAAGAATCACAAGGTCCTCACCACGGAGCCGTGCCAGGGCAGAAGCCTCCCAGAAAGTAAAGATGTTGTCAAGGATACTACGTTCGTTGACAAAACCTGTCTGAGTCCCATGTATAAGGCTCTCTAAAAGTGGCTGAATCCTCAAACTCAGAGCCTTGGAAAGAATTTTGTAGGCTAAGTTGAGGATGGTGATGGGGCGCCACTATCGAATCTCATCCAAGGAGCCACCCTCCTTGGGAATGAGGTAGATCAGACCCTCACTCATGCTATCAGGCATCACTCTTGTGTGAAAAATGTTCTGAAAAGCACTACAAAGATCTGGGCCAAGGAGGTCCCAGTACTCCAAGAAAAAGATGGGAGTCAACCCATCCTCACCTAGACAATTACCACGAGGGAGGGCCCTATGAGCCGTGTGCAGCCCTCAAGCTGAAGTGGAATCTCTCGCCTCTGGTGCATCTCCTCTGTCACAAGACATGGCATCTATGCCCAAACCTTCTCCCTGCATGCATCCTGCCGCTCTGATTGAGGCTCAACCGATAGTAACTCACGGTAAAAGTCAGTAGCAACTGCACGCATATCCTCGGGATCACAAGCAACTGACCCATCGGGACTCCTCAAGTGAATGACCTTGGCATGCGAGTGTCGAGGTCCCACTGTCTCAAAAAAAGCACCAGTTACTCTGTCACCCACCTGAGTCCACTGAGATGCCTGTCGGTGGAAGGCAAACTCATGACGCCTCTCCTCTATGCTAGCAAGCTCATGTCGAGCCTGTTATAACTGCTCCTCCAACCATGGACTGTCTGGATGCTGCTCCTACATCCTCTGTAGTGAAGCAATGCCTCGTCTGAGACGCTGCTCTGCCTCTCTCACTGCAGCCCGGAGAGCCAGAGACTCCTGAAGAAAAAAGTGGCTAAGCTGAGCTAGGCCTGAGGCCACTCTGTCTGCAGGTGAAAACTGGCTGTCCATGCCCTCTGTCCAGAGAGCCTCTACCCTCTCTCTGAGTGCTGAGTCCAACAAGACCCTCTCTGGGATGCGAAGCATCATGCTCCCACTCCTCTGCCTGTCTGCCAGTGTGAGGATCACTTGTGCATGGTCCGAGAAGGATGTCCCTACCAGGATGCCCACTGATCCCCCCAAGTCACTGAAGTGGTCACTAGTGTAGAAGCGATCTATCTGCAATAGATTCACTCCTCCCACTTTGCGGTCCGATCTAGAGAAGGCAAGACTGTTTGGGGGCCTTACAAAACGAGAGTGGTGCCATGTATCCGAGACCCTCAAAGTCATACACAGCCACTCCCAAGCTGCCAACTCGACTGCATGCACAATAGCAATGCTGCCACCAATCCTGTTAGAAGGGTCCTCCAACATGTTGATGTCCCCTCCTATACACCAATGATCGGCCTGCGGCAAAGACTCAACAATCTGTGACCAAAACTCTACATGAGCACTCGCCACATTGGACGCATAGATGTTCAGGAAGCCCACAAGGCCACCCTGAACCTGCATAGTAATCCATTGAGCCCTGCCTAGCACAATAATCCCTCTGTCCACAATGGCGTGCTACAATGAGTCCACAATAGTCATACATACCCCACCCTGGATGCCTCCAGGTCCAAAAGCAGCTGATCAAAAGGTATCATAGCGTCCACGCAAAATCTGACCACATCGCCGGATGCGGCTCTCACACAGATGGTGCTCTTGAAGCATAAGGAGATCAATCTCTCCTCCCACAAGGCAACATTGAAGCTCCTGACCTAATCCGCCCCGCTGTCGCTGAAACTGGGGACCACCTAGTCCATGCACGTTCCATGAGACGATCCTCATGGGGAACGAGAGAGAACAGATGCTGTCGCAGCAGCAAGATGGGCTATCTTCGAGGCTGGCTTGGATGGGGAGTAATCCGCATCCGAGCGTCCTCTAGATAGGCGTGACTGCAGTGAGTGCCTAGCCCAAGCCCAAGCAGAGTGAGCCGTGTGTAAAGCAACATCCTCAGTCCAGGAGTCCTCATGAATGTATACATAGCAAGGCAAACACTGCGTATCAGCAAAGAAGTACACCACAATGTGCCTACATCCTGCTGAGTCTGGGGGTGTCACTGCAAACTTGGCCAATGGCCACAAAGTCTGCAACAAATCTGTAACTCCAAGTTCTCCCATGTGGTGAGAGAACTCTAGGACCTGTGTATGCAACCATCCCATCATTGAGTCAAGGGACCACTCTGTCTCGGCCCTACCACAGAGGGGGAAGGAGAAACCAACTGCTGAGTCCAAGGCCTCTGTCCCCCTAGCGGCGAGGAACAAAACATGGACCCTAAAGAACGCTGCCTCATGGTCTGCTATGGAATCGCTGAGAAAACGAGTGAACCCGTAGTCGAAGAAGTCCTAGCTGCGTCGAATGTCAATGCTCGTCAAACCACGAGGGATAGCTGCAAGGGAAGATGTCTGAATCTGCAAAGGGGGCTGCAAGAAGGGCTAACCCTCTCTCGCTAGGCGACTCATTGCAAAGGCACTTCCAAGAGATCTCCTAGCCGTCGGAGAGGGACTTTTTTCCTAAGTTGATTGTGAAACTGAAGCAAGAGGGGGGGGAGAATGAGCTGGGGGGAGCGGAGGAGAAGAGGGGCGGGATAGGGCGACAGGGGTAGAACGGCGAGGCGGAGAGGCAACGGGAGCAGAAGGCGGGGGGGAGGATGAGGGAGAGGGGGGGAACTCTGGGGGGGGAGCGGCTGTCGAGGGTGAAGCGGAGGTGGGGATTGGCGCAAGGATCTCCTCCTGATCAAGAGGACCAAAGCGGCTCCCCGTGGGAACCCATTGCTGCTGAGTAGGCACCTGAGGGCCACTCTGAGTTCGAGGGTGATGCTGTGGCCCCTAGCGTCGTCGGCCATGGGCCTGCTGCCACCCCTCCTCCGCTGGAGCGGCAGGCTCGGAGTGAGGCTCTACATGTGTGCGCTGTGCCACTGGCTGTGGCTGAGGCTGTGGTGCAGGTCTCGCCCTCCTCTGTGAACAGGCCTTCGCTAGATGGCCCATTTGTTGGCAAATGAAGCACTGGTTCGGGAGGCCCGAGTACTTCACACTCTGTCTAAACCAATCCCCACTCACCCGAGGCAGAAGGATAACCTTTGGGAGCGTGTGGGTATCTCTGACCAAAACTCGAATTGAGGGGATGCCTGCCGCCTTGGCAGCTACTGATGCTGACGTACGAGGTGTCTCCGGGACAGTCCCAATGGTGGAGCCAATCCTAGAAATAAGTGGTAAGTACTCCCTCCGTAAACCCGAAAAGCAGACTGAGATGGGGATGTCTGCCTCCTCTACTAGAACATCCGAAGCCGGGTCAAAACCATGTCGCCACGGTCGAAAGTGGGCGTGTGATGCTCGTATGGCTAGTTGACTCATAGCTATGACCTTGGACGCCATCTCGGAGGTCTCAAACTCGATCTGATAGTAACCCCGTCCGAGAATCTGGACACCCAAATTCTTGCCCACCTCTGCGAGAAGGCGGGCCTGGAGAAGGTCTCGCAGCTCTCCTCTGTTAGGTCGGGTGCCGAGAATCTTGCAGATGACCGAAGTCGCCTTCAATCGCTCTACCTCTGCGGCAAGGCTCGCTTGCTCTATCAGCGAGAGAGCAAGCCGAATGGTGGGCTCAGCGGGGTTGGGCGAGGGGGCTTCTGGCGAGTCCCTCTGTCGCAAAGTTGGAGCCTCCATCTGTGTCTACTAGTGTGTCGTAAGAAGATGTCGATGGGAGGATGCTACAATCCAGCGCAGAAAGCACCGCCCCAAGAATTGAAACAAAATTGAATGGGCCGAATCCAGGGCTATCGGGGTGGAAACCAAGTGGGGAAGCAAACGGGCTGGGGGGGGGGGGGGGGGCAGCGGGCTGAGGCAAATGGGAGCACTGGCGGCAGAGGAGGGGGGACTTGGGCGGCAGTGGCAGGAAAGAAGGGCTGGGCAGGCAGCGGGCGGGCGGGCAGGCAAGGGGCGGCAGAGGCGGACAAGCAGCGCAGGGGCAAGCTGTGCTGTCAGGAAGGCAGCGAGGGAGCAAGGGCAGCGGGGGGGGGAGCAACGGCCAGCGCTGGGGGGGGAGCGATGGCGTGCGAAGCAGGAGGAGCGAGCTAGTTTCAATTTGATAGGGTGCAAATTGATTATGGATCACCATAAACTCACTCAATAAATATTCTATCACCTCATTGAGAATATGTGTTCATCGATCGCTTACAAGCTCAATAGGAGGGTCATACCATGTAAATATTCACTCATACAAGAATGCTACAATGGTTTGACATTATTCTTCCTAGTGGTTGAGTTGCATTTATACGCCCATATCAAAAAATATATACGTATAAAATGCCATTATATGTTGAAATCCCGTATAATCATTGTATTTCCGTTTTATTTTTCTTTCGATCGAAAGATATTTCGATCAAAATTTCTTTCGATCAAAGAGGCTTTCGATCAAGAAATATATTATATAAGAAACCGTCATCAGCTTCGATCAAAGCAACTCTAGAGCTTGATCCGGTTTTGATCGAAAGCAGTGCTAGAGGTTGAGAAGGATATTGGAGCAGACAGAGCTTGAGGTAAAAATTTTAAGCTGTCTTGCTCTTTTCTAACTTTTTTTTGTGTAAACTCGTGTGGTGCAGTTGTTTTACTCTCACCACAGAGCTGGCTTGCAAGTTATAGGCCACTTCGTTGTGTGTAGCCATCCGGCTCACTCCAGAAGTATGTAGAAATTAGTCAGCTTTCTCGTGTTGTGCTATCACTTGGATCACTACAAAGAAGGGTTTTAGGACAGACTTAGACTCTGACTCGTGTGATGCAGTTGTCTATCTCTCACCACAGGGCTGAGTTTAGGAGTTAGTGGTGGGAAACTCGTGGTGTGCAGTAGGCATGATGCTACACCTCTCACTCCAGAGTGACCTATAGGCTAATCAACTTTAGATCAGCTCAAACTATCCTTTGTTTCACATATACACAAGAGTTTTGTTCGTCAAACAAAGAGTGGAGAGACGCATAGTTTATGCCCTCTTCATCTTTGTGTGACGCACTAGTTACTCTTGTGTTTAGAACTCCAAAGACACGTCATTGTTCATCAATAGATAACTTGGTGTTGTCTTGGACGTAGATACATACGATATTTGGCTTGCATCTGAGATTGTTAAGTTATCCACTGCTGTTTGTCTTGTGAATTCCAAACACTTCATCAGGGATTGGATTAAGTCACATCATCATTCTTACTACATAGAAGTATGAGGGATATGTTTGTCTACCTAAGAGTGGAGAGATGCATACCTATGCCCTCTTCGTCTTAGCATGACACGCCTTGTACTTTTTGATCCGTACATACTCCACTCATCAGTAGATGACTTGGTGTTGTCTTAGATGTAAATATGTACTATGTTTGACAAAAATCCAAGATTTTTAAATTGTCCCATTGCTGGTTGTGTTGTGCATTCCACACATTTCATCAGGGATTAAATTGATTAAACTATCAATCAACATTACAACAATGTCTAGGACTTGTGTTGAGCGTAAGCAGTGCAGGAAGTTGTGTCCAAGCCACTTTGTAAGCCAAAATTTATTTCAAATCAGCGGCAATGCCAAGGAATTAGCTCATGTAAATCTATCATACTTGCAACACAAAGGACTTGTACGAGTGTTTCTAAGAAGATTCATACGTGGAGAGAGAGTTATGCCAAACAACAACCAAATGGCACTCTACTTTATATAGCAATGCTATGTTCATGACATCCTTGGGAGATGCATGGATTGGTTAGACCGTCCCAAAAATTATGGCATTGGGCATGGTCGGATTGCAACAATGAAAGTGGCTGCAGAGGTCACGCCAATATTCCAATGCCTCCATGCAAACAACCCATAGTTCTGCTTCCCAAAGAATGAGAGACACTTGTAGCATTGGCCATGTGAGACCGCAGGGTAGACAGACATGCAAATCACCTCCAAACCATCCTATATATAGGCCCTTGGCCCTCTTCCATATATAGACCCCTTTACTGCATCTGTGTCTGACACGTTGGCAGGGCCATGCCTGCCTAGTCCTACCCTTGGCATGACATTACTCTCTCCTTGGAGAAGCATATTTGTCCTCGAAAACACAAGTGGTGGTATCTTCATAAGAACACTAATGTTTTCCACCGTGGCATCCCTCATGGATCCAACGGTTCGTTGGAGTGGAACCCGGTTCAATGGGAGGTTCAATGAAATCAAGAATAACATCTTGATTTGTCCATATTGTTGTCCCTGTGCAACCCTCTTGACTAACCGACCCATAACCAACATAGCGTGGAGATCCATTTAGAACACACTTGAGTATGCTGAACGAGTTATCACAACTAAAAGGTGTCTAAATGCAAACCCAGGTTTAAAACTTTTTGAAGATACTAGAACGTGCAATAAGATCTCTGCTCAACTTTGCATGAAAGTAACATGCTGATATATGTATCAACACCAACCAAGTCCTTGGCTTGGTGTTGTTTCTTGTTAGTAACCAACCTCATCCAAAGTGATGATGAAGGTTGATAACCTAAGAATAATAGGCAGAGACTAAAACTAGTCACAACATGCCTTTGATCATGTGAAACAAACTCCCAACCAGAAAGCTAACCAATCGGTTTGTGTCGCTTCTGGCTAACGTATGCACTTAGAATATCCTTTAGTGTGGTTAACTAATGTATGTGCTTAGCATATCCTTTAGTACTAAATAGAATGCTTGCAAGCTGCCCATCCAACGCGGGATGAATAGCAGAGAATAAAAGTGAGGTGCTTTACCCAATCAATTATAGAAAGTCTTCCAGGATTGATGATAACCTATGACTCACGCCCAAAGGGTGAAATCATGTCGGCTAATTGTTAGATGCAATGGCTGGTTTTGCGGGATACAGTGTTTGTGATGGGTATTCAGGATACTTTTAGCTTATCCTTGCTTCTAAAGACAAGAAAAAAACTACTTTTATCACGCTATGGGGTTGTTTCTGTTTTTGTTGCCTTCCTTTTGGGTTGACAAATGCTCCAAGAGCCTTTGAAAGAAAAGTACATTGGGTCCTTACCCCGTTCCTTGGGAATTTTGTCAAAGGATTCATATATTATTTATGTGTATACAGTTCAAGAAAAGAGCATGTTCAGAAGATGGAAATGACTTTTGCCAGGTATGATGAATGCGGGGGTCAGCTAAACCCTAAAAATGGTCATTTGGCATAGCCACGTGTGAAGCTTCTTGGGCATGTTATTTTAGAAAATGGGATTGAAGCAGATCCAGAGAAAGTGTAGGCCTTGCTGTTATTGTCATCTCCAAAAGATACTAGATAGCTGGCCACTTTTTTAAAAAAAGTTAAATATTTGTCTCGCTTATACCCTGGGCATCGCATCTATTATATCCATTGCAACAAACATTCAAGAATGATCCTTTGGAATGGTCTCATGACTGTGACGAGGTTTTTGACAGAGTTAAAGAGGTTTTGAGTACGCTCCCCATTATGCAGGTGCCTGATTGGGAAAAGGAGCTCTATGTTAACCCATCATTGGGAGATGATGCTATCGGGGCTATGTTATTGCAAAGGGGATGGAATCTCAATATATGAAGCCTGTTCATTATGCTAGCAAAGTAAAGACTCCTCATGAAAGAGATTTTTCATAAATTGAATTGGTGATGACCAGTATGGTTTATGCTTGCAGACAATTCAGACACTACTTGCTGCAAAAGTCATTTACTTTCCTCATCAGTTATTCATTGCTTCGGCAGTTGTTTAATAATTCAAATATATCAAAAATAGCGATGAAATGGGTTATTGAGCTTCAGGAGTTTCATTTCACCTTTTTGTTAGAGAAAAGTACTCGGGCTACCCTACTAGACCTTCTCACTTATAGGGATACTTCGATTTTGAAAAATCAGAGTTATAATTTTACTTATTTGATATCATCGGAACTCATCTCAGATCGTTATGATTTATTGATTTGTATCAATTATTTACATATAGATGTTAAAGAGTTATAATTTTGATGATTTATCAAAGAGATACATTGTAATAATTTACTTTCAGTTAAAATATAGAATACTTATGATATTTACTCATCTCATCAATTCTTATGATTGTTTGCTTTTGAGATTTATATTTTTATGTGATGATGATTAGGAGTCGTTCCATGATGCGTTTTCATGATGATTAGAAGTGGTTTGTACTATTTGTTCAAATTTTTACTTTTATTTTTGAAATGGTTATTATACCATGGAGTTACTTCATGATGCGTTTTCATGATGATTACAAGTTCTTCGTATTGATATGGTTATTATTTCCTAGAGTTATTCTATGTTGCCATGATGGTTCCTCTTCAATGGAGTTGCTCCATGATTCCGTCATGTATTTTCATTATGATCACAAGTTGTTCGTATTGATCTCTCTATTATTGATATGGTTATCATTTCCTCAAGTTATTCTATGTTTCCATGATGTGTTTCCATCATGACTATAAATAATTCGTACTGATCGTTCATTTTATATATAAAGTTATTATTCCAGGGAGTTATTGCATGATGTCGTGATGTGTTTTCATGATGATAAAAAATCGTTCGTATTGGTCGTTCATTTTATTGATATGGTTATTCTTCCATGGAGTTGTTTCATGATGCCATGATACATTTCTCGGGTGATTATAACTTGTTCATACTAGTCGTTCATTACTAACATGATTATTGTTTTATAGACTTGTTCCATGATGCAATGATACATTTTCTTGATGATTAAATATCGCTTATATTGATCAATTTTTTTTAAGATGATTATTCTTCCATGGAGTTTTTATATGATTCCATGATGTGTTTCCACGATGATTAGAAATACTTCGTACTGATCATTCGTCACTAAGACAATTATTCTTTTATAGAGTTATTTCATGATTTCATGATATTTTTTTATGATTAGAGGTCATTTATACATTGATTGTTTATCATTGAGATTATTATTATTCAATAAAGTTGTTTCATGAGGTCATGATGCATTTTCATGGTGATTATAAATCGTTCGTATAGATCGTTTCTCATTGAGATGATTATTTTTTCATGGAGCTACTCCATAATGTCATGATGTGTTTTCATGGTGATTAGAAGTCGTTCATACTGAGGCGGCCCGGGGCGGGCAACAAATGAGGCGACCTCTAAACACCCCTCAAGGCTCCTGTGCTACTCAATTGGGGCTGGGGCAACTACAAGCAAGAAACAACAACAACAAACCCACAACCAAACAAGTGAAGGGGCACCACCTAGTTATGGTATGCGAACTAGGACGCAAGAATATTTTTTCACAACCAAGAAGATGCACCATAAACACGCACGAGCAACCTCACACCAAGACATGCGCCAAATGGAGTAGAGAGAGCTAGAGCAAAGGGAAGAGAGAGAAAGGGATAGAACTTGTGTAATACCTTGTTTGTGACTTGAAAATGGAGATGATTTTTTATGATGCTATCGTAGATCTTGTACAAAACTAGCTCAATTCTTAGTGAGTGCTAAACAATGCCAACACACACGCACTGTCTTAGGGTGTGGGAGACCTCTCACCACAATACCCTCTTACAATGGACACAAAACTGGCAATGAAAACACACTAAAACACTTTCTCAACAAGATCAAATGATAGAAACTTAAAATACACAAGTCACCTTGAATTCACCAAACCGTATTGCACAAGTGAAAGGACGAAGATTTGATGTCAAATCACGCCTTTGATGCACCAAACCTCAATTTATTGATGATGGAGGAACATATACAATAGTAGTTTTGAGATTTTGAACTCACGCTCTCTCACTTGCAATGTGTAGCTTGAAAGCTTCTCTCAGACCAAAAGTGAAGCTCACAAAGTGGTTGCTACGCCTAAGTCTCTCCTCACGCATAGAGTGTTGGGGTGCTCTGTGAGATATTGGAGTTTGTGTTACAAGAAGGAGAGGGGACTATTTATAGGTTGGAGACCCCTCATTAAGATTATTGGAAATCCTAATTTACAAGCTAACAAATCAAGATTATGATTTTTTGAATATCAAAACATTTTGGGCCTTCTTTGTCTGCTTGAGTCACGGATGTGGACTCAAAAGAGATCATTATTGATGGTAGATAAGGTGAAAGTAAAGTTTTATGTAAGGAGAGAGAAAGAGAGAGAGAGAGAGAGAGAGAGAGAGAGAGAGAGAGAGAGAGAGAGAGAGTTACTATGCACATGTCTTGAGGTGAGGTGTCTTTTATGGTTAGGTCGGTGACTATTTTTTGTTAGTATGTTAGTGGTTAGTGTTAGTAATCACTAGAAGGTTAATGATATATTTACAATGGGTAGAATAGGGTGGATGGTTGAATGAAGTGAGTAAATCCTTGTGATAATGAAGCTTGAAGAAGTTTTTGACTTACTTGTGTAGGTTTTCAAGATGACTATCGATCTTCTGCTTCGTCTTCTCTTCTTTATGCCACTTCCGTCAAGGTTGATTACTGTGATGAAAATGGCAAGTCGGCTGATGAGATCTCTTAATTTTCAGAGGTTTACATGCTGAATTTTATGTATATAGAGAAGGGGTAAGATGGAATTGTACTTTGGAAGAAATAGAGAGAGGCATAGAGATGGTGTATGTACACGGAGAGCTCATATGAGAGCTATGGAAGTAAGAGGGGAGGTTAATGGTGAAGAAGGTGAGATAAACCATGGAAGGTGCAGGTTTGAGTGAGAGATTGAGAGGAATGAGTGTGTGTGTGTGTGTGTGTAAAAATGTGGAAAGAGGTGAGAGAAGACTATGGGCTACTTGTGAGAAAAGGGCCAGACTGGGGTCCACTCAAAATATCCTTTCTCACTGTCGATTGTTCCAAAAATCACCAAAAGTTTTGAGGTGATTATTCAGCTCTCGGTCCACATTTTCTCTTGTGAGCACTACTCAAATTCGGAGTGGATATGGATATAAAAAATCCCACAAAAATACATGTTTTTCTTCACAAAAAAGTCTTCAGTGGCCCCCCTTTTGTTGAATTTGCATATGGCTCTAAAGGTGAGGCCCTCCTTGCATGAGAGCATGACCTAATTGATTCTTAGGGGTTTGAAAATATGCATGGTTATGGATTATGCATAAATTTAAATATAATACATGGATATGATGGGAATAAACATGCTAGTATATATAAACAATTTATAGAATCTAGAATAGTGTCAGCTATATATAAATATAAAATGAAAAAAAGAGATATATGAAAATATAGAGAATCAAATGAGGGGACCATCATCTGTTTTTATTGAAGTATATGTATTTACAAGAGATAATAAAAAATACCTCTAGGAAATAGGAATTTAGTGAAAGGCAATGAGTGATAGTGAAAGGTTTTTTTGTGGAGTGGATTCTCGCCCAAAAATAAGAGAAGCTTGCATGAAATGATTTTTTATAGAATACATAGGTAAGAAAGATTATGGTAATGGTGAGTCAATGTACATAGCATACATAGGAAAATAACACACACCTAGGTAGATATATTTAAATAAATACCAAAATAATTATGAAAATTCCCAATATTTAGGCCCTATGTACAATGAGATATTTACACACCCATGGGACATAATATACTTTGTCTTTTGTTTTTATTTATTTTTTTGACTCAACTAGCTTAGTTGAGGGTTTTAAGGAGGTATGGGGAAAGTCCCCCAACTCACACACGCCTATGTACAATGAAAGGTAAGAATAGCCACAGTGTTTAGGTGATTTTGGTAGGGTGAGGTGACTCACTATGGCAATTACGGAGAGCCAAAAAATGGCTATCATTAGCCCTTCCCCAGGATGATGGTATTTTCATGTACCATCATAGAGCATCTTTTCCAAAGAGAGTGCTTCAGAGTCCTTGACGAGATCTTCATTGTTTGGCCCCTTACCATTTTGACTGGAGTTACACTCATGCTTCATGGAAAAATACTTACATGAGATAGATACCTTTTGATAGATCTTTGTTAGATCCTTTGGTAGAAGGCGACTCAAATAGGTCTTCAAGCGATACCCGTTTACCTTCCTAGAGTGCTCTTTCCCATTCAAGTCCATAAGTTGATAGTAACTTGAATTGAAAGCCTTCTTGACTATGTATGGTCCTTGCCATCTAGTTTCAAATTTGGTATCAAAAAGATTATCGAGTCGATTGTCATACCTTAGCACAAGATCTCCTTCATTGATGCCTTTGTCCTTCAGGTTCTTGTCAAGCTTCTCCTTCGCCTGTGTAGCTTTCCTCTTGTAGCACTCATAGGCTGCTTCTCTTTTCTACTCAAGATCCACCAATGTGAGAAGTCGATCCATCCATACCTCTTGATCATCTTGTGCACCTCTGTCATGAAGCCACATTGTTGGAATGTTGAGATCGATAGGCTGCAAAGCCTCTTGACCATAGACCAAGTGAAATGGTGTAAACGCTGTGGCCTCCCTATATGTGGTTCGATATTCCCACAAGGCACCATCCAAGAAGTCATCCCATAACTTTCTTTTGTTTTGCACTATCTTTCTAATGATGCTTGCAATGACACCATTATCCATCTCCACCAAACCATTTGACTGTGGGTAGTATGGTGTGCTATGACGATGTAGAATGTGAAGCTCTTCACAAACTCCTGTGAGTAAACCTTTATTGAACCCCGGACCATTATCCAAAACAATCTCTAGAGGTGTACCAAATCTACAACAAATATTAGGGTAGACAAACTTGCTCACTGTTTTCCCATTTACCCTTGACACACTTTGAGCCTCTACCCACCTAGTCATGTAGTCTACAACCACTAGAATGTAGAGTTTACCATTCTTTGTTCTCGGGAGAGGACCCATAGCATCAATGCACCATTTTTCAAAGGGTCCATTTGCAAGCACTATTTGCCTCGGACCATGCACCAGCCTTCTATTTCCATTTACCTGACAGTTGTGACAACTTTTACACCAATGTTGGACATCCACATGCAAGCTTGGCCAAACATATCCCGCAAGCAAAATCTTCTTCACTGTTAATTCTTGGGCAAAATGACCACCACATGCCTCTTCATGAAAACCTTTTAGAATGGCTAGAATCTCCTCAATAGTTGGTACTCTTCTGCACACTTGATCCTTCCCTCTTTGGTAGAGGCATCCTTCTAGGAAGAGATCAAAACTTTCCTTCTTCATGAGTCTCCTCTTCCGAGCTTTTGTGAAGTCTTGTGGAAACTCGCCCTCCAAAATGTAGCCAATAATGGGAGCCAATGACTCCAATCCCTGGTATCTTGGTTGCTTCAAAATTGCTACCACAATGATGACATGCACTTCTTTCTCAACACATGTAACTTCTTGTTGTGCAAGTAAATCGGCATCTTCATTTTGTTTCCTAGGAATTTGATATAGTTGCACTTCTTCAAACTGATTAAATAACCTATGAATCGCATGAACTTTTGTCCTGAGGCTTTCATTCTTGGATGCCCAAATGTCTAAGATTTGCTTCACAATGAGGAGTGCATCCCCCTTTACCATGAGATGTTGTATACCTTGACTAATGCACATCTTCAAACCATGAAGTAGTGTATCATATATATTCTGCTTCATTGTTGCTAGTTGAACCTGGTAGATTGACCTTCTCTTTAATGACCACCTCTCCACTTGGGTTGAACAATACTAGCCCTCCCCCTGCTTTTCATGTGACTCGTCGAAAAGCTCCATCAAAGAACAAGGTAAAAGCATTAGGAATACTTTTAGGTGGTGGCAATGGTAGGGTTTTTACTTCAGGCACCTTAATCTCCTTCTCATGTACCCTATAGTGAGAATCCCTGCCAATTGTGCACGCACACTATCTTCTACCTTGAAAGAGTATTGGAACTCTTGCAACTCCATAATCCACTTAGAGATCCTAGTAATAAGATTCATTTGAGATGACACCCAAGGGAACAAATTTTCTGCATTGAGAAGTACAAAGGGTTTTGGTAGAAAGTAGGATCTAAACTTTCTCACTGCAAACATGAGAGAAATCATCATGAGTTATACCTCCGTGTATCCTCTCTCCAAAGCCTTCATGATGCTACTAGAAAAGTAGATGAGTCGTATCCTGGTACTGTGGGGATCTTGTTGTAGCAAAACAACACCAATTGTTTCTTTCCCAACACTAGAGCTAACAAAGAATGTGTACTCCCAACAAGGAGGCATGAGTATTGTTAGCTATCATAGAATGAATTTGATGTTACAAAAATATTCTTCAAGCTCATCAGACCAAACAAACTCGACTTGTTGTGTCAACTTTTGTAAAGGGTGAAGTAACTCTGAGGCTAAGTGAATGAAGCGTGACATATAATTCACCTTTTGAATGAATGAGATGACCTCCTCAAGACACTTCGGTGACAGTAACTCAATAAGAGCCTTTGACTTTAAAGGATCCACCTCGATGCCTTTGTAAGAAACTTTGTGACCAAGCAAGATCACTTCATCCTCACCTATGTGGCACTTGTTAGGGTTGAGTTGACCTCCCATGTCATAGAGCTTCTTCAAACCTTCTTCTACCCTTTGTAGATGTAATTATTTTGAGCTATAAATGCAAAAATCAGCAATAAAAACCCTAATGGACTTTCCAAAGAATTCTTGAAACACCATGTTCATGAAGCGTTGGAAGGTTGCAGGAGCATTTGTCAAGCCAAATGGCATGACTCTAAAACCATAACAACCCCAAGGAGTGATGAAGGTGGTTTTCAATTGATCCTCCAATGTGATACCTATTTGAAAGTAATCTGAGTAGCCATCACACAAAGTGTACTTCTCATGACTAGCTACCTCATTTATTATCTCATCCTAAAATAGAAGGGGAAAGTGATCCCTTTCTATTGCCTCATTGAGTGGACGGTAATCCACACACACCCTCCACTTTCCATTTTTCTTAGGAGTGACAACAATGGGAGAGACCCACTCCGAATTATCCACTGGATAAATAAAACCTGCTTCTATAAGCTTTCTTACCTCCTTAAGTAAAGCCTGCTCCTTGATGACTCCTAGCCTTCATAGCTTTTGAGCTTAAGGTTTGGCCGCTGGCTTTAGCTCGATCTTGTGTTGAACATCATCTACTCCACGCACGTCGGTGTAGTCTTTAGCAAAAAGCTTAGGAAATTTCCTTAACACACCTTTGAACTCCTCTCTTTCATCCTTTGTAAGTGTTGTAGACAACATTCCTTTATCTTCCACATTTTGGTTCTCTTGGGAACCTACTGACGAGAGCAAAGCGAACCCCGAACCCCGACGGCCTCTAAAACATCAGGGGCCGAATGACACGCCTTGAGCTTGTCACGGTAAAGCAAACAGGAGGCACCACCTAGCTTTGAGCGGCTAGGATGCAGACCACGATGATATGAACACCACAAACTTACACACACACACACACACACACACACAGATTGATAAATGATGAAAACCCTCAGGGGTGTGAGGGAGAATTATTTCTGCAGTATTTACAATGACCTTCCTTCCAGCGAGGCGGCACACCGTGGTGATAGAGAGGTAGGGAGAGAGAATGGTGAAAACTACTTGGTGCGTTCTCTAAGACGACTCAATGATTGTGAAGCTTGCTACCAAGAGCGTGCATATGTGTGTATTAAAGTCGAGAGGTGGGTGTGGCTCCCTTCGCATGGTGCAATCCCCAAGGCAAACCAACACACAAGCCCCCTTCCCTGTGATGCCAATAGTGTCAACTCTTCCCACTACACTCTATCAAGTGCTCACCTCTCATGAATTGCCCCCCCTCTGATAGTGACCTCTCACTGCCAATTTATAGGTGTTGGCTGCTTGGATTAGGGTAATCTCGATTTGATTAGGGTAAGCTAATCGGGGAGACAAAGCAAGTGGTGGTCCCGGTGTGGTTGACCCTTGCCTTGTCTTGAGGGTTATTTAAAATGAGAATCTCTAGGTGGGCCTTTGTAACCATCACCTAGAGAGAGGGAATTTACAAAGTGGGAATTTTACAACGCTTGGGTGAAAACTGAAGAAATGATGAACATAGCCTACAAATCACTAAAACTGACATCGTGGTTGTGTGATGCCGACGAATGGTGTGTTGTCGATCCGTCGGTGTAGTGCGTACCTCCTTTCGGGGTTGGCCAGGGCATGCCTTTGGCGCATTTCTTCTTTTTGTTGTTGTTGGTGCGTGCTTTGGGTGTTCTCCTTCTTTTTGTCGATGTCGATGGCGTAAGATCCTTCTTTTTTTTTTTAATGCGTGTGTATACACGTGTCGTGTATATATATGGGTGCGTGAGTGTATTGTATATGTGTGTGTGTATGGCTATGTGTATATGTATATGAAAGCAGGTGTGTGCGTGGGAACGGGGGTGTGGTGTGTATGTATATATATATATCGGGCCATGCAACGCCGAGAAAGGGGGGGGGGGGGTCAACGTAGTCAACGGGAGGGGGGGTGGGTTAGAATATATATGTATATAACCTCCCCCTAAGGCGGGTTCCCGCCAAAGTAATAAGAGGGAGAGAGGTTAAGATGGGGAGAGATAAGGGAGGAAGAGGATGAGCTTGACCTAAGGCCCGCGGTGGCTATTTCCGAGAGAGAGAGAGAGAGATAGAGAGAGAGAGAGAGAGAGAGAGAGAGAGAGAGAGAGAGAGAGAGAGAGAGAGAGAGAGAGTAGGTGTAGATAGGGGGGGGGGTGCTTAATTCCGAAGGGAGTGTGGACGAGAGGGGGTGGGGGTACGGTCTGCCCGGGGCTGGAGTGTGGACAAGTAGCGAGAGAGAGAGAGAGAGAGAGAGAGAGAGAGAGAGAGAGAGAGAGAGAGAGAGAGAGAGAGAGAGAGAGAATATTTGGAAGAGAGAGAGAGAGATACTATCTCTGGCGGCCCGCCGTGTATGGAGTATGACATAGATACCTATGGCACCTACCGGGCCGGATGATGCAGCGGCAGAGTAGAAGAGAGAATAGTAGCGGAGTCGGGCAATAAGAGAGAGATCGTCTTTTGGTGATAATGGAGGGGTGTGGCCAAACTGGCGACGCCCTACCGGTGGTTAACCTTGGGGGGGGGGGGGGGGGGGGGGGGGTTGAGTGGTAAAGGGCTTTTTTTTTTCTTTCTTTCTTTTGGTAACAAACTCTTTCTTCCTTAGGGTGTGGTTCTCACGAGCATGGATTCGAAAGCAAGCCATCATTAGCCCTCCCATCTGGCTAGAGGCATTCATGCTTCTAGCCCTTCCTCTGCATCTTTAGCTATGGAGTTAGAGGGTTCTCCCTCTTCTAGAATGTACCTAGCATGAACTTAGAATCAAACCTAAGCAAATACCTTTTCAGTCTCCATCCATTGACCCTAGTCTTGTGAATTCTCCCATCTGCTTTCATCAGCTTATAGCTGCCGTTGTCATAGTGTTTTTTGATGATGAATTGTCATAGTGCTTCTTCCCTATCTAGTTGGAGCCTTTCCAGATCCAGGATATGGTTTGAGAGATTTACAATTGGACGTTGTATCTGGCTAGCGAAGACTCGTAAGCTGGCTATTTGTACCTCAATGGGTAGAATTGCCTCCTTCCCATAAACTAGATGGAAAGAGGTGAAACCTAGTGATGTTTGGAACGTCGTTCGGTAGGCCCAAAGAGCTGCCATGAGATGTTTATCCTAGTCTTCTGTGTGATTGTTCACCTGCTTTGTGATGATTTTGCAAATCATTCCGTTTACCTTTTCTACCATACCATTGCATTGTGGATAGTATGGTGTGGAATGTCAGCGTGTGATGCATAACTTCTTCATCAGTTCTCCCACCAAATCACCTTTGAATCCTTGTCCTCTATCTAATATTATCTCAAGAGGAGTGCCAAAACGGCAACAGATGTGCTCAAAAATGAACTTTTCTACCTCTTGGGCTGTAATGCGGGTGGTGGCTGTCGCTTCTGCCCATCGAGTCATGTAGTCTACACCCACTATGATGTACAGTTTACCTGATTGGGCCCTTGGTAAAGGACCGATTGCATCTATTTCCCATTTCTCAAATGGACCATATGAGATGATAGGAGTTTGTGGCTCATAGTTTAATGTGCGATCACTGGCCACTTGGCAAGCCTTGCATGTTTTGCACCAATGGTGTACATCCTTGTTCAAACTAGGCCAAGAGTATCCTACCTTTAGTATCTTCCTACTGGTGATATCTAGAGCAAAATGACCGCCGCAGACGCCATCATGGCAACTTGAAGTTACCTCTGTGATCTCACTGGAGGTTGGTACCCGCTTGAGAATTTGATCCTTGCCCTTACAATACAAGTGGTCATTTACAAGGCGGTATCTAGTAGCCTTCCTGATCAGCGACTGCTTCTGGCCTTTGGTGTATCCCTCCAAACATTCTCCTATATCTAGAAAGCTGAAGATATCAGGCATAGCATCACTACCTTGGAAGAGGGGTAGCTTCAGTTTGATGGCTCCTACGGGAACGTCTTATATTCTTTCTTTGGCTAGAGCATCTGCCTCCTGATTTCTGCTCTGGGGACATGAAATAGTTTCACTGCTTCAAACTTCCTTAGAAGATCCTTAACTTGGCGTAGTTGACCAAGTAAAACCTGATTCTTACAAACCCAAGTGCCATTTATCTACCTTATCAAAAGCAAAGCATTGCCAAACACATTTAGGCGTTGAATTCCTAGTGAAATACATTGTTCCAACCCAAGAATTACGGCTGCATATTCTGCTTCATTGTTGGAGTGGGAGTGTAATAACTGCGCGATGGAGAATACTCTTTCTTGTTGCTCATTGAAAATGACTATGCGAGCTGTAGTCTAGTCCATTGTTCTCTTGTATGCTCCGTCAAAGAAAAGAGAGTGACCTCTTTCTAGCCTAGGACTCTCTACCATTGGTGTTTCTTCCTTTGCTTCCGTGCTGACCTTCAGCTTCTTCTCATAATGGCGATGAGTGAGAATTCCCGCTAAACTAGCCCCGGTGGAGTTTTCTACTTGCATGGTGTAGTCAAACTCTTGTAATCTAATTAACCACTTAGAGATCCTAGATGAGACATCCATGTGTCGCATTACATATGGGAAAATTTCTTCCATTGTCAGGATTACAAAAGGTCTAGGCAAGAGATAGGAGCGGAACTTTGTGGTAGCAAACCTTAGTGCCAGAACCATGTGTTCTACTTCGGTAAATCCCTTTTCTGACGGGGTCATGACACGACTAGAGAAGTAAATAGGACGCATGAAAGAAGTTTGGGGGTCCTTTTGCATTAGCACGGCTCGGAGTGTATCACTTCCTACACTAGGGTTCACATAAAATGGCTCGTCCCACTTAGGAGGTGAAATGGTGGGAAGCTTAGCTAGGACTTGCTTTACCTCAGTAAATTGCTGCTCATTCTCTTCACTCCATGAGAAGACATCCCTCTGGGTGAGTTGTTGTAGGGGAAGGACCACTTGAGATAGCAAGTGAATAAACCTGCTTAAGTATCTTACCTTCTGAAGGAAAGAAACCAACTGCTTAGTGGTGGTGGGTGACGACAAAGATACCAGACGTTGGATCTTGCTAGGGTCCGCCTCAATCCCTTTTGTTGAAATTACATGGCCAAGGAGAGTGAATTTTCTTTCACCAATGTGACACTTATCCACGTTGAGCTGGCCACCCAAGGTTTGCAGCCTGATTAAGCCATCATAAATCTTGCTTAAATGAAGGTCTCATTAACTATATATGAAAAAATCATCTATGAAAACCCGTATTGATGTTCCAAAGTAGGGTTGGAAAACAAAGGTCACATAGCGCTGAAATGTGGCCGGGGCGTTAGTGAGGCCAAAAGGCATCACTCTGTAAGCAAAGCATCCCCAAGGTGTGATGAAGGTCTTCTTCTTATGATCTTCTTCCACAATGCTAATCTGGAAGTATCCTAAGTAGCCATCGCACACTGTGTATCGTTCGTGACCCACCACTTCATTGAGAATTTCCTCCTGGAATGGGAGGGGAAAGTGATCCCTCTTCGTGGCTGCATTGAGAGGTTTATAATCCACACAGACTCTCCACTTACCTTTTTTTTTGGGTGTGACTACTAGTGGGGAGACGCACTCTGAGTCTTCGACAGGGTAGATGCAACCTGCTTGTAGCAAAATTCTCACTTCCTTAAGTAGTGCCTCTTGTTGGATTACTCCAAGTCTTCTGAGCTTCTGCACTATGGGTTTACTGCCTTCCTTGAGTTTTATGAGGTGTTGCACTACTGTAATTCCTGTGATCTTCTCATAGCCATCAATGAACAAAGTAGTGAAGTTACCCAGCATGGAGACATATTCCTTCCTTTCTTCATCGGTTAACTCATTTGAGAGCATTTTTTGTAACTTACCTGCATCCTCCAAGGACTGCGTACGTGATGATTCCTCTTGGTTTGTCGGGGGTGTTTCAAATTGTGTCAATCTTTTTGGGTCTTTAAGAATGACCCCCATCACTTCGATGCTACTGTCACTTCCGTAGGTGGTGGTTGTCTCTTCTCCTGAGGTAGACGAATAGCCGCTGGTGGACTCATCTTCTGAAGCCTCCAAGATCGTTGCTTTCCAGTCCTCATGTCGTAGAATATGGACTTCCCTTTAGCGTCCTTCATTTGAATCATTTCCGTGCTCCAGTCTTGTTTAGCCTCCATAGCCATAATCCGAGGCCTCCCAAGAATGATGGGGTAGTGTTCGGGATTCTTCCACTAAACCCAAATACAAGCGTCAACTTAGCTTGTCTGGCTAACTCTTTTTTATAAGTGCTGGCGGAATCGCTACAGTAATAGCCTTGGCAACCTCCACCTGCTGTGGCAAAGACTTTTTTAAGGCAGAGAAGGCTCGATCTGCCAACCCGTCTTCTACTAGCCCACTGAGTTTTGAATGGGAGCAAGTTCTTTTGTTGTTGTTAGGGCCGGCCTGAATCATTTTGTTGACTTCCAAGAGCTCTTGTTGAAGACTAGCTTTTGCATTTTGTAGGTTCTTGATATCTCCTTCACTTGTCATCCCTTCTGTTGAGCCTTTTTCCAAATCCCTAGAGTTAGGCCCCTTGAGTATGCTAGCAAACGATATACCTAGCCTGCAAGTAGCCGATGCACTTGACGCTTTATTTATATTCGCACAGACGGGGTCCCTGAGAAACCCCGTCTTTGATGGTTTTTACCTCGAATTTGAACCCTTGCGCTGATCCCATTTTCTCTCCTGTTTCCACAGAGGGAACTTTTTCAGTCAGGACCATTTTTCCCTCTTTCATGGTTGAAACCTTTGGCAAGGTGGGGCCTGACATTTCCGTGTCATGCATCGGTCTCAAGGCCGAGCCACCGCCTACATCCATTAGCACAGGTAGCTCCGTTTCGGACCTTTTTCTCGCCGCTAATATCTGTGAAAAATCGACAATATCCTCACTTACGACCAGCATGTCGAGTTCCATTCGCAACTGCCACAGATTTACACCACTAGGATAAGCTGAAGAACTTGGGGGCCAGAGGCTCTATCGACCAAGAAGTGACCTCCTCTTTCTTTTATCTTTTTAACAAGATGTTAATAATTGTTTGAGAGTTGAAAGGCATGAGCAAGTGATACTCTTTAATTTGGTGATCCAAACAAGCACAAAAGAAAACAAGTGATAAAATCACCAGCCTGCCATGCATGATAAAAATTTCTTTTTGACATGCAATTTTTCAAGCCCCCTTTCATATGCTTTGTGTAATGCAATCAACTTATATAATTTTTCATATATAACGTTAACTTAAAGATTTAAATACAAAAAATGACAGGCAATTTTGATATTGTTTTGGTAGGCAAAATAGTCCTTGACAAAAAAAATAGGCATCAATTTTAGGCCTTGAAATTTTGAGGCTAAATCCCACTTTAAAATCACTACATCTTTCAGCTTTAAAAATAAAAACATAAGCACATAGAATTGAATTCAAAAAGCACCCTTAAGTTCTACACCCTAAGCTTTAGATCCCTATACTTTACACCCCACTTTAAAATTCTACATTTTTAAGCTCTGCAGCCTTTTTTACAAATTTAAAATTGTGCTCCCTAAGTTGTAAATCCCACTTTAAAAACTTTAAAATTCTAAGTCCTAAAACTCTAGCCTCTCGGGGTGACCCTTCCCCTTACATGTGGATGCATGTAACATTTTCAATTTCTTTCATTCAAAGTCTTACCTTCTAATAAAAAAAAACTCTAAGTCCTCATTGGATCATTAGAGACCTTACGTTAAAAGTTCTACATCTTCAAGTTCTAAACTTAGCTTTAAAATGTTTAAAAATAAAAATAAAAAATCTTTAAAGGTTAAAGCATAAATGATAAATTCCTTCCATAAAGTTTTAACTAACATAAATCATTACTTTAGTCTAATACCTCAAATTTCAAGGGGTGAACTAAATTCTCAAAATGCCAAAAGGTGGCTAAAAGAACTTCTTAAATTTCAAAACAAAAAGGTGACTCTTGGGATTTGTGGAGCTCTAAGGCTTTATCATTTAGCAAGTACGGCCGTCAACGTTCCATGCTTTCAAAGTAGTTGGGTAACCCAAAATCTTTTCCTTGATATATCTGAGTTCATTCATATTTCAAAACTCAAGACATGTCCATCATTAGATTTACACAATTCATTTCAATGAGTGCCAATCAACATTTTTTATCTGTCAAAAAATGCTTAAAAATACAATTCAACCTTTTTCTTATTTTAGTGAGCAAAAAGAGAAGGCAACGCTATAGCCTTGCCCTTTGAGCAAGCCAAAAAACGTAGGCAAGAGCTAATAATCGTTGTTACAAACAACGCTTAATAGCAAGCATATCAGAGAGAGATAAGGAGCAGGGGCGGCGGGAGCTCCAACAGGTGATCTATGCACACAATGGATGTGGGCGACTGACCACCATGTGCATAACCTCCAAGCTCCACAAGCCTAGCCTTGTTGCCCAATGAGCAACCCCTTCGTCTGCAGTCACGAAAGCCTCCTCTCTGCCCCAGCCCAAACCGGCCAACAGGCGGGCCCCTGCCCCGAGTACTCGTGCACGTACCAGATTACCCTGCTCGTACACTCGCCATTATGCACAGACCTCACAAACTCTACTCGCCATCACTTCTTTAGGTCTAGGTTTTCCACTTCGTTCCATCTACTACTACTACTACTACTTTTTTTCCCATCAAATGAGAATCTTATTGAGCAAGGCGATGTATCTGGGGTCGATTGCGTGTGTGGCGGGCTGCTAAAATTAACGAAGATAATAAAGCAAGGATAGATATTTAAATAATATAAGGGGGCAACCAATAAAAAGCACTGTCAAAAAAAGCAAGAGGGGAGCCACCGTCGAGCAGGGAGACGAGGACATAATCGAGCAAGCTGGGCGACCAAGAGGACAGGGGCAGTTGCGTTCTTTTGGAAAAAGGAAAGGCCAAGGGAAGAGTGCATGGAGATTGTCCTCATAGAGCACAAAGCAGTTGGGGTGGCCAGCCGGTAGCGTCTGAAGAGAGCAGGGAGACGAGGTGACGAGCAAGATTCTGGTAGAAGGTAGTGAGGACACACTTGGAGGAGAAGAGCAGTTGGTGCCATAGTCGTCAGAAAAAGCAGAGTCGTCAAGCAAGATTTTGGCGAGTAGAAAAGATGGTGGTCAACCAGTTTTGGAGAGGAAAAGCAAGAGTACAGTAGGAGAGTTGATGGGTAGTTTGAGAATCTCGCAACATCTGCAAAGTAAGGGCTGACGAGCACCTGCGGGGCTTCAAGAACGAGGAGAGCTTGGGAAGTAGCCATCGAGTAGTAGGGGATAAAGGAAGAAAGAACAAATGTGGACGACATAGACAAGAGCAGTAGGTAGAGGTTTTTTTGTTAATGAAAAGTTCATAAGTTATTTAAAAAGACTCAAGAAGCGGTTCCCACAAGCCACTATAGAAGCAACCGAAGAATTCTTTTTAAACATCACACAATTGGTAGATGAGGAGTTCGGAAGGGAGTTTTTTCTTTTGCAAAAAAGAGAAAGCTGCAGGGAAGTCAAAGAAGCAGTTAGTGTCACGTTGAAGGAGGAGCAAGGCGAGATATAGTTTTATGGTGCTCTGTCAACAAAGGGCACTGCTTTTGTGCTTATTGCTTGTGTTTGAGCATTTAATTGGATTTCTTTAATTTAATGGTTGCAATTCAATTATAATCAAACTTTAAATTGATAGCAAAAAGATTTTGAGTTTTAAAGTGCGGCTTGTATCTCTGAAATATTATTATGTTCTCATCTCTCTCTCACCATTTCCCACGGCCACAATAGCTCGATGCTGACCTGACTCAACTAGTGACCTTAAAATCCCCGGACACCCGGCAGTCACAGTAATTGCTTTGGAGGCTCACATGATACCACTGGCTACCATCACTTCCACTTCGCATTTTAAACAATAATTTCAATTCATTCATGATGACCAATGTGGAAAGGTCAGCCTCATATCTCCGTAGTATTTTCTCTCCCTCCTGAAGTTGTTTGGTATGTTGCTTCAATGTGCCTCTCTTGCTAAAGCGCCTTGAATCAACTGCGCACACATAATTCGAGTCCTATTACACAAGCATTCTTGTACCATTCATGAAGGAACACTAGATGCTTACCTATTTCTTGCTTCTTTCTAAAAGAACTCAAGCAAAATTCCTCCCATTTGAGTGCCACTTGTGGAGTTTGCCACAAGTGCATGGAGAAGCTCAACAATAGATCTATTGATTTGGGCATTAAGCAAGGTGTATTTTATGTATTTCCACAACCTCTCAACTAAATTTGGACTTGCATATGTATGTCGTCATTGTTATACTCCCAGCAAGCATCATCCGCCTTGATTACCTTGTCAAAAGCATCAAGATCCAATTTAGACTTATCTATTACAATTGTTGTTAGCCTCACATTGCCCATTCTAAAAAAAATTGTTTGCAGAGTTATCTCAAGTGCTGTACTTTCTTGGTCTGATCCAGTGTCACCGTGCATAACATAAGCCAAATGGCTATATCAATGCCGTATTCATTTGGTAAGACATCATCATACACTGGGATACCAAAGACATTGGTCTTGAAGGTGCTTCTAATGGCCCATGTGTTGTGAATGGAAAAGAGCCTGACCATGGCAAGCATCCACTCATCCTAAATAACAAGAATGAATGGAATATCTGCACGTTGAGGTGCCAAGGTATTGTATGGTTGAAAATAGCACACCTGTAAACTACAATAGTTATTAGCAAGTCATTGCAAAGTTCCAACAAGTTGCTTAAAAACAAGCAACAAACCTTTCTTTGTTTTTGTAAAAGTGCAACGTCCCCCAACATTGAAGTCCAATCATCTTTTGTGATTTTCCCTACATTCTTAGAATGCTAGTTTGATTAATTGTGGATATGACAGGAAGACATCTCATTGAGAAGCAAGGAGTTTACCTTGATTGCGGATTTGATACGACAACATTGCAACCTCCCTTGGTATCATAAAGAACCTATATATTACTTGATCAATAGGAGAGCATCTCTCATATTGTAGCTTCTCCTTTGAAAGTGACATTCTTGCAACATGCCGTGAGATTCCCACATCAAACAAATCTTCCGTGCAACATTCAATCACATTAGGATGAATTGGAAAATATTACAAATTTGGACGCGAGTTGAGAATGTGGCCTTCATGATGAGGAAACAATGACACAGTAGCAGAGTTGGTCTCATGATCACAATGGAACCGTACTCAAAATGGGCAACCGCATCCCTTTGATCTCCTCTTTCTCTTTGTGGTCTCCCTCATGCATGGCTCCCTCCCCCATGGCATGCATAATCAACCACAATTTTTTTCTCATTGGTACGCTTGATGGTAGAGCGGACCATTACAGGACGCACCTTATGCTCAATCATAATTTGGTTCAGGCATACATTTAGAGTAGAAATGTCTAGCCTTTTTTGATATGGTGTAAGAGGAGACCTCCCTTTGTTTGTTGGAAGTTAGGATTGTGACATGGCATTACTTGTACTTGAACAGACACATGATGATAGTAAATCCTTTATATAAGCCAAAGGTATGCCATACCTTTTAATATCCATGGACCACATCTTGTTGAGGTTTAGAAGAGTCTTGGATACCTCCAGGTGGGACCTTCCATCCTTGCTTCAGTGACATGATTGCACAATGCACTCCCACTCTTCTATGTACACTACCCTTGGTGACGACGCAATTCTCAAGAACAAGTAGTCTCTTCTATTTGACCACCTCTTCAAAAAAGGGCATCTGTCATCCTCCTCCATCTCTTTAAATCAAGAAAATCCCAAAGATCACATTCCTTTAACTCCTCCAATTAAGGTCATAGGGTTATCTCTTTGTAGGAGAAGCCTCATCATTGAATGCATTTTGTTGTCAAAAGAGTAGAATGTACGAGAAGTATAGTTGTATGGATCAAGCAACGAGAACATGTGTTGAGTGCTATGCTACCATGTGCCCATGCAATTCTCTATATGGCCTATACTTGTTTCCCATGATCGCTTGATTCCTTGGAGCTTGGGTAACCATCATCCCCTTCACGTGCATTGCGAGAGCTAGAATACTCCTCAAAAATTTCATCTAAAAAGATATGACATATGGCTCCATTCTCTTGCATGTCCATGATCCCCTAAAAGAAACGCTTGATATAGTACTCATCTAGTTCACTCTCAGATCACACCAAATAAACTCTTAGATCACCCCATCACAGTTCACACATGGCTCATGGCATAAATCACATGATAAACTAGTTCAAGAGGTGGAGGGAAGGAGATGGTGATGACTAGCAGAGTTTCCAATGTTCTGAGATTTTGAAAATGAAAGGGAGAGGAAGAAGGCAAGAGTGTAAAATGAAGAAAAATCTATGTACGTGGTGGGCTCTTCCTCATTCAATGGCCTTAACACTCGCGGATTGCCCCCGAAATCTTGCACTTTTTGAAGTCAAATAGCATTTCAGACCTAGTTCACACAAACTTAGTTCACACTAAGTTTTTGACTAGTTCACATGAGTACGGTCGATGGCCTAGATTTTTTCCGCTCTTTACACCATCCTCCCGCATCAATCCCACCTCCAAAAGGAGGTGTCAATTAGTGACGAGGAGATGCCACCAACACTCGCTCTCTCCCGCAGAGTCCCTCTCTCTAGACTATTACTCTCTTTTTTTCTTTGTTTGAATTTTTGGCCTGCATGGCTAGATCGTCAAGGAGGAGGTACAAGCTCATGTGGTCCCTTAATGCAAACAAGGTGAGGACATGGTGGCCTACACAAGGCAACAAAAAATTAGTATTTCAAGATGAGGAGATATGTAGTAGGGAGCTCTGACTAGTAGTTGTAGTTATTGTCGGACATGACTTGTGGCAAATTATTACTGATCCATATATGGTCTAGCGCAGAGTTTTGTATTGTGGTTGGATGGTATATCCGTTGGCGGAGTCCGTAGTAGTGGAGGAGGGTAGAAAATAGTTTGTATGTGCTGGCTTGATCAAGTGTGTTAATGTTGAAATCTTCCATTATGACCAATGGTTGCATGATACGGGTTGAATCGAGGAGAATGGAGATGCTATCCAAGAGTTCAGGGAGCAATAATGTTGGTGTTCTATAGAGCGAGACTCTTGTTTCCATGTGCATGTTGGTGAATTGGAAATTTGCATAGATTGTTTAAAGTGTTTGATCTATGTAGATGTGTATTTGTGCAAGTATGAAGTTTCTTTTTTGAAGAATTGAAATTCCATGTAGTTATGTTGAGGATATTCTACGAATGCCTAGAATGGTTGTCCCATGTAGTCAAGTCTCTTGGAGGGGAGGCACATGCGAGGCCATTAGGCTTCTCTCATGAATGATATCGCCGGTATGTTTTCTAAGGAAGACGAGCTGAGTAATTACACAATCTAATGTGTTTCTTGGTGTAGTTGCAATTGATTTTGGATGGAAACATAAGTTGCTTCTATTCTCAATTTGTGGAGCTCTTCGAGCACACATGGGTCGACATGAACGTTGTCGGCAAGCAACGTCTCTACCAAGTACAAATTTGCAATATCGTGAATGCGTGTGAGAGCAATGTAGGTGAGACAATGAGATCTAATTCCTCTAGGTCTGAAATCCAATGTGTTGAGTGTAATCCCTTGCGATCGCTAAATTGTGCGAACTGGAGCAGGCTGAACCGAGAATTGCTTGAGTGTGAGGCTATTGAAGTGGTTTATCCCAATTTGGAATTCACATGTGGTGTGAAGAATTGGCATCGAGTAAGGTGATGTGAGTGGAGTGAGGAGATGGCGTTGTTTGTATCTTTGTTTTTTCATATATTGGGACTGGGAAAATGAATCCAGAGAAAGGTTGTACTTGAGAATGTGGTATAGAGCTTGTAAACGCCTTTTGCACCATTGCAGAGGCCGTCAAGAATGTGTAGGTTTCTAGCGAATAGCTCAACCACTAGGTCTAGCTTGAAGCACAATGTTGCTTGGAGTCCCGGCCTAAGCAGTTTAGCATCTTATGGAAATTCATTTTATAAGCAGATAAGGGTAAAGAAGGTTTACACTCACTTGCTCACAATTGCGTGGAAAAACTAAGCTATTATACCTCTCCGTGTGATACACACTAGAGTCCACCATGTAGAGCCCATTCTCATGTCATCTAGACACATTTGCAAAGCAATTGCATTCAAAGATGAAGGTATGAAAGTATCTAAAATCAACCTTTAGTATCCTTTCAATAGTCCCACAATACCTGGCTTCGTCACCATTTATGTCAAACTTTTCCAGGACTCCACAATCCATGGTGGCTCAACGCTCATCCATGTGGCATGCACAATAGTGTTGACACTTTGACTGCATAGAGTTAAAGGATATGTACTATATATCAAATATATATATATATATATATATATATATATAATCAATTAGAAAGATAAAATCAAGGGGAACTATGAAATATGCAATGGTTTAAGTGTATAGTACTATACCTTTGGCACACAACCTTGTTCATACTCCCAGTCTTTGTTTGTGACGTCCTCTCAACGTGCCTTTGCTTCGGTCATTGTCTCATGGATCCACTTGGCACTAATGAGGTCTAGGAAACATGCAAGGTGTCAAGGTACTGGGGGTGACCTCCAGCCTCCATGAGCTTTCTTCCATGCTTTAATCCTATCTTGCAAACGCCTTGCCTTTGTCATTGTCCACAAGTCCACCCACTTGGTCATAACCTTTGCATTGAGGATGCAAAATTTATTGACGACACCGAGTAGATCCACATCCATGTTAAATAATTTTTCATTTTGACTTGGTAAGTGTGAAGCAATCCTTGAATCCTCCTCATTTGTCCACATGTGAGGCATTGAGGGACCACCTTGCCAAATACTTTGAAATGTAAATAAATTCCTCTTGCACAATCCATCCTTTGGCCATGCATGCCTCTGCCTGGACCCGTAGCCGCACAAAATCTTTTAGAGACTATAAAAACCTCTCTGGAAAGGCCATCCACCATGCATGCACACTACTCCACATATAAGGATCTCTTCAACCACATGAACCAAAAGATGGACTTGACTAAGAAGAACAGATCAAAGGAAATGCATTCTCAATGGCGCATATAGTTTCATCAGTAAGCAACTGAGAAGCAGGGAGGGTAACTATTTCAATTTTGTAAGAGCTCATAAACCTACAATGTTGTGCCCCAAAGTCACACCAAGTATGAGGCTCCAACAAATGGAAAGACGCCTCTAAATCTTAGAATGAAAATTGGGCAACCATTTGGGAAGAGCACTACAGTAGTGATCCACCCCTGTCTACTCCACCAAAAGGTATTTCAAGGTACTCCATATTTTTAAGGCTTTGATATTGGAAGGACTTCAAAATAAAACATCTTGTGGATTCCATGCTCACACCCTATGGGACTGATAGCGGGAAAAAGAGCAGTGCAATTGGGTGGCCTCTGTACTCGTGCACACTCCACAAACCACGCCTCATGTAAACAAGCAAAGAACAAAACAAAGGGGGCACCACCCTAAATTAAGAGGTTTAGGGACTCCACACATAGTGCACATAGGCAAGTGAGACTTCTGGCATTATGATGGCATCAAAACATATGGTAAAACACATAGAAACGAAGCTTAGGGGACTTATGTAGCATATATATACACAAGACATCAGCTTAACAATACAACAACATCTGATCATACATAACAAGGATATAGAGAAGCAAGCCAAGGATGGAATAATCCCTTGTCAAAAACAATCAACCCAGCAAGTAGGTATGATCCTACTAGCAACACATCAATACCTTAGAGAATGATGGCGAGGATGGTGGCCATGGAGCATGAGAGAAGACTCCTTATTTAGGTTTTAGGGCTAGTAATGTAGCATACTAGAGGGAGAGAGAGAGAGGGCGAGAGAGTAGAGCTCCATCCATAGCTCCTCGTTGTGAGCAATGTCGTCATAGCTTCGTTGCTTGGTGAAGTGGGTGAAGTGTTGGTTTTGAGTGAGAGAAGGCCTCCTTATATAGGTTTCTGGGAGGGTTTAGGATTAGGGATAAACATGCTTAAATCCGCTGATTGGGGTTAATTTTTTCTTGGGGTGGTCAACAGATTGAGGTCACCTGATATGTCACCATCAAGATATTCTCTAGAGTGATGTGAGAGGGGAGGGTAAATGCTGATTTTTCTGATTGTGACACATGGGGATAAGGCCTTGACCAGCATTTAAGAGCAGGTAAGGTGGCTATTGAAACTGGAGGTTCTGCACATGTCAGGGGGGGATCTGCGGGGGGGAGGTGGCAGCTGGGTCCTCCTGAATATCAAATTCTCAAAAATCCTCAACCATGGCTTCTTTTGACATGTGTTCTTTGAAAAAATCAGTATGTCTCTTTTCAACTCAAAAGTCTTTATCCCTGTTTACTCACCTTTACCATAAGATTTTCCCCTTTTCTCCTCCTGTAACTGCTTCTGTTGATGCCTTTTTCTTGCCTGTAGTGGTCATGTAATCCCTTATTAATGAGATTAAGCCAAATGTTACCTTACGCTTGAGCACGCGCTGCGGCCTTGGGCCACTTAGGTGTAGAGGTGATCTTCCTCCTCTTAGTCGGCTCCTCAGGAAAGAGAGGTCTGGTGATGCTTTCTCTTCCCTTAATGTGTGTCACACTACCTTCGTGTATGTTGATGTAGAATATTTCAAGCTCGTGTGCGTTGGAGGTTTCTGGAGCACGCATAGGTTGAGAGGAGAGGTATATCAAGCTCCTCTTCTCACTCTCCTTCGTTGGCGACGATCACGAACAAGGCATGTAGAAGAACTTATTTCTTGAATTTCAATGACACTGCAACCTGGTAACAAGACCTCGATGAAAGCTTTTAAGGCCTCTAAAGCCTCCTCCTCTTCTGTTCTCCAATTTGCAAACTCCTCACGCCATTCGTCCATGTTGTAGATTGCACATCTTCATTGATTGTGGACTGAAGGTCTGTGTAGCCCTCCTCCGTGGGGGCACCAAAATGATAGCGAGAAAAAGAGAAGTGCAATCGGGTGGCCTCTGTACTTGTGCACACTCCACAAACCATGCCTCATGCAAACAAGCAAAGAACAAAACAAAGGGGGCACCACCCTAAATTAAGAGGTTTAGGGACCTCACACATAGTGCACATAGGCAAGTGAGACTTTTAGCATTATGATGGCATCAAAACATATGGTAAAACATATAGAAACGAAGCTTAGGAACCTTATGTAGCATATATATACACAAGACATCAGCTTAACAATACAACGGCATCTGATCATACATAACAAGGATATAGAGAAGCAAGCCAAGGATGGCATAATCCCTTGTCAAAAACAATCAACCCAGCAAGTAGGTATGATCCTACTAGCAACACATCAATATCTTAGAGAATGATGGCGAGGATGGTGGCCATGGAGCATGAGAGAAGACTCCTTATTTAGGTTGTAGGGATAGTAATGTAGCATACTAGAGGGAGAGAGAGAGAGAGGGAGAGAGAGTAGAGCTCCATCCATAGCTCCTCGTTGTGAGCAATGTCGTCATAGCTTCGTTGCTTGGTGAAGTGGGTGAAGTGTTGGTTTTGAGTGAGAGAAGGCCTCCTTATATAGGTTTCTGAGAGGGTTTAGGATTAGGGATAAACATGCTTAAATCCGCTGATTGGGGTTACTTTTTGCTTAGGGTGGTCAACAGATTGAGGTCACCTGATATGTCACCATCAAGATATTCTCTAGAGTGATGTGAGAGGGCAGGGTAAATGCTGATTTTTCTGATTGTGACACATGGGGATAAGGCCTTGACCAGCATTTAAGAGCAGGTAAGGTGGCTATTGAAACTGGAGGTTCTTCACATGTCAGGGGGGGACCTGCGGGGGGGAGGTGGCAGCTGGGTCCTCCTGAATATCAAATTCTTAAAAAATCCTCAATCATGGCTTCTTTTGACATGTGTTCTTTGAAAAAATCAGCATGTCTCTTTTCAACTCAAAAGTCTTTATCCCTGTTGACTCACCTTTACCATAAGATTTTCCCCTTTTCTCCTCCTGTAACTGCATTGTTGATGCCCAATCACTGCTTCTAGTAACAGTGAACTGTTACCTACCAAATACTTATGGTGCAGTAAAAAATATCTACCATGGGTAAAAAAAGTTACTATAGGTAAAAAGTGATTTGTATTTACCATGTAGGTGAAAAATATTTACTGTAGGTAAAAAATATTTACTGTCGGTAAAAAAGTGAAAACGGAGTATGCTGTGCTGTGAGTCCACACGAACATCCTTGTGTAAATTTCACTAGAAATTCACACCTAGAATGGGCTATTCTCTAAGATATAGGTTGTAGGCATGCATAAGAGCTCGTTCCCACGTATCTTCTATCCATGGCACTTTTTACTCTTTGGTGCTTGTGAAGTAGATTTTTCTTCTCTTTCGAGATCCCTTGGACTAGAGTATCCTCATCTCCCCAACAACTGACTGTGCCTTTATTGCATCTTTAGAAGGGGTCCTAAAAACCATGCATCATATAGCCCTGCCCCTTAAGCTAGAGGTATTTGATGCCTCTAGCTGTAGGTTGTGCTACAATAGGGTTCTCTTGAATACTTACGCACCTGGTACAAATTGAATTTGCCATGTTATTGCTTTCTTGGCTGATGCACCGTGTTTAGTCCTTTCTGATGAATAATTGTATCTATCCATGACTAACAACTGGTCTCCTAGACCCTTGAAAGCCATACCCCATCCATTGTCAATATCCGCTTTCACCGGTAGCATTCTCTTTTTGTCTTCTTTTTTTTGTTTTTGTTTTTTTTTTGAAACGACTATGTACATGATTGTTACCTTAGTTGGAGCTCGAATATGATGAGCTCTCCTCTGAACCATCCTTAGCATTGATTTCACCAGCATATGGCTGTGAAAGACGACATTGGTAGGCCTTCAATCGCCAACCATTTAGCGGGGTTTGATGTACCTTACCATCTAGGTCACCTAGTTGGTAACTACCATTTGAGATCGAACCTCTGTATCACTACAAAAGGGCCTTCCCACTTAAGCAAGAGCTTACCATCCTTCCTGCGATCAAAGCTATTGTCGTATCTGAGCACTAAAAAACATTCCTTGATACCTTTCTTGACAAGGTTGCGATTGAACTTCTTTCGTTTCTTCTCTCCCTGGGCTGCATAGTACTTCACTGTTGACTCTCGATCTAGCCCTAACCTCTCCAAATCGATGATTCTTCCTTCCACCTGCTTCTCTTGACTATCCTCTTGATGTGCTTTTAGAACTCGGAGGCTCGCTAGCTCCACTTCTATAGGCAATAGTGCCTCTTGCCCGTAAACCAAGTGAAAAGGTGTATACCCCAAGGATGTTTTAAAGGATGTTCTGTAGGCCCAAAGTGCTGCATCTAGGTGTTTGTCCCATGCCTTAGGATGTAAATGCACTTGCTTAGTGATGATTTTACATATAATACCATTTACCTTTTCCACAAGACCATTGCACTGAGGGTAGTATGGTGTAGAGTGCCTGCGCTTTATTTTTAACTTGCTCATCAATTGCCCGACTAAATCAGCTCGAAATCCCGGTCCCCTATCCGAGAGAATCTCCAAAGGTGTGCCAAAACGGCAACAAAGGCATTCAAAAATGAAATCACTCACGTCCTTGACTGTGATGCGCTTTGTGGGATGAGCTTCTGCCCATCTGGTCATGTACTCCACCCCCATAATGATGTATTCCTTCCCTGATTGAGTGCAAGGTAGTGGCCCTATTGCATCTATCCCCCATTTTTCAAATGGCCCATAGGTTTTGATTGGATGCTGATTTTCAGTTGTAAGACGCCTTGGTCCAGCTTTTTGGCAAACCTCACATGTGCGGCACCAATGTTGTACATCTCGATGGAGGCTTGGCCACGTGAACCCTGCTTGTAAAATCTTTCTGCTCGTAATCTCTTGTGCAAAGTGGCCACCACACACACCTTCATGACAACTTAACAAAATATCCTTTATCTCTTGGGATGCAGGAACTCTCCTTAAGACAGCATCTTTCCCTCTACAATACAGGTCCTCATTCACTAAGCTATAGCTGGTAGCCTTTTTTGCCAACCACCTACGTTCACTTTTACTCATACCAGAGGGTGCTTCACAATGCTCAAGAAAGTAAAGTAAATCATGCAGCTCCTCCTTTCCCTGGTATAAAGGACTTTTCACAAGGATAGCACCTACTATGAGAGTTTGTAGTTCTTCACCTGCTAAGGCATCTGCTTCTCGATTTTGATCTCTAGGTACAAAGTGCACTTGAACTTCTTTAAAACCCTTCAACAAGGCCTTTGCTTCCCTCATCTTAACAGACAATTTGTCATTTTTACAGGCCCATACACCAACCATTTGCTTAACAATCAACATGGAGTCACCAAAAACATTTAGCTTTGTGATGCCCTGGGAAAGACAACATTGCAACCCTAAAACAAGGGCATGGTACTCTGCCTCATTGTTAGAATGAACCTCTTTTAGATGAAACCCTTTTGCAAAGATCTTCTCCTTCTCTGGACCTAATATTACTATGCCTGCTGATGCCTTGTCTTTGGTCCTCTTGTAAGCCCCATCAAAATACAGACTGTGTGCTCCCAGTAGAACTTCAGGCTCCGGGATAGGCGGTACCTTACTAGGTGCCTCTTTCTTGGCCTTCTCATATCACCTTTGTGTGAGGACATCTGCCAAACAAGCACGGGTGGAATCCTCTACTTGTAGTGTGTAGTCAAACTCTTGAAGCTGCACCACCCACTTTGCTATTCTTTGAGACAATTCCATGTGTTGTAGGGCATATGGAAAAACCTCCTCAGTTGTGATCACCACAAATTGTCTCGGAAGTAAGTAAGCCCGAAACTTCTCCACTGCAAACTTAAGAGCTAGCACCAATTGCTCAGTTGCGTTGAAACCCTTTTCAGCAGCTGTCATCACTCTACTAGAGAAGTAGACTGGTCTCATGAGAGATGTCTTTGGGTCTTTTTGCATCAAGACATCTCCTAGAGCTTCTGGACCTACACTAGGATTTACATAGAATAATTCACCCCATGTGGGTTGTAGGACGATAGGCAATGAGCTCAAAATGGTTTTAACTTCTTGAAAGAACCTTTCACCCTCCTCACTCCATGTCAATGTAGTGTGTTTAGTGAGCTGCTGCAAAGGATAGTTTGCCTGAGAAAGGAGATGTATGAATCGTCCCATGTAGCGAACCTTTTGAATGAAGGAGACTAGTTGCTTCACGTTTGAAGGAGTAGGTAAAGCTAACAATGTCTTTACCTTTTCAGGGTCAGCCTCAATACCATCTTGAGACAAAACATGGCCTAGTAGAGTGACCTTGCTCTCACCTATGTGGCACTTGTCTTTATTCAATTGTCCACCCAATTGGGCCAGATGGGTGAAACCTTCATCAACCTTGGATAGATGTACTTCCCTAGAGCTGTAAATGCAAAAATCATCAATGAAGACTCATATGGACTTACCAAAGTAAGGTTGAAACACCAAGTTCATAAAGCTCTGGAAAGTAGCTGGGGAATTAGTTAAACCAAAAGGCATAACTCTATAAGCAAAACACCCCCAAGGTGTTATGAAGGTAGTCTTTCTTTGGTCTTCATCTGCAATTCTGATTTGGAAGTAGCCTGAGTACCCATCACACACTGTGTACCTTTCATGACTAGCCACTTCATTTAGTATTTCATCTTGAAAAGGCAAAGGAAAATGGTCCCTTTTTGTGGCTGCGTTTAGAGGCTTGTAATCCACACATACCCTCCACTTCCCATTTTTCTTTGGTGCTACCACAACTGGAGACACCCACTCAGAATCTTCCACTAGGTAGATAAATCCTGCCTTGAGTAATCTTTTTACTTCTTTTAAGAGTGCATCTTGTTGCACTAGCCCTAATCTCCTTAGCCTTTGCACCATTGGTTTGGCACCTTCCTTTAATTGGATATGGTGTTGGGTTACCGTCACTCCTTTAATGTGCTCGTAATCATTTATAAAGAGGCCAACATGCTTCTTTAGTACCTGCAAATAGGTTTCTCTCTCTTCTTCTAGTAGGTCCTTAGCTAGCATCTCCTCTGAGCCTGTGGCTTCTTCCTTGTTTAGAGAGTCTTGACCACCTTCTCCTTCTGGGTTTCGCAGTATTATACCCATGACTTCCAAAGAGCTAGCATCCTCCTCAGATGACTCATCCTCAGATGAAGAGCAGCTGCTTGTGCTCCATTCATCCATAGAAGTCTCCATCTCTAGGTCTTGTTGTCTACCCTGCTTCATGTCATACACAATTTTTTGTTGCTTGCCACCTACCTTATGATTTGGTCGCAACTCAAGGGAACCTGTCTCCCAATCTTGCCTAGCTTTCATAGCCATAAGCCAAGGTCTTCCAAGGATTAGCGGATAGCCCTCCCCCTTAGTTGGGATCACATAAGCATCAATTGAGATTGCCACACCAAAAGCTGAAACCTTCACTCCATTAACCTTTCCCACACAAGCCACCCTTACATTATTTGCCATCTTAGCTTGTAAGGAAGTTTGCTCGTTTACTTCCAAACCCAACCTGTGCATTAATTTCTCTGTCATAACACAAATCTCGGCTCCACCATCTACGTACACATTGGAGACTCGCTGACTCTTAATCTCTGCATCAATGACTGGCACGATATCCTTCATGCCTCTTGCACTAATAGACCCAACTGACTTTGCCTTAGCCCTCCTGGTGCTGACCATCTTAGACCAGGTTCTACGCATCTTTGGGGAAAGGTGGAGGAGTTGCTGCCATGAAATCTTTGGTCCTTTCTTACTCACATCTGCTACCAAGTCGTAAGGTATGAATCCTACCCCAAGTGGAAAGTCTTCTACTCCTATGTGTCTCCTTGACCTACACTTCCTTTTCTTGTCTCCTATCACTTGGGAGGAACCCTCATTCCCTTTATCCGGCTCTGAAGCTTCCATTTCATCAGTTCTTTGTCTCATAACTCTCTTTATTGGCATGGCAACAGCTTCCTCCATTTTTTCTTTCCCTTTATTCTTACCATTGTCAAGACTTATGACAAAGACAGCCCTGTCCTCCCCTCCCGATGGTAGTGGAGGGATCTCTGTTGGTGCTTGTGGTGGTGGAGGAGGGGGTCTCAATATTTGGATTGGTGGAGCCACGTGTGCATTTTGTCCATTTAGTGGCCTAGCTCGAGGAGGAGTGACTTGCTGGCGAGGAGGCCATCTTTGATTACCATTTCCTTGATAGCGTCGTGGATGGGGGCAATAATACATGCCATGACCTACCTCTCCACAGTTGTAGCAAATGTACTCACGTGCTTGCCTTTGTCCTTCTTGTCTATTTCGTTCATTTCCTGGCTGGGGAGCCCTTACACCTTGAACCAGATTGATGGACAGGCTCTCTAGTTGATTGGTGATTTGTTGAAGTAATTCTTGTTGAGCGGACTCTTGGTCTGTTGCTCCTGTCCCTGCTACTACCCTTGCCGTAGGTTGAGCTAGCGGTGGAGGCTCCATTCCCCCTTGTAGTTGAGCTTGGAATTTTAACTTCCTATCCTTCTCCCTTGCATAAGTCATAGATTTATCAAAAGTATCTGGGAATTTACCTTTTACCTTTTTTCGAAGGATGGGGTAAAGCCCTGCCAGGAAACAGTCCTTCTTTAGGCATTCTGGCGCCCTTTCTCCTTCACCTAGTGATGCACACCATTTCTCCCACAGGTTAGAAAACTTTCCTTCATAGCTTCTATAGTCATTGGGTGATGTTTGGCGTAGCTCTAAGATCTGTCTCCATATCTCCTCTGGAGGCTCATGGCGGCGAGATTCTTCAATGAAGGCCATCTTTAAGGACTCCCATTCTCTTCTTTCTTCAGGTGCCAAAGTTTGATACCATAATTTTGCACCTTCCCTCAAGACCAAAGGAAAGGCCCTTAACTTAGTAGCTTCGTCATCCCTTCCCGATACCAGAAAGGCCATTTCCAAATTATCCAAAAAGTCTGGAGCAACCTCCCCAGGCTTACCATAAAAATTAGGGAAGGCCATAAGTGAGAGAGTAAACAATTACACAAACAGCTCCAATTTATTTTAAAATAGAGTATTGTAATTACAATTTGGAGCTTTAGCACAACTTAGCTCAAAATAGGATGAAGATCGACACATCAAAGGAATGGTAATAGTCTAGTAAGGGTAGAATGACAAGATGAGGAGAGCGCAAGATTTCCCCAAGTCTCTCGGCTCCAAACAACAAGGCTATTCTTTGCTGATAAAAGATTTTTTTATCAATACAAATATTCACACAGATATGACGCACAAAATGGAAAGGAAACATGCGGGGATCATCATTCTCATTATTGGCATCCATACTTACACACAAGAGCCTAGCTTAGTTGCACCACCTTGGGACCAATGAGCCTGATCAGCCACAGAAGGTCAGCACCTTGGATCACGTCGACTCTTCCTGATGCATCTGTGAAGACGTAAGGCATGATGGAAACACTTTGTACAATGCTGAGCCTTTTAGCAAGCAACAATTGGATGCTATTACCATAATCATCATGACGAATGAAAGTGACACCATTAATGTGCAGCACATCATCAACTAAGATAGTTTCCTTAGATTGAGATAACTTCTTGAAAATTAGCAGCAAAGGTAGGGCAGGGAGGCTTTTCACCCGGTCTCCAAAGCACTTTGGACAATATCCAAAGTGATCTCACGCGGACAGGAGGTTGGCTTGGGATTGGTGGTGTCTGGATTCACACAGTGCACTGGGAGCACTCGCAGACGGGCGGCAATCTTGTAGGCAAGCCTTCGCCTCTTTGCTTCAGGAGGATTTAGGGGTGAGAGTCATGGTTGCAAGTTGGAGGTTGAAGTTGGTTGCTCACTAGCCTTTTTCTTGCCTGTAGTGGTCATGTAATCCCTTATTAATGAGATTAAGCCAAATGTTACCTTACGCTTGAGCACGCGCTGCGGCCTTGGGCCACTTAGGTGTAGAGGTGATCTTCCTCCTCTTAGTCGGCTCCTCAGGAAAGAGAGGTCTGGTGATGCTTTCTCTTCCCTTAATGTGTGTCACACTACCTTCGTGTATGTTGATGTAGAATATTTCAAGCTCGTGTGCGTTGGAGGTTTCTGGAGCACGCATAGGTTGAGAGGAGAGGTATATCAAGCTCCTCTTCTCACTCTCCTTCGTTGGCGACGATCACGAACAAGGCATGTAGAAGAACTTATTTCTTGAATTTCAATGACACTGCAACCTGGTAACAAGACCTCGATGAAAGCTTTTAAGGCCTCTAAAGCCTCCTCCTCTTCTGTTCTCCAATTTGCAAACTCCTCACGCCATTCGTCCATGTTGTAGATTGCACATCTTCATTGATTGTGGACTGAAGGTCTGTGTAGCCCTCCTCCGTGGGGGCACCAAAATGATAGCGAGAAAAAGAGAAGTGCAATCGGGTGGCCTCTGTACTTGTGCACACTCCACAAACCATGCCTCATGCAAACAAGCAAAGAACAAAACAAAGGGGGCACCACCCTAAATTAAGAGGTTTAGGGACCTCACACATAGTGCACATAGGCAAGTGAGACTTTTAGCATTATGATGGCATCAAAACATATGGTAAAACATATAGAAACGAAGCTTAGGAACCTTATGTAGCATATATATACACAAGACATCAGCTTAACAATACAACGGCATCTGATCATACATAACAAGGATATAGAGAAGCAAGCCAAGGATGGCATAATCCCTTGTCAAAAACAATCAACCCAGCAAGTAGGTATGATCCTACTAGCAACACATCAATATCTTAGAGAATGATGGCGAGGATGGTGGCCATGGAGCATGAGAGAAGACTCCTTATTTAGGTTTTAGGGATAGTAATGTAGCATACTAGAGGGAGAGAGAGAGAGAGGGAGAGAGAGTAGAGCTCCATCCATAGCTCCTCGTTGTGAGCAATGTCGTCATAGCTTCGTTGCTTGGTGAAGTGGGTGAAGTGTTGGTTTTGAGTGAGAGAAGGCCTCCTTATATAGGTTTCTGAGAGGGTTTAGGATTAGGGATAAACATGCTTAAATCCGCTGATTGGGGTTACTTTTTGCTTAGGGTGGTCAACAGATTGAGGTCACCTGATATGTCACCATCAAGATATTCTCTAGAGTGATGTGAGAGGGCAGGGTAAATGCTGATTTTTCTGATTGTGACACATGGGGATAAGGCCTTGACCAGCATTTAAGAGCAGGTAAGGTGGCTATTGAAACTGGAGGTTCTTCACATGTCAGGGGGGGACCTGCGGGGGGGAGGTGGCAGCTGGGTCCTCCTGAATATCAAATTCTTAAAAAATCCTCAACCATGGCTTCTTTTGACATGTGTTCTTTGAAAAAATCAGCATGTCTCTTTTCAACTCAAAAGTCTTTATCCCTGTTTACTCACCTTTACCATAAGATTTTCCCCTTTTCTCCTCCTGTAACTGCATTGTTGATGCCCAATCACTGCTTCTAGTAACAGTGAACTGTTACCTACCAAATACTTATGGTGCAGTAAAAAATATCTACCATGGGTAAAAAATGTTACTGTAGGTAAAACGTGATTTGTATTTACCATGTAGGTGAAAAAGATTTATTGTAGGTAAAAAATATTTACTATGGTAAAAAATATTTACTGTCGGTAAAAAAGTGAAAACGGAGTATGCTGTGCTATGAGTCCACACGAACATCCTCGTGTAAATTTCACTAGAAATTCACACCTAGAATGGGCTATTCTGTAAGATATAGGTTGTAGGCATGCATAAGAGCTCGTTCCCACGTATCTTCTGTCCATGGCACTTTTTACTCTTTGGTGCTTGTGAAGTAGATGTTTCTTCTCTTTCGAGATCCCTTGGACTAGAGTATCCTCATCTCCCCAACAACTTCAAAAGGGGTCCTAAAAACCATGCATGAGGGACCACATTACAAACAAAAGGGTTTCTTTGGGGGCTAGGTAGCATTTGAGGGCTTTGAAACATCTCCCCACATCCACCACTCCACGTCAAGCCCCAAATGGGAAGATTGTGCTTCCTAAATTCCCTTGGAATCTAATCAAAGATGAAATTGATCAAGTGAAGGGTTCCATTGAATCTGTTTGCACACCCACGGGATACATAAGGTCACTAAAGGGAGCTTTTGCAAACGAAAAGAAAGGTGGAAGCGTTCAAATGTATGGGTTGAAAAACCATGATTGGCATAAGATGTTATAGGTAATTCTTTCTTTTCTCTCTATCCTCTCTCTCATTTTGTTTTATTGAATTATGTGCAAGACTAAAATCATATGGTATCTTAAACTTTTGACATTGTAGTTCATTTTGCTGGTGAGTATGTGCTTGTAGTAATGGGATAAGAAAGTGAGAGAAGCTATGTTCAAACTTGAGGAGTTATTAAGGTACACTATATCTCTATTCAATCGACATCTGGACGCTCCGTCACCAATGATGGTCCACATGTATAATATGCATTGTGATGACCCACTGTGGACACCCTTGCACTCATATCATATCATTCAAGAAACACTTCAAACTTCAAATGGTATAGAGAGAGGAGAATGAACATAACATACCAAAAATTTCTCCAAGGCCAGGATAGTCATTCATCGTCCACATAAGGATATATCTCACAATGGCCTCTCTTCTCTTCTTTGGAAGTCAAATATTGACAATGGGAATGCTCTTCCACAACCACTCCAACTCCTTAATGAGGGGTTCAAGGTAGACATCAATATTTCCCACTTTGTACTTCAATGGCACAAGCAAAGAGTGAAGTATATTTCCATTCATCATAGTCTCCCATGGTGAAATATTGTAATTGATGATCATCACAATCCAAGTGCTCCATGATATAGACTTGGTGCCAAAGAGATTTACACTGTCACTTGCCAACTCAGGCCTCAAGTGTCGAGGCTCTAGCCCAAACTTGTTCCAAGGAGTCTCGATGTGCCTTGATGCAGGTGGATTGGTAGGGATACACATCATGCCATCATTTGAGTGACGGTTGGCATGCCATGTGAGAAGAACACGTACTTTTAAACATGTGTTAAATCTAAGGGATAAGAGGAAAATGCCTCAATACCTTGCAGTGTAGGTGGGCCTTGCTCACACAGGTCTTGTAGTGTGCTTCTCTGCACATGGGGCATGAGGTAGCATGTGCATGTTCATGGCAGTGTAGTATGCAATGATTGATGCATGTATGGATGCACTCATACTCCATGCCAAGTATAGTGACATATGACCTCGCCCATTGACAATCGAAAGGCACGTGGTGATTTTAAGGAGTGATTTTTCCTATCTAACTACAACGAAACAAAAAATTAGTACAAATGCAAGGAGGGGGCCAACAAGATAGTACATTTTTCAAAAAACTATAGAAAGAACTTACCCAAGAAGTGCATCTACACTTGCATTTCTCCAACCCAATTTTGATTGCAAGATGAGGACCTCCAATGATGCTCAAAGCATCAATTATTGGGAACCATCGTAAAGAGGGTTTTGGCACTTGATAGCAATCTCTTCTTTGTTGCATGTGCCCATTTAGTGTAGGGTATACAATCCTTCTCGCACATGTTGGATTCATGTGCCAACAACTATCTACCATGTCAAGCATGTGCTCATCCTCCACCTCAAAGTATCCCTCGGACACGTGTGGAGGAGATGTCAAAGTAGAGCTAGTGTCAAAATCACTATGTGGCATGCCTTCGCTTAGTAGTGTAGTTTATCTTGCTATTGTCAATCATCTTTTTGTGCTAGAGCACCACCATCAAACACAAGCCAATGGGGAGCATCCTCAAGAGAGGGGGGTGGTGCTCCCATCCCCTTGGGTGATTTTTGTAGGGATCCAAAGTCCCTCGTTCTACACATGCTCCAAGTCCATGCGCCTCAAGCAAGGGATTTCCCCTTTGCACTTGGTGCAAAGGGAGGGAGCTTGTGCTTCAGCCATCGTTCACGGTCAAGGTCGTTAGGAGGGTATTGATTGTCCCAATTTTTGCACATGTGTGAATTACAATTAGCTAAATTCAGGAAAAATTTTAAAAAACACGTGCTCTTAAAAATAAATAGGGAGTATAGACGGGGTGGGGGGGCCAAAATTTCAATAGTGCAAAGAGGAGAAATAACTAAAGAAACAATAGGAAAAATTCTAATAAGTAGGAAAAGATAGAAAAGGAAAAAAAATAAAGTTTGTTGGGAATTGAAAAATCAACCCAACCCAACATCCGGTTCTTTTGCCCACATTTTCAAAATTAAAATGCAAGAATATACGTGGTATTATTCGCGGTAGTAACTGGTCGTTGTAAAAATTAAATAGAGCAAGGTATGCCGCATTTTTGGGCATACCTTGCTCAAGATTTCATCCATCATTGCACCTACAGTAGTTCCATCTCGTTCTCTCTTTCCCCCTTCCCTGTTGAGAAGATAGAGAAAGATAAGAATAGAGAGATGGTACGCACAGAGTGCAACCCCAAAGTGTGTATAATATTACCACAAGATAGTATATACATAGAGGGAATCTAGGGCTATATTCATAGTAGCTTCACATATAAGCTCAACAAACCCACTCAAACAAGGGTCCCTAACTATGGATGAAAAAACCCTTGGGGGATCAATGGAAAAATCCACAGCCCTATATATATACACCGTTATATTAATATATTGTTCAATTTACAAAAATGTTTTATAAGGAGTTACATCACTCCTGTTACATACAACAATAGCCTCAAAGGCTCAATGGAATGATTTTATTAACTCTTCAAATACTTCAAAGAATGCTTTGGATCATCTTAAACTTCAATAAACATATACCATCTCTGAGATACTTCACTTTGTATTTGAGTTATGTATAATCTACCAATATCAAAAAATCAAAGGGCGCAAGATGGAAATCATTTCAATGTTAGAGAAATACATTGACATAATGACAACAATAGCCTCAAAGGCTCAATGGAATGATTTTATTAACTCTTCAAATACTTCAAAGAATTCTTTGGATCATCTTAAACTTCAATAAACATATACCATCTCTAAGATACTTCACTTTGTATTTGAGTTATGTATAATCTACCAATATCAAAAAATCAAAGGGCACAAGATGGAAATCATTTCAATGTTAGAGAAATACATTGACATAATGTCTTTGGATGCGATTTTTAACACTTCAATCAATATTAAACCCATGTATATATTACACAATCTTCTTAACATGAAATACCATGTAATATGTGCACATATATATAAAGCCGGTACTCAAATTTTACCATGGGAATCTCTTATTTGTATGGACTCAATTCAACGTAAGTTTTCTTGACTATAAATTAATCACCATGGAATGGAATCAATATAGAGAAAATCTATGAAGAAACAAACATCTCAAGCATAGAGAAATATCATTAAAAAAGATAATGAAACAATATCATGACATCATGAAATGATCATCTCAATCATTACAATTCAACATGAGACAATATCATTGCATAATATGTTACCATATATACATGTGGTATTGATGTGTGTGAACACACTTACGACCGCGGGGGCATTTTTTCCCTCATCTAGGACTATCTATCTTTCCATTGCACACTAAGTAATATAGTACTCTCTATTGTGTGCCTTGAGCTTCCTTTGTCTTCTCCAAGCTGTGTGTGTTTTCTTGCAACCCTATTTCCAACAATTCGGATCAGAGCAGGTTGTGTCCTCTCGGGCTTAGTTGCCAGCAACTCCAACACACATCTCTTCAATTTTAGTGAGCTTTGGTGAGTGTTCGGAGGTCCACAAAAATTTTGAGTATGCTCATAGAGCTCAGTCTGCTCAGATTTTTGATTCAGGCTCATTTCGGCCTCCGTTTCCACTACAATTAATACTGCATAGACCATTATGTCATTTTGTGAAGAATTTTTGTTAGTGTCGTTTTCTACATAATAGGTTTCTTACAGTCATCTACGGTTTGTGCTATATAGCGCGTGTTGTTCCCGCTTTGTTTCTCCTTTTTTTTGGGAAGTTTTCACATGAGCTGCAACATTTACTATGGCTGACAACAACACAAATGTGTTCAAGATGTTTGCTACTGTGAGGACATATTGGATGGGGACAATTACCCTATGTGGGCTTATATTATTCAACATGTTCTTGTGTCGAAGGGCATTTGGAATATTGTATAGGACATTGATGAACGTCCTGGTTCTGAGGATTTAGGCAATGTTGAGGATGTGGCAGGTCTTGCTGCTGCAAGGATTGTTGTTGTTAGAGTTTTCTGTCCTACGACAAAAGAAGCTCGTTGGGTTATAAAGGATGTGCAGGCTCATGCATTGATTGCGTTATATGTGAAGTGCACCATTACTCCTTACATTTGTTCATCAAAATTTGCAAAACAAGCGTGGGATATTCTGGTTGGTCTTTACGCAAGCCACAATGAGGAAAAATTTGCATTGGTACTACGTAAAGAGTTGAAGTTGAATATTATACATGAGGAAGATGATATTGACACTTTTCTTACTGGTGTCACGGATATCAATGAGCAAATTATTTCTACAGGTGAAGTCATTTTAGACAGTTACCTTGTGCATACTTTTCATGATGCCTTGCAAGGCTTACCAGACTTTTGCTAGTATTTGGAGACTTATGACCCAAGGAAATCCTGAAGTTGTCAAGTTTGATGCATTGTGCACATTGCTGTTGCAAGAGTCACTTTCCAAAAAAAAATAGGACTAGATAACGTGCAGTTGAATAGGCTTTTATTGTTGCTGAAAGAAAGGGTGGTGACAGCAATGCAATCACTTCTTATGGTTCTTCTGCGAGTGGAAAATCACATGTTCCTAATGCTTCTGCTTGCAACAATTTTTCTGGAAATTTTGGTGATAAGGGAAAAAAGAAGATGCGTTGCCATTATTGTAAAGCTAATGATCACTTGATCAAGCAGTGTCCTAAGTTGAAGGCCAAAGAGGCTAAGAAGAAAGAGGGTGGTTCCACTGCAAATGTTGGTTCCACTACAAATGTAGCTATTGTTGACTCTTCTGTGAAAGGAGATTGTGATGCTGATGCTGATGCAGAATGGGCTTTTAGTGAAGAGGGTACCTATAATCCTATTGTTCATGATGCATGCATGTCCGTTGCTGTAGATTCACATGTGTGGTATTTTGATAGTGGTGATACAAAACACATTACCTCACATCGTGATTTGTTCACCTCTCTTGAGTCTGTCCCTTATGGGAATTCAGTCACTTGTGCGAACAATGCCTCTTGTCCGTTTCAGGGAGTTGGAAAGATTGTGCTTACTACTACAAATGGCAGTAATTTCACACTTGTTGATGCACTTTATGTACCTGGGATCAAGAAGAATCTTTTGTTTTTATGTGCACTTGCTAGACTTGGACTTGTAGTCAAGTTTGTGGATGACATATATACAATACATGATCTCAATTTTGGTGATGAAATTGTTGCATCTAGAATATTATGTCGTTGGTGATGAAATTGTTGCATCTAGAATATTATGTCTTGTAAATCTTCTTGTGGATTCTAAGGATATTTCATATGCAAAACTTTGGCATGCACGTTTTGGGCATCTGATTTTGCTAGTTTGCTGCGTTTGCAGAAATCCAATATTTTTGTCTCTTTATAGCCTCTTGAAGCACCTGTCAAACATGTTTGTGAAGGCTATATTTTGGGTAAAATGCAACGTTCTAAGTCTCCAAAGGATGGTTCAGTTAGGGACACATGTAGATTGCAGCTTGTGCATAGTGATGTTTGTGGAACCATGCAAACTCCATCCTTGGGCAATTACTACTTTGTGACTTTCATTGATGATTACTCCAAGCATGCATGGGTATTTTTGCTTAAAGAGAAGCTCAAAGTATTTATGTGCTTCAATGTTTTTTTGGCTATGGCTGAAAATGTCTCAAAATGTAGTATGAGCACCCTCTATTCCGATCGAGGGGGGAGTATATGTCTCATGAATTTAATGCATTTTTGGCTAGCCATGGGATAAAACTCCAATGTGCATTGCCTTATACACCTCAGCAAAATGGTGTTGCTGAGAGGAAAAACAGGTCACTTACGAAAATGGCATGATGTATGGTCAAAAGTCAAGCTTTGCCGCATTCTTTTTTGGCTTGAGGCCATCATGTGTGCCACTTATGTACTAAACAGGTGTTTTAAGAAAGCTTTGTAGTCTATTACTCCATATGAATCATGGCATGATAGAAAGCCTTCTATTGAGCACATGCGTGTTTTTGGCTGTTTGGTATATGTTTTGGTGCCACAAACACAATGCAAAAAATTGTATGATAAGGCTGTCAAATATATTTTTGTTGGTTATAGTGCTGAAAGCAAAGGTTACAGGTTGTATCATACACAAATAAAGCGTATTCTGGTTTCACGGGATGTTGTGTTTGTGGAAGATTCTGTCCAACCCTTGTTGTCATGTACTGAAGACAGTAATGTAAGCTCACAAGACATTTATGACACTTTGTTGCCTCTTTTCAGTGTTGGAAGTACGAATGTAAATTCTAATGAGGTAAACATATAGCCTATGGGGATTTCTGAAAATGTTATAGATCAGCCTATTATTAATGTAGATGTACATGATGTCCTTGATTAGGAACCCGGGGAGGTCACCTAATAAAAATGTAACCTATAACGTGAGTTCAGCAGAAGGGTATTTAAAGTTCTTGAAACTTAGAGAAATATATATACAGAAGGGCATTATTTTTTCAAAATTGAAAAAAAACTTACAGATTTTTAAAGAAAAGGGTACATTATATTCTTAACAAAATTCACATATAAGGGGTTTTACAAACATGTCTTGAACGCACGTGATATGGTAGTTTTACACATAGTGAACCCCCCAAGATTAGCAAAGGGCTGAAAATGAGTAGGCTAGAGGTATGCCAAAATGGTTGTTGCATACATTGCGTGATAGTAAATTGGATGCACCTTTGTCTAGTCACACTCGTTCAGGCTCTTGCCATACATCTTATACATCAGATTCTTATGGTTTGGTTGTGTCTAGCTTACATGGTGTTGAGGAACCTCTGTGTCTCGCGCACAAAATTCAAAAAATTGGACGACGTCGTGCAATCAGAATATGATGCACTTATAGAAAATGACACGTGGACTTTATGTCATTTGCCTCCTGGAAAAAAGGCCATTTGTACGAAGTGGGTTTACAAGTTGAAACGCAAGTCAAATGGTGAGATTGATCCCTATAAGGCTCGACTTGTTGCAAAGGGTTATGCATAGCAAAAAGGAATAGATTATGCAGAGACTTTTTCTCCCACTTGTTGTATGACTACTGTGCATTTTTTATATGCATTGGCAGCTCATTTTGGTTGGGATGTACATCAATCAGAAATTGTTACTACTTTCCTGAATGGTGACATATTTGAGGAAGTTTATGTAACGCAGCCTCACGGTTTTTTAAAGAAAGGACAAGAGTATAAGGTGTGAAAATGTAACAAAGATTTGTATGGGTTGAAGCAATCTCCTTGTGCTTGGTATGAGAAGGATGACACTCATTTGGTCAAACAAGTCTTTTGTAATAGTCCAACAGAACGCACATTGTATGTAAAGCGTGAGGGTGATGTACTTCTCATTGTGGTCCTTTATGTGGATGATTTGATGATTACTAGACCAAATGAGAGACATATTGAATGTAAGGTTGATTTGAATGCTACTTTCAAGATGAATGATTTGGGGTTGTTTCATCATGACTTGGGTATACAATTTAAGCAGTGTGATGGTGGTATTGCCTTGTGTCAAAAAAGTTACATAGAAACATTGCTATGTAAGTTTGGACTTGAGGATTGCAAACCTATTGCTACTCCCATGGAAACAGGTTTGGAATTAAGTATTCATAATGCTGGTGATCCTGTAGACATCACTCTTTACCAAACTGCTATTGGATGCCACATTTATGTATGCAACACAAGGTCGGATATTCAGTTTGCAGTCTCACAGGTCGGCAGGTTTACGCATAGACCAAGGTCTAAGCATTGGCAAGCTGTCAAGAGGATTTTCTGCTACTTGAGTGGCACTTTACATCTTGGCTTATTTTATCCCAATGGGGGATCATTGCCACCAGATTACATGCTTTTCCAGACTCAGATTGGACTGGTTGTTTTGATACGTGAGTGTCCACAAATGGTTTTTGTTTCATGCTTGGAAGTTCATGTATATCATGGTTGAACAGGAAGAAACCTATTGTCTCCACTTCTAGTTGTGAGAATGAGTACAGGGCAGTCCTCATAGCTACGGTTGAGTGTGTATGGCTCAAATGTCTTATGGTTGATTTGGGTGTTGGATAGAACACTGCCAACTCTAGAGTCTATCTACACTGACAGCCAGAGCACATTGGCAGTTGCGAGGAACCCAATTTTTCATGCTTGCACAAACCACATTGAGGTGCATTACCACTATGTTAGGGAGAGGCTCTCAGCAGGAGAGATCAGTTTGGACCATGTGCCAACACAGGACAACCTTGCAGATATTTTCACAAAGGGAGTGTCTCGTGAGAAGTTCAAAGCTTTCCATAAATCTTTGGGCTTACTCCACTTTTTGGATTGATCATGTGCTCATGGCATGGCACTTCCCTTTACTCATGTGGTAACTCTCGTTCACCGCATCACTCCGGGGGAGGGGGGTTTTTGCCATATACATGCGGTAGTGATGTGTGTGAACACACTTAGGACCACTGGGGTATTTTTCCCCTCTCTAGGAGGTTTTTTTTCTTGTGCATTTTATATACGCCCATCATACTAGGGCTATCTATCTTTCCATTGCACACTAAGTAATACACACTCTGTTGTGTGATATAATGAATTGACTTCATGAAATAATAATTCTTTTAATTATAATAAATCATCATTGAAAAATATTCCCGTATTAAAATGAATTTATCTAACAAAAAAAAACTACCTCAATTATACTAAGTCATCCATGAAACAATGCTATGAAACATAAATCTATCTCAATAAGAAACGATTAGTATCATCAAAAATACATCATGTTTTCATGGAACAACTCCATGGAAGAATAAACTTCTTACTAACAAGCAATCAATATGAAAAACTTCTAATCACTATGAAAACATAGCAACAATTCCATGAAATAATAACTATCTCAATAAAGAACGATCATAAAAACACATCATGGATTTTTTGTGAAGAAAAACATGTATTTTAGTGGGATTTTTTATATCCATCTCCACTCCAAATTTGGAGTAGTGGTCAAAAGAGAAATGGACCAAGAGCCCATAGTCTTCTCTCACCTCTTTCCACACTTGTACACACACACACACACACACACACACACTAATTCCTCTCAATCTCTCACTCAAACCTACACCTTCCATGGTTTCTCTCACCTTCTTCACCATTAACCTCCCCTCTTACTTCCATACCTCTCATATGAGCTCTCCATGTACATACACCATCTCTATGCCTCTCTATATTACTTCCAAAGTACAATTCCATCTTACCCCTTCTCTATATACATAAAATTCAGCATGTAAACCATGCTTAACCTCTGCAAATTAAGAGATCTCATCAGTTGACTTGCCATTTTCATTGTGGTAATCAACCTTGACGGCGGTGGCGTAAAGAAGAGAAGACGAAGAAGAAGATCGATAGTCATTTTGAGAACCTACACAAGTAAGTCAAAAACTTCTTCAAACATCATCATCACAAGGATTTCCTCACTTCATTCAACCATCCACACTATTCTACCCATTATAAATATATCATTAACCTTCTAGTGATAACTAACACTAACCACTAACATACTAACACAAAATAGTCATCGACCTAACCATAAAAGACACCTCACCTCAAGACATGTGCATAGTAACTCTCTCTCTCTCTCTCTCTCTCTCTCTCTCTCTCTCTCTCTCTCTCCCCCCTTAATTAAAACTTTACTTTCACCTTATCTACCATCAATAATGCTCTCTTTTGAGCCCACATCCATGACTCAAGCAGAGAAAGAAGGCCCGCAATGTTTTGATATTCAAAAAAATCATAATCTTGATTTGTTAGCTTGTAAATTAGCATTTCCAATAATCTTAATGAGGGGTCTCCAACCTATAAATAGTCCCCTCTCCTTATTTTAACAGAACCTCCAATATCTCACATAGCACCCCAACACTCTATGCGTGAGAAGAGACTTAGGTGTAGCAACCACTTTGTGAGCTTCACTTTTGGTGTGAGAGAAGCTTTCAAGCTACACATTGTAAGTGAGAGACCGTGAGTTCAAAATCTCAAAACTACTATTGTATATGTTCCTCCATCATCAATAAATTGAGGTTTGATGCATCAAAGGAGTGATTCAACGTCAAATCTTCGTCCTTTCACTTGTGCAATACAGTTTGGTGAATTGAAGGTGACTTGTGTATTTTAAGTTTCTATCATTTGATCTTGTTGAGAAAGTGTTTTAGTGTGTTTTCATTGTCATTCTTGTGTCCATTGTAAGAGGGTATTGTGGTGAGAGATCTCCCACACCCTAAGACAGTGCATGTGTGTTGGAAATGTTTAGCATTCACTAAGCATTGAGTTAGTTTTGTGCAAGATCTATGATATAATCATAACAAACCATCTCCATTTTCAAGTCACAAACAAGGTATTACACAAGTTCCATCCCTTTCTCTCTCTTCCCTTTGCTCTAGCTCTCTCTGCTCCATTTGGCGTGTGTCTTGGTGTGAGGTGGCTTGGGTGTGTTTGTGGTGCATCTTCTTGGTTGTGACAAAATCTTCTTGCGTCCTAGTTCGCATACCATAACTAGGTGGTGCCCCTTCACCTGTTTGACTATGGGTTTTTTGTTGTTGTTTCTTGCTTGTAGTTGCCCCAACCCCAATTGAGCAGCACGGGAGCCTTGAGGGGTGTTTAGAGGTCGCCTATTTTTTGCCCGCCCCGGACTGCCTGAATTTTGGTGCCCCCATTGAGGAAGGACTTGTGTCTATTATTGTTACATATTGCGTGAATGTTTAGCTTTTAGCATAATCAAGTAGATTGCATGAATCAAGAGAATTTTTATGATCCTTTCATTCCCATTGCAAGGCCAAAACAAAGAATCAAGAGAATTTGTATGATCCTTTCACTCCACACATTAGAATAAACGTTGCAATTAGTAGAAAGATTTTCAACAACGTAAGGTGTTCATGTTTGGTGCCCAAAGAGTAGGAGAAATTATTGCATCACCAAACCCTGTCATCCTGTCTCTTGTTGATTATCATAGATCATTTGATGTGCATATTTTTATTTTGTTGTAGAACAGATTGCAATGTAGAAAACATTATTGTGTAAATCTTTTCAAGAAAAAAAAAACGTGCGTCACTTTGAAATCAATTCAATGGAAATCCAACGCCAAATGTCTGGATATCCTCTTTTCTTTGGAGAGCTTGGAGAGGATGCAAAATTATTTTTAGAAAATTTCAAGATATCTTGTCGTATCAAGAGGATATTAACTGATCAAGAACGTGTAGAAATGTTTGAGGCAGTCCTTAGGAAAGATGCTAGCACTTGGTTTGACTCTTTGCCTGAGGAAGTTAAGGGGAATTACACGAAAGTTGTGAATCATTTCAAGATATACTTCTTTGATCCCCAAAACACTAAAAAACTATGGCATGACATTGTTTCTCATACGAAAAAAGATTTAGATGACTACTACTTCTACAAGCAAGAGTTTCTACGTCTTTGGGCTGTATGGATATGAAATGTAGCTAACCCTAATGATGGGGCATAATTTCCAAAGAAGGAGAGGTTCATAGCTAGACTCTTTCTTGATCTTAAGGTAAAAGTGGAGGCGGATGCACCTGCCACCTATGATGCAACTGAAATTAGAGCTTCCAAGAAGTATAGGAAACTCAAGTGCCTAAGGGGAGAGGTTTCAATAGAAGGTCTTAGACCCAAAGGTAAGTCACAAGCATCGACATCTAGGGAGCTTCCTGAGGTAATGGCAGAAGTGATTGAGAAGTTAAATGAATCTTTAAGCATCCTGTCAATTCACCTTGCACAAGCTATAGGTCCAAAGGGGCAAGCAAAGAAGTCTAAAGAGCGAGATCCACGACCTAGGAGAGTCTTGCAATGTTGGAATTGGGGAGAGTCTGGACATGGGATGTATAATTGTCCTTGGCCCCGTGGGGAGCCAGGGAGACCTAACTTGAATTACCCAGTGATGCATGCAGGTGAAGGAACTAGTCAACAGTCACGGATTCTACAAAGGCCAAATGGAGCAAGACCACCTCCACGAGGAGTGGAAGGAGTTCCACCTTTGCCAGATCCAAATGTGCATGTGGTAGAGGTGACAAATTCCAATGAGGTGGACATGGAAGCAAATGGCATTAAGCGTGGCCGTGGAAAAGGTAAGGAGAAAGAAGGAGTCTTGTCACAAAGTGACCATGGACAAGAAAAGAAGGCAAAGGAGACCAAGGAAACCAAAAAGACTCGACGTCGTATCAACCTCCAAGACTTCCCTCTTGGACATGGTATGGCTCCGTACAACTTGTTGGAAGACATGAGAGGTAAGGGTCCTGATATCTCATGGCCTCAATTTCTTGCATTATGTCCACAAGTTAGGAGGGACTTAACAAGGGAAATTAGCACTAGGAGAAAGGTAAAAGAGAGTGTGCCTGTTGTAAAAATTGCACAAGCTGAAATGAATGAGGACATTACACCGGTGCTTGACTATTACATCAAAGGAAGATTGGTTAGGAAAGGTCTAGTGGATGGGGGTGCACAATTTTGCATCATGATAGAGGGACTCATGCAAAGACTAGGCATGCACATCCATGAGACACCTAAAATCAAAGTCAAGATGGCAAATAATAGCAAGACGAGGTGCATAGGCATTTGTAAAAATATCTTTGTGGAGGCCTTTGGCATTAAAAAGGCGATGGATTTTTATGTTATGTCGACCAAGGGAAGTGGTTATCCATTTATCCTAGGAAGAACATGGCTAATGAAAATGGGAGCTTTGCAGGATTGGGAGAGTTGAAAATCAATTTGCAGGAATGACAATCATAAGAAGGTTGTCTTTGACATGAAGGAGAAACGCCAAGAGGAGCTCCATGGAGAATCATCTCAAAGTGAGACGGAAGAAGATTGGACCGATAACACTTCAGAACAAGAAAGTATCGGCAGCATTACTGAAGAGGAGTCTTCCATCGAAGTCATGGGGGTAAGGTTTAAGCCAACCAACCAAGAGACCTCTTGTCAAGGTTTGGAGGAGGTAGTGATGGCCGGCTTTCGAAACCATGCCCGTGAGAACCAGACCCTAAGGAAGAAGGGGTTTGTTACCAAAAGAAAGAAAAAAAAAACCAAAAAAATCCCTTTACCACTCAACCCCGCCCCCCCCCCAAGGTTAACCACCGGTAGAGGGCGCCGCCAGTTTGGCCCGGCTCCGCTAATATTCTCTCTCCTACTCTGCCGCTGCATCATCTGGCCCGGTAGGTGCCATTGGTATCTCTGTCATACTCCACCCACGGCGGGCCGCCACAGATAGTATCTCTCTCTCTCTCTCTCTCTCTCTCTCTCTCTCTCTCTCTCTCTCTCTCTCTCTCTCTCTCTCTCTCTACTTGTCCACACTCCAACCCCGGTGGACCGTACCCCCACCCCCTCTCATCCACACTCCCTTCGGCCTTAAGCACCCCCCCCCCCCTTATCTACACCTACCTCTCTCTCTCTCTCTTGGAAATAGCCACCGTGGGCCTTAGGTCAAGCTCATCCTCTCCCTCCCTTATCTCTCCCCATATCTCTCTCCTCTCTCCCCATCTTAACCTCTCACCCCTCCCGTTGACTATGCTCACCCCCCCCCCACCGCCCCCCCCCATCCTCTCACTCCCACACCCTTGCTATTACACACACAAACCCTCATCCTATCCCTCCCTCACCACCTCTCATCCTTGTCTCTCTCTCGCGCGATCTGCACATAGCTGCAGCCGGCCATTTCTCCCTCTCTCCCTCGTGGGCCTGTACAGGTGCAATAAATTCACTCTCTCTCTCTGTCTCTCACATACACAACACACACAGTCACACACACACACACACACACACACACACACACTTTCTCATCCCATCTCTCCCCATCCTCGTTGCATCCCTGGGCTGCAGTAAAAAACCACCAATATATATATATATATATATATATATATATATATATATATATATATATATATATATATATATATATATATACACATACACACCACACCCCCGTTCCCATGCACACACCTGCTTCCATATACATATACATAGAGCCATACACACACACATTTATAATACACTCACGCACCCATATATACGCACGACACATGTATGTGCACGCATTAAAAAAATTTACAAAAAAAGAAGGATCTTACACCATTGACATCGACAAAAAGAAGGAGAACACCCAAAGCACACGCCAACAACAACAAAAAGAAGAAATGTGCCGAAGGCATGCCCCGGCGGACCCCGAAAGGAAGTACGCGCTACACCGACACACCAACAACACACCATTTGCCGGCATCACGCAACCACGATGCCATTTTCAGTAATTTGTTGGCTATGTTCATCATTTCTTCAGTTTTCACCGAAGCCTTGTGAAATTCCCACTTTGTAAATTCCCTCTCTCTAGGTGATGGTTACAAAGGCCCACCTGGAGATTCTCATTTTAAATAACCCTTATTAAGACAAAGCAAGGGTCAACCACACCAGGCCCATCGCTTGCTTTGTCTCCCCGATTAGCTTACCCTAATCAAATTGGGATTACCCTAATCCAAGAAGCTAACACCTATAAATTGGCACTGAGTGGTCACTATCAGGGGGGGGGGGGGGGGGCAATTCATGAGAGGTCAGCACTTGATAGAGTATAGTGGGAAGAGTTGACATTATTGGCATCACGGGGAAGGGGGCTTGTGTGTTGGTTTGCCTTGGGAATTGCACCATGTGAAGGGAGCCACGCCCACCTCTCGACTCTAATGGTCGATGCAGACACATATACACGCTCTTGGTAGAAAGCTTCACAATCATTGAGTCGTCTTAGAGAACGCACCAAGTAGTTTTCACCATTCTCTCTCCCTACCTCTCTATCACCACGGTGTGCCGCCTCGCTGGAAGGAAGGTCATTGTAAATACTACATAAATAATTCTCCCTCACACCCCCGAGGGTTTTCATCATTTGTCAATCTGTGTGCGTGTGTGTGTGTGTGTGTGTGTGTGTGTGTGTGTGTGTGTGTGTGTGTGTAAGTTTGCAGTGTTCATATCATCGTGGTCTGCGTCCTAGCCGCTCAAAGCTAGGTGGTGCTCCCTGTTCGCTTTACCGTGACAGGCTCGAGGCGTGCCATTCGGCCCCCCAACGTTTTAGAGGCCGTCGGGGTTCGGGGTTCGCTTAGCTTCCGTCATTTGGTGCCCCCATGGAGGAGGGCCTATAAGACCTTCAGTTTACAATGCTGAAAGTGATGCAGGCCATCAATCATGGATGAATGGCTGAAGGAATTTTCTAACTGGAGGACGGAAGAAGAGGAGACTAAGGAGGCACTAGCCGCCTTCATTGAAGTACTATTGCCAGGCTGCAGTGTCATCAGTATTCAAGAGGTAAATTCTTCATCTCGTGTTTCTCATTCTAACCACAAATTGAGAGCATCAGGTGGGAGGTCGGTGAAGTGTCATCACTATTGTCAACCAAGAGACACTGTCAATGAGTGCTAGCAACGAAGGCAGCGAAGGGGCTGAAATTGTCTACATCGACATTCATCGCGAGGAAGTCATTCACATCAAAGAAGGAAAGAAAACAGTGAGTCCTAAAGGGGCTGCTCGAGCCAAAGGTAAGGAGAATATAAGCCAGTTTGGAAACACATGATCCCGAAGAGAGAAGCATCTGTCCAAGCAAGTGCTTCAAGCTCAGAAAGTCGGGTTGTACCCAGCTTGCCAAAGAGGAAGTCATCCAAACCTAAGCGGCGGAAGGTCGCCTACCAATTTGCAGGGCGCATGTGAGTGCTACCAATCCACTTCGACAATCCTGAAGAAGAAGTGGTAAGAAGATTCCCATGTCCTAGGGAAGAGTGGTTCGGCTATTGCTCTTGCTGTTTTGGAAGACGGGTAGAGGATCTCCCTCCTCTCCTTGTACAACTTATCCTGAAAAATCTCTCCACCACGGGTAAAACCCAGTGGGATGGAGACGAGTTGCAACTGAATGGAATAGAATTCATGCAAAACGCCGACTACGGAAATTACCTGCAATCGCTACTAGCCAAGAGGCTGGGAGTGGTCAGACGCGTCGCCATCACCGCGTACATGCTGAGCGACGAAGGAAAGGTAGAGCCCATGAAAGGCGACGAGCTCCTGTGGATGTGCCGACTCATCAACACTGGCATGGTAAGAGTATAAGTAAGTATTCCACCCTCTGTGCATGATGGAAAATGGGCCGACGGCATTCCCATTCAGATTTCTGCAGCATATGCATGTGAATATCTATGTAGATAGGAAAGTCTTCTACCAACAAAAGATTGAGTACCTATTCGGTGCGGCGGTACTAGGAGAAATCCTTAATTCCCCAAACCCTATCATTCTCCCCATATTGGATTGCCATCATTCCTTTAATGTTTCTATCTTTATCCTGTTTTAACCTACCCACCCAACCCTGTAAAAAGCCACTATGAGCCGCTACTGTTGTTAATATTTTTTTTATAAAAAAATAGGTTTGTAAATTCCTGAGTCACTATCATGGCAAGTGTTTCTTTCCCCACGTTCAGTGGAAAGAAGGGAGAAGATCTCACCACCGACTTTTTGGATGATTTCTACATTGCTTGTGTCGTCTCCAACAAAGATGACGATGCTTCACGACTTATAATTTTTCCTCTACTGATGAAAGTAGAGGCCAAGTCTTGGTATAATGCATTGCCCCAGACTACCAAGAAATTATGGGATGTGTTAAGGGCTACTTTTGTAAAGAGATTTGGTGGAGGTACAACCTCGGAGAAGCTATGGCAGCTACTGACGGAATTAAAGCAGGGAGGTTTGCTAGAGTATGCCACCTACGAGTCCAAATTTGTGGATTTATGGGAGAGATGGGTTGCTTCACTGGAGGAAGGCAAAGGAGCATCTAATTTCCTAAAGAAGGCCCGTTTGATTGCTAGTCTATGGTCGCCGCTTAGAGAGAAGGTGAAGGGAAAGTTTCCTGCAACATATGAGTTGGTAGTCGAAGTAGCCCGCCTTAAAGATAAGAAGCTGCGCATGCAATCAAGAGTAAACGAGTCAGCGGAAACAAGCTCGGCCCAACCAACCCTAGTGACTGAAATAGCCAGTCATAGAGCCCAACCACAAGAGGCATCAGAAGAGCAGCAAGAGCTGTTTAGTCGAACCACCACCCAACTAGAGAGTTTATCCGTGCATCTGGTGCAACAAGGGCATGCACTTTTCAAGAATCCAGAACAAGGAAGAGGACAACAAAGTTAGAACCAAGAGTACCACTGCTACAATTGCGGGGAAGACGGCCATGGAATGTACTACTGCCCACATCCAAGGAGGCAGAATTTCAATAAAGGGGGGAGACATAATCAGATCTCTCCGCCAAGAGCAAGACCACCACCACCGAGGAAACCAGGACCGATCCCACCGGTCCAAATACTTCGACCACCCGTACAACAACAACCACCACCTCAACCTCTCAATCCACCACTGCCCCCACCACCTGCTGTGAACCAAGCGGTGAGTGTTATTGACTTGGAGGCTAAAGGGAAGGCAAAGGTAGAAGAATCAAATCGAGAGAAACACAAAGGGAAAGCAAAGGTAGAAGAGGTGGATGCTATGGGAGTGAAGCGTGCCAGGCATGAGGAGGCCTCTCAAAGAGAAGAGAAGCTGAAATGGAAGGCCGAGTCTAGCAAGCAAGCAGCTAAACCGCGATGGAAAATAGATATCGTGGACTTCTCACTAGGTGAGTATGCAAAAATCTATGACTTAGTTCACGATGTGTTAATGCAGGGCCCGAAGATAACTTGGCCCCAATTACTCCACCTTGCACCAAGGATGAGGAGGCAATGGACAAAAATGGTAAGTACCAGGAAATCAAGACCCAGGATAGTTGGGGCTATCCCTAGAAGGGATCTCGACGACATCCTACCAACCATGGATGCTCACATCAAGGGACAATGAATCTCAAACGTCTACATAGATGGTGGCGTGCAAATATGCGTCATGAGTGAAAAGATGATGCACCATCTAGGTCTAGAGGTAAGTAGGCCAGCACCCTGCCAAGCCAAGATGGCAAACAATGTAAGAGTAAAATGCGTAGGCATTGTGAATGCAGTCAAAGTAAAAGCATTCAATACAGAAGTGGAGGTAGACATCTTTGTAATGCCACACAAAGGAGAGGGAGGGGAGGTACAAGATCTTGTTTTACCAGGAAATAGACAACTTGTGGCAAAACTATTTACAAACGATTCTCTCCTCTTCTTGAAGGCGTGCCCTCAGGTCATTAAAAAAGCTCTGGAGATTGTACAAATGGTCTCAGTAGCTTCGAGGTCCCAATGTAATATAGAGAAGTCAAGGATGATTTCCCTATCGGAAAATGACTCATTTGACCCTACTGTCTGGTCAGGGGAGATTGTCACAAAAGAAAATATCTTTAGACATCTGGGAGCCCCCTTGGGGGTGGATGTAACTCACAAGCAAAGATTCAAGTGGGTGCTTGAAAAAATCAAAACAAAAATGAGTAGGTGGGAGTATGCTCTTCTCCCATTCCCAAGTCGGATAAAAGTGACGAATGCCTTTATGATTCCTTATATTGCCTTCAGCAGCCCGCTTCTCAAGATGGCTAAGTGTCACTGGAAAGAGTTCTTAAAACCAGTAAAAACATTTTTATGGAAAAATAACACGAAATCTTATAGGCCATGGCAATGGGCCCGTTGGGAATCGGTAGCTCAGTCGGGGAATCAAGGAGGCCTCGGGATCCTCAACCCTGTGGTCCATGCAGAAGCTTGTTGCGCCATATTTGTTGTTTCCTTGGCTAAACAGGATCAAGTTTGGGCTATCATGATCAGAGATATGATAGAAGCAGCTAAACTTGGCACGAAGGGTGGAAAGTGGAGAGAGGTGGAGGTTCATGACAAACTGTTAGCCCCGACGTGGTCTACCTTAAGAGTGGGGGGCAGCTCCGGAGAATTGGTAAGAAAATGCAATAGATTAGCAGGAGTCTTAACACTAGAATGATAACCTAATAGGACATAAAAGCGTCCTTTAAAGGGTTGGGAAAAAATTCCAAAACCATAGTAGATCCACTCATTTTGAAAAATCCTTTCATGAGCTTATTGTTCAATAACTACTACATATGGAAAAAATGAGAAACTTGTAATTTTTCTCATCCCTTGGTCACTACAAGCCTCCAAAGTTGATGGACCAGTGCATTTTTCCCAAAACAACAATTTCTTACGGTTGATTGCATATAAATAAGAGTGGGGATTTTTGTAGGACATGAGATAAAATGCCCCGTTAACTTCAGTGGTTTGGTGACCAAAACATATGGTTGCTTTTACCTCACTAATTTGTTTTTGGGCAAAAAAAATAGGTACAAAAAAGTTACATTTTTGCCATTCTGCGGACCTATCATCAAAGTTTCTATAGTCACACTCAATACAGATATTATATACATGTTTTCTTAGTTCCCTTTGGGCCTTTGGATTCAAAAGGAGCCATGGAGCATGTCAAACGGATAATGGATCTCTTACAATTGGAACTTTGGGGGCAATGATAAAGTGCTAAATACAGCAAACATGAAAAAACTAGGTTTAGCATTATGACCTCTAGAAACCCATAGAAACTACTCAATATCTAGCCAAGTTTATACTCTATGATTAGATATGGGTACTATCTACAAAATACACACAATTGGACTAAGAAACTAGCAATATTGAGAAAGTTATACTTGCTACTCTAAAATGTATTGTATTCTTCAGCAATCAAAAAACTCAACCATCATCATATACTATGCTATATAGCATATTAGGTCCCTCAAAACTCAAGGAAGATTAGCTTTATGTTATACATTACACTTACACAATCAAAATTGAATTTGGATATCAAGAAAGCCACCAAAAAAATCATAAAAGTGCTAATGTTGGCCAAAAAACAGGATTATGAAATTCTTATAAATTGGTCATAACTTTCAATTTTAACACTTAGCTCTCCCTACAAGCATCAAAACATATTGAGAACTATGAAGGCCTAACCTCTAGCCATCTAAACTTCACAAACATGAAGTTTAGAGTGGTATAGTTGCCAAAAATTGAAAAAAAATCCAAAAACAGGACCCGTTTTTTCACACAGTTTAGGTTCAAAAATGTTGTGCAAGAGTAAAGTTAATGGTGAGATTGATAGTCCAAAAAAAATGCTAAGTTTTTTTCAGCTCATAAGGAAACTTTGTGGATATATAGCACCTAGAAATTCATTTTCATACTCTTCAAATAATTCAAGCAAAATGGTCACTTAACATGACACAAAAGTGTCCAAGGACATAAAAGTGTCCTGTTACCATTCTAGTGTTAAAGTGGGGGGAAGAAGCCAGATACTTCAAGAACTCCATCCTGCATTGGTCCCCCTGGCTCTCCAAAGTTTTTGATCCGCCGCAAAGTCCCTATTGGATTGAGACAACCAAGAAGCTGAATAATAAGGGTTTGAACCGACTTGAGCAGTTTTGGGACAGTGTCAACAAGAGTTGGAAAACCATTGACCTTATGGTTGCCCAATACCAACTAAATAGCTTGGAGGTCTTGCTTGTCCACAAAGTGATGAAAGAGCTTGACAATCTAGTGATGCCAATCTGTGATTTGGAGTTGGATTGGAATGCCTGGAAATGGCCCGGAATCAGTCTCTTGTGGAAACCCCATACTAAAATCATTTATTAGACAATGATGCAAATAAAGAATTGGTCTAGCCCCCTTAACAAGCTATGGAAAAAGCAATGGCTAGAGGAAAGGTGGGAGCATGTAATGGAGAACATATGGAAGCCAAAGGTTCCGCAGTTCATGAAGGTTTTCTTATGGATGGTTCTTTGGGGTGCTCTATCGACGGGGGTGAAGATCCAGGAGAGAGGGATTGGGTCAGATCGATGCTTGGGGTGCAAGTTAGCTAGTGAAGATCTGGCCCACCTGTTCATGGACTGGCCAACAATAAAGGGCCTAGCAGGGAAAGTATGAAAGTGGATCCAGAGAACATGGAAAATTAGTTTTTTCAAGACTGACCTATGCCTTCGAAGTAAAAATTCAGGTAGTCGTGCACTCCTCGTCAGCACTCAGATCATCAGATACTTCTTCTTTCATAATGTATGGCAGACAAGGAACCATCGTGTTTTTGAAGGAGGATTTGAGGTGGCAAGCTTCGCTGAAATTATACAAGAAAGCAAAGTGCTAATATGGGCACTTGGGCGCAAGCATCACTCGCAGGATTGGTCTAGGACTACTTGTGCCTTGTTGTCAGCAGATAGAATGCCTAGGATGGGGGCAAATCTTGGCCATCGGTAACTAAAAGATCTCAAAATGACAAGAGCATGGGCTTTGTACATGTGTATCAAGGATGTGGAGGCAAGGTGGTAGGGGTGGCTGCCCTAATAGACGTTGTAATTTTGATCCCTGGATGTTGTCATGGCTTAACATGAGCATGACATAACCTTGTAATTTTTTGGGTTGCTCAATATAATCCACTCACAATTGTAAGTTTTGCTTTTAAAAAAAAAAAAAAGATTCTCATTTGATAGTAGCACTTGGTATAAGAATGTGTCTACCTCAATATTGCGTATCATAAACTTGGCCATGACATTTGGACAATGCTCGTAGAAGGTTATCCTTCTAATTTTCCCTGCTTTTATAAACATCTTAGTGGATGATACAAAATCAACTGCTTAGCAATCAATGAGTAACCCCCATTCTTGACATCTTCACCTTTGACTTTTAGCATATATTTTGATCGAAGCTTTCCCAAGCACTTACTGTGCCTCCTGAATCGCACAGTAGGAGACGTAAATATCGTCCATGGCTTCACTCAGCACAATCCTGCAATCACTAGTACTTTAAAACACCGCACAGAAACTCACATTCTTTTTGCCAAAAAAAAACTAAAAGAAATCCTATTCTTTTATTGTTTTTTTCTCCCAACGAACGTATCATATTGGGAAAACTTGTCACCCACTTCCATGCCTCTTTGGTCATGACCCTGTAGTCAACATACTTCAAATGACATTGTATGGGGAAATAAAGTCCTGAACCATGAAGTTTATTGCATTTGACATACTTTATCTGTCATCAATGGTACTTTAGAACACAATTTTGAAAACTTGACATGCTTTTGTCCAGAAACCTAAAAGAATCTTACCAATCTTATGCTTTTCTCCTAATAAAAGCGGGGCATCACAACATCACATAGAAAGAGAATCTACAGGATCTAACCACCCCATAGTTTGGGCCCGAAGCGAGGAGTGTCGACTGGGGTGACTCCCAAAGGAGTAGCTAGTGCCCAAATAAGGGGAAGGTAAGGAGCTTCATCGAATACGAGGCGGTGTCAAGGCATCAGCGGCGGCATCCCAACAGCAACCGCCGTCGCCACCACTAGAGCGTCAGTGCCTAGAAGAATGTGAAGATTGTCTCGTCGACACCGAAGTCTCGGAGAACGTTGAATGCTCCGAAATAGAGGGAGATGTTGAAGGAGTGGAACGATGTGATGGTGCTCCAGAGTGATGACACTCCTCGTACCACCTCCTCTACTGGGGTGACAAAGAAGAAAGAAACTCATCATCATCCATACCTACATTAAACACAAACATTTAATCTTAATATTGAATGGAGAAGAAAATATGGACAAGTTATAACCTATACTACAGATAATAGGGGTAGGGATTCCTGTGTATTGAGAGAGAGAGAGAGAGAGAGAGAGAGAGGACTCATAAAGGTGTAGCGATTCCTGTGTACAACGATTCCTACGATGAGGAGTTCAAGTCGGCTTCAAATTAAACCTTAGCGAGTAGCGATGCATGCTTCCTGATTCTTCGTTAGAGGTGCAAGATATGGCTACCCTTTGAGGACTCTTTCAGCTTGGAGTGGAAGCGATGACGATTAAACACAATTTAAATTTCTCAAGTATAGCATATAGACAAGAATGGACAAAAAGCGTTGTGAATACAATATATATTATAAAACAGAGAAAATTTGTTCAAATACAATGTTTATGGCTTTAAGAGGTCTCTCTCTAATCCTCGCATAGCTCAATATAACTCCCTATATCTATATAGAGCTCTCCGTTTAGGCAGATGTCCTCCGTTTCATTTTGTAGATCCTCTGCATGCACTCCATAGAGAGTAGGAACTTGATGCTCATCTGGCACCACCTCAACGGATTCGCGCTGAGCATCTTCTCAAATTTCCTCCACTGATGCCGCTGTGATTGGCACATGATAGCCCTCATATGTCCGTGCACTACAAGGGGCTACCTCTATGACATACCACCAGTTTGATACAAACTTTGTAGGATGAAATACCACCTGCGAGAGCCACATACTTACATGAGTGCTTCGAGACATATATCCTCTAAAGTTGGATGTTAAATATTTACAGACTTACTTGTTCGCAATGCTTGGGTAGTACCAAAGTGTTTGTTAGGTCGGTCCATTTTTTAGTTGAATCCACCTCAAGGAAACGAGACTCTCCTCTGCGCACAGTAGCGTTGCGACCCTCCATGTTTATCTTGAACCATTGCACATCGCATAAGTCCACAAAAAATACTCTATAATCGATCCTCAAAATCTCTTGTAGCGTGTTGAAATAAGTGAGTTCCGCCACCACAGGATCTGCATCAGAGGACCGTCATCGACTAGACTGTTCAAATCTTGCCATGATTCCACAATCTTGCGTAAAACGTTTTTTGTCGATCTGTTTCACCCTAAAATGTCGACCTTTACACAATGGAGTTGTGTATGACTTATACTACAACTAACAAAAATTATGAGTGGTCGTTCAAACATCTAGAAATCCACGAGCCGTACATTGCAAACTTACTGATAGCAGGAAAAAGAGCAGTGCAATTGGGTGGCCTCTGTACTCGTGCACACTCCACAAACCACGCCTCATGCAAACAAGAAAAGAACAAAACAAAGGGGGCACCACCTTAAATTAAGAGGTTTAGGGACCTCACACATAGTGCACATAGGCAAGTGAGACTTCTGGCATTATGATGGTATCAAAACATATGGTAAAACACATAGAAACGAAGCTTAGGGACCTTATGTAGCATATATATACACAATACATCAGCTTAACAATACAACGGCATCTGATCATACATAACAAGGATATAGAGAAGCAAGACAAGGATGGCATAATCCCTTGTCAAAAACAATCAATCAAGCAAGTAGGTATGATCCTACTAGCAACACATCAATACCTTAGAGAATGATGGCGAGGATGGTGGCCATGGAGCATGAGAGAAGACTCCTTATTTAGGTTTTAGGGCTAGTAATGTAGCATACTAGAGGGAGAGAGAGAGAGGGAGAGAGAGTAGAGCTCCATCCATAGCTCCTCGTTGTGAGCAATGTCGTCATAGCTTCGTTGCTTGGTGAAGTGGGTGAAGTGTAGGTTTTGAGTGAGAGAAGGCCTCCTTATATAGGTTTCTGAGAGGGTTTAGGATTAGGGATAAACATGCTTAAATCCGCTGATTGGGGTTACTTTTTGCTTAGGGTGGTCAACAGATTGACGTCACCTGATATGTCACCATCAAGATATTCTCTAGAGTGATGTGAGAGGGGAGGGTAAATGCTGATTTTTCTGATTGTGACACATGGGGATAAGGCCTTGACCAGCATCTAAGAGCAGGTAAGGTGGCTGTTGAAACTGGAGGTTCTGCACATGTCAGGGGGGGACCTGCGGGGGGGAGGTGGCAGCTGGGTCCTCTTGAATATCAAATTCTCAAAAAATCCTCAACCATGGCTTCTTTTGACATGTGTTCTTTGAAAAAATCAGCATGTCTCTTTTCAACTCAAAAGTCTTTATCCCTGTTGACTCACCTTTACCATAAGATTTTCCCCTTTTCTCCTCCTGTAACTGCATTGTTGATGCCCAATCACTGCTTCTAGTAACAGTGAACTGTTACCTACCAAATACTTATGGTGTAGTAAAAATATTTACCATGGGTAAAAAAAGTTACTGTAGGTAAAAAGTGATTTGTATTTACCATGTAGGTGAAAAATATTTACTATAGGTAAAAAATATTTACTGTCAGTAAAAAAGTGAAAACGGAGTATGCTGTGCTGTGAGTCCACATGAACATCCTCGTGTAAATTTCACTAGAAATTCACACCTAGAATGGGCTATTCTCTAAGATATAGGTTGTAGGCATGCATAAGAGCTCGTTCCCACGTATCTTCTGTGCATGGCACTTTTTACTCTTTGGTGCTTGTGAAGTAGATTTTTCTTCTCTTTGGAGATCCCTTGGACTAGAGTATCCTCATCTCCCCAACAGCTAACTGTGCCTTTATTGCATCTTCAGAAGGGGTCCTAAAAACCATGCATCATATAACCCTCCCCCTTAAGCTAAAGGTATTTGATGCCTCTAGCTGTAGGTTGTGCTACAATAGGGTTCTCTTGAATACTTACCCACCTGGTACCAATTGAATTTGCCATGTTACTGCTTTCTTGGCTGATGCACCCTGTTTAGTCCTTTCTGATGAATAATTGTATCCATCCATGACTAACAATTGGTCTCCTAGACCCTTGAAAGCCATACCCTATCCATTGTCAATATCCGCTTTCACTGGTAGCATTCTCTTTTTTTCTTTTTTCTTCTCTTTTTTTCCTTTTTTTTTTTTTGAAACGACTATGTACATGATTGTTACCTTAGTTGGAGCTCGAATATGATGAGCTCTCCTCTGAACCATCCTTAGCATTGATTTCACCAGCATATGGCTGTGAAAGACGACATTGGTAGGCCTTCAATCGCCAACCATTTAGCGGGGTTTGATGTACCTTACCATCTAGGTCACCTAGTTGGTAACTACCATTTGAGATCGAACCTCTGTATCACTACAAAAGGGCCTTCCCACTTAAGCAAGAGCTTACCATCCTTCCTGCGATCAAAGCTATTGTCGTATCTGAGCACTAAAAAACATTCCTTGATACCTTTCTTGACAAGGTTGCGATTGAACTTCTTTCGTTTCTTCTCTGCCTGGGCTGCATAGTACTTCACTGTTGACTCTCGATCTAGCCCTAACCTCTCCAAATCGATGATTCTTCCTTCCACCTGCTTCTCTTGACTATCCTCTTGATGTGATTTTAGAACTCGGAGGCTCGCTAGCTCCACTTCTATAGGCAATAGTGCCTCTTGCCCGTAAACCAAGTGAAAAGGTGTATACCCCAAGGATGTTTTAAAGGATGTTTTGTAGGCCCAAAAAACTGCATCTAGGTGTTTGTCCCATGCCTTAGGATGTAAATGCACTTGCTTAGTGATGATTTTACATATAATACCATTTACCTTTTCCACAAGACATTGCACTGAGGGTAGTATGGTGTAGAGTGCCTGCGCTTTATTTTTAACTTGCTCATCAATTGCCCGACTAAATCACCTCGAAATCCCGGTCCCCTATCCGAGAGAATCTCCAAAGGTGTGCCAAAACGGCAACAAAGGCATTCAAAAATGAAATCACTCACGTCCTTGGCTGTGATGTGCTTTGTGGGACGAGCTTCTGCCCATCTGGTCATGTACTCCACCCCCATAATGATGTATTCCTTCCCTGATTGAGTGCAAGGTAGTGGCCCTATTGCATCTATCCCCCATTTTTCAAACGGCCCATAGGTTTTGATTTGATGCTGATTTTCATGGGTAAGACGCCTTGGTCCAGCTTTTTGGCAAACCTCACATGTGCGGCACCAATGTTGTACATCTCGATGGAGGCTTGGCCACGTGAACCCTGCTTGTAAAATCTTTCTGCTAGTAATCTCTTGTGCAAAGTGGCCACCACACACACCTTCATGACACCTAAACAAAATATCCTTTATCTCTTGGGATGCAGGAACTCTCCTTAAGACAGCATCTTTCCCTCTACAATACAAGTCCTCATTCACTAAGCTATAGCTGGTAGCCTTTTTTGCCAACCACCTACGTTCACTTTTACTCATACCAGAGGGTGCTTCACAATGCTCAAGAAAGTAAAGTAAATCATGCAGCTCCTCCTTTCCCTGGTATAAAGTACTTTTCACAAGGATAGCACCTACTATGAGAGTTTGTAGTTCTTCACCTGCTAAGGCATCTGCTTCTCGATTTTGATCTCTAGGTACAAAGTGCACTCGAACTTCTTTAAAACCCTTCAACAAGGCCTTTGCTTCCCTCATCTTAACAGACAATTTGTCATTTTTACAGGCCCATACACCAACCATTTTCTTAACACTAGGTTGGTAACCTAACAGGACATAAAAGTGTCCTTTCAGGGTTTTGAAAAAAACCTCCAAAACCATAGTAGATCCACTCATTTTGTAAAATCCTTTCATGCGGTTATAGTTCAAGGCTTACTACACATGGAAAAAATAAGAAACTTGTAAAATTTCTCATCTTTTGGTCACACCAAGCCTCCAAAGTTGATGGACCGGTACATTTTCATCAAAATAGTCATTTCTTACGTTTTGTTGCATAAAAATATGATTAGGGATTTTTGTAGGACTTGAGATAAATTCCCTAGTTAACTTCAATGGGTTGGTGATCAGAACATATGATTGCTTCTCACTCACTATTTTTTGTTTCTCCAAAAAAAATTGGTACAAAAAAGTTGAATTTTTACCATTGTGCAAACCTATCATCAAAGTTTCTATAGCCACGCTCAATACAAATAATATATGCATGTTTTCTTAGTTCCCTATTGTCCTTTACGTTCATAAGGAGCCATGGAGCATGTCAAAAGAATAATACATCTCTTACCAAGGGGAATCTTGGGGACAAAGATAAAGTGCTAAATACAACAAACATGAAAAAATTGGGTTCAACATTATGAGTTGTAGAATCCCAGAGAAACTATTCAATATCTAGCCAAATTTGATCCTTATGACTAGATATGGTTACTACCTACAAAATGCATGTAGTTGTCACAAGAAACTAACAATATTGAAAAAGCTATACTTGATATACTAGAATGTTTCGTTTTCTTCTGTAATTGAAAAAATCAACCATCGTTGTCTACTATGCAAAATAGGGTATTAGGTGCCCCAAAACTCAAGGAATATTAGCTTTATGTTACAATATGCGACATAGAAAATCAAAACTGCATTTGGATATCATGAAAGCCACCAAAAAAATCATAGAAGAGCTAAAATTGGCTAAAAAACAGGATTTGACAATTTTTGTAATTTGGTCATAACTTACAACTTTAACATTTATTTCTCCCTAGAAGCATCAGAACATGTTGAGGACTACTAAAGATAGTTCTCTAGCATTATAGACCTCACAAACATGAATTTTAGAGTGGTATAGTTGCAAAAAGTTCAAAAAAGGCCAAAAAGATGACCCGTTTTTTCATACAGTTTAGGTTGTGAAATGTTGTGCAAGGACAAGGTTAAAGATGGAATTGATATTCCAAAAAAATGTCGAGTTTTTTCCAGCTCATGAGACAACTTTCTAGACAGATAGCACCTCAAAATCCATTTTGAAACACTTGACATAATTCAAGGAAAATGGTCACTTAACAGGACATAAAAGTGTCCCGGGACATAAAAGTGTCCCATTACCAACCTAGTGTTAACAATCAACATGGAGTCACCAAAAACATTTAGCTTTGTGATGCCTTGAGAAAGACGACATTGCAACCCTAAAACAAGGGCATGGTACTCTGCCTCATTGTTAGAATGAACCTCTTTTAGATGAAACCCTTTTGCAAAGATCTTCTCCTTCTCTGGACCTAATATTACTATGCCTGCTGATGCCTTGTCTTTGGTCCTCTTGTAAGCCCCATCAAAATACAGACTGTGTGCTCCCAGTAGAACTTCAGGCTTCGGGATAGGCGGCACCTTACTAGGTGCCTCTTTCTTGGCCTTCTCATAACACCTTTTTGTGAGGACATCTGCCAAACAAGCACGGGTGGAATCCTCTACTTGTAGTGTGTAGTCAAACTCTTGAAGCTGCACCACCCACTTTGCTATTCTTTGAGACAATTCCATATGTTGTAGGGCATATGGAAAAACCTCCTCAGTTGTGATCACCACAAATTGTCTCGGAAGTAAGTAAGCCCGAAACTTCTCCACTATGTGATCACCACAAATTGTCTCGGAAGTAAGTAAGCCCGAAACTTCTCCACTGCAAACTTAAGAGCTAGCACCAATTGCTCAGTTGCGCTGAAACCCTTTTCATCAGCTGTCATCACTCTACTAGAGAAGTAGACTGGTCTCATGAGAGATGTCTTTGGGTCTTTTTGCATCAAGACAGCTCCTAGAGCTTCTGGACCTACACTAGGATTTACATAGAATAATTCACCCCATGTGGGTTGTAGGACGACAAGCAATGAGCTCAAAATGGTTTTAACTTCTTGAAAGCACCTTTCGCCCTCCTCACTCCATGTCAATGTAGTGTGTTTAGTGAGCTGCTGCAAAGGATAGATTGCCTGAGAAAGGAGAGGTATGAATCGTCCCATGTAGCGAACCTTTTGAATGAAGGAGACTAGTTGCTTCACGTTTGAAGGAGTAGGTAAAGCTAACAATGTCTTTACCTTTTCAGGGTCAGCCTCAATACCATCTTGAGACACAACATGGCCTAGTAGAGTGACTTTGCTCTCACCTATGTGGCACTTGTCTTTATTCAATTGCCCATCCAATTGGGCCAGACGGGTGAAACCTTCATCAACCTTTGATAGATGTACTTCCCTAGAGCTGTAAATGCAAAAATCATCAATGAAGACTCGTATGGACTTACCAAAGTAAGGTTGAAACACCAAGCTCATAAACCTCTGGAAAGTAGCTGGGGCATTAGTTAAACCAAAAGGCATAACTCTATAAGCAAAACACCCCCAAGGTGTTATGAAGGTAGTCTTTCTTTGGTCTTCATCTGCAATTCTGATTTGGAAGTAGCCTGAGTACCCATCACACACTGTGTACCTTTCATGACCAGCCACTTCATTTAGTATTTCATCTTGAAAAGGCAAAGGAAAATGGTCCCTTTTTGTGGCTGCGTTTAGAGGCTTGTAATCCACACATACCCTCCACTTCCCATTGTTCTTTGGTGCTACCACAACTGGAGACACCCACTCAGAATCTTCCACTGGGTAGATAAATCCTGCCTTGAGTAATCTTTTTACTTCTTTTAAGAGTGCATCTTGTTGCACTAGCCCTAATCTCCTTAGCCTTTGCACGACTGGTTTGGCACCTTCCTTTAATTGGATATGGTGTTGGGTTACCGTCACTCTTTTAATGTGCTCGTAATCAGTTATAAAGAGGCCAACATGCTTCTTTAGTACCTGCAAATAGGGTTCTCTCTCTTCTTCTAGTAGGTCCTTAGCTAGCATCTACTCTAAGCCTGTGGCTTCTTCCTTGTTTAGAGAGTCTTGATCACCTTCTCCTTCTGGGTTTCGCAGTATTATACCCATGACTTCCAAAGAGCTAGCATCCTCCTCAGATGAATCATCCTCAGATGAAGAGCAGCTGCTTGTGCTCCATTCATCCATAGAAGTCTCCATCTCTAGGTCTTGTTGTCTACCCTGCTTCATGTCATACACAATTTTTTGTTGCTTGCCACCTACCTTATAATTTGGTCGCAACTCAAGGGAACCTGTCTCCCAATCTTGCCTAGCTTTCATAGCCATAAGCCAAGGTCTTCCAAGGATTAGCGGATAGCCCTCCCCCTTAGTTGGGATCACATAAGCATCAATTGAGATTGCCACACCAAAAGCTGAAACCTTCACTCCATTAACCTTTCCCACACAAGCCACCCTTACATTATTTGCCATCTTAGCTTGTAAGGAAGTTTGCTCGTTTACTTCCAAACCCAACCTGTGCATTAATTTCTCTGTCATAACACAAATCTCGGCTCCACCATCTACGTACACATTGGAAACTCGCTGACTCTTAATCTCTGCATCAATGACTGGCACGATATCCTTCATGCCTCTTGCACTAATAGACCCAACTGACTTTGCCTTAGCCCTCCTGGTTCTGAACATCTTAGACCAGGTTCTACGCATCTTTGGGGAAAGGTGGAGGAGTTGCTGCCATGATATCTTTGGTCCTTTCTTACTCACATCTGCTACCAGGTCGTAAGGTATGGATCCTACCCCAAGTGGAAAGTCTTCTACTCCTATGTGCCTCCTTGACCTACTCTTCCTTTTCTTGTCTCCTATCACTTGGGAGGAACCCTCATTCCCTTTATCCGGCTCTGAAGCTTCCATTTCATCAGTTCTTTGTCTCCTAACTCTCTTTATTGGCATGGCAACAGCTTCCTCCATTTTTTCTTTCGCTTTATCCTTACCATTGTCAAGACTTATGACAGAGACAGCCCTGTCCTCCCCTCCCGATGGTAGTGGAGGGATCTCTGCTGGTGCTTGTGGTGGTATTTGGATTGGTGGAGCCATGTGTGCATTTTGTCCATTTAGTGGCCTAGCTCGAGGAGGAGTGACTTGCTAGCGAGGAGGCCGTCTTTGATTACCATTTCCTTGATAGCGTCGTGGATGGGGGCAATAATACATGCCGTGACCTACCTCTCCCTAGCTGTAGCAAATGTACTCACGTGCTTGCCTTTGTCCTTCTTGTCTATTTCGTTCATTTCCTGGCTGGGGAGCCCTTACACCTTGAACCAGATTGATGGACAGGCTCTCTAGTTGATTGGTGATTTGTTGAAGTAATTCTTGTTGAGAGGACTCTTGGTCTGTTGCTCCTGTCCCTGCTACTACCCTTGCCGTAGGTTGAGCTAGCGGTGGAGGCTCCATTCCCCCTTGTAGTTGAGCTTGGAATTTTAACTTCCTATCCTTCTCCCTTGCATAAGTCATAGCTTTATCAAAGGTATCTGGGAATTTACCTTTTACCTTTTCTCGAAGGATGGGGTAAAGACCTGCCAGGAAACAGTCCTTCTTTAGGCATTCTGGCGCCCTTTCTCCTTCACCTAGTGATGCACACCATTTCTCCCAGAGGTTGGAAAAATTTCCTTCATAGCTTCTATAGTCATTGGGTGATGTTTGGCGTAGCTCTAAGAGCTGTCTCCATATCTCCTCTGGAGGCTCATGGCGGCGAAATTCTTTGATGAAGGCCATCTTTAAGGACTCCCAGTCTCTTCTTTCTTCAGGTGCCAAAGTTTGATACCATAATTTTGCACCTTCCCTCAAGACCAAAGGAAAGTCCCTTAACTTAGTAGCTTCGTCATCCCTTCCCGATACCAGAAAGGCCATTTCCAAATTATCGAAAAAGTCTGGAGCAACCTCCCCAGGCTTACCATAAAAATTAGGGAAGGCCATAAGTGAGAGAGTAAACAATTACACAAACAGCTCCAATTTATTTTAAAATAGAGTATGGTAATTACAATTTGGAGCTTTAGCACAACTTAGCTCAAAATAGGATGAAGATCGACACATCAAAGGAATGGTAATAGTCTAGTAAGGGTAGAATGACAGGATGAGGAGAGCGCAAGATTTCCCCAAGTCTCTCGGCTCCAAACAACAGGGCTATTCTTTGCTGATAAAAGATTTTTTTATCAATACAAATATTCACACGGATATGACGCACAAAATGGAAAGGAAACATGCGGGGATCATCATTCTCATTATTGGCATCCATACTTACACACAAGATCCTAGCTTAGTTGCACCACCTTGGGACCAATGAGCCTGATCAGCCACAGAAGGTCAGCACCTCGGATCACTTCGACTCTTCCTGATGCATTTGTGAAGACGTAAGGCGTGATGGAAACACTTTGTACAATGCTGAGCCTTTTAGCAAGCAACAATTGGATGCTATTACCATAATCAGCATGACGAATGAAAGTGACACCATTAATGTGCAGCACATCATCAACTAAGATATTTTCCTTAGATTGAGATAACTTCTTGAAAATTAGCAGCAAAGGTAGGGCAGGGAGGCTTTTCACCCGGTCTCCAAAGCACTTTGGACAATATCCAAAGTGATCTTCACGCGGACAAGAGGTTGGCTTGGGATTGGTGGTGTCTGGATTCACAAAGTGCACTGGGAGCACTCGCAGACGGGCTGCAATCCTGTAGGCAAGCCTTCGTCTCTTTGCTTCAGGACGATTTAGGGGTGAGAGTTGTGGTTGCAAGTTGGAGGTTGAAGTTGGTTGCTCACTAGCCTTTTTCTTGCCTGTAGTGGTCATGTAATGCCTTATTAATGAGATTAAGCCAAATGTTACCTTACGCTTGAGCACGCGCTGCGGCCTTGGGCCACTTAGGTGTAGAGGTGATCTTCCTCCTCTTAGTCGGCTCCTCAGGAAAGAGAGGTCTGGTGATGCTTTCTCTTCCCTTAATGTGTGTCACACTACCTTCGTGTATGTTGATGTAGAATATTTCAAGCTCGTGTGCGTTGGAGGTTTCTGGAGCACTCATAGGTTGAGAGGAGAGGTATATCAAGCTCTTCTTCTTACTCTCCTTCGTTGGCGACGATCACGAACAAGGCATGTAGAGGAACTTACTTCTTGAATTTCAATGACACTGCAACTTGGTAACAAGACCTCGATGAAAGATTTTAAGGCCTCTAAAACCTCCTCCTCTTCTGTTCTCCAATTTGCAAACTCCTCACCCCATTCGTCCATGTTGTAGATTGCACATCTTCATTGCTTGTAAATTGAAGGTCTAGGGTTCGATCCTCAGTGGGGGCACCAAAATGATAGCGGGAAAAAGAGCAGTGCAATCGGGTGGCCTCTGTACTCGTGCACACTCCACAAACCACGCCTCATGCAAACAAGCAAAGAACAAAACAAAGGGGGCACCACCCTAAATTAAGAGGTTTAGGGACCTCACACATAGTACACATAGGCAAGTGAGACTTTTGGCATTATGATGGCATCAAAACATATGGTAAAACACATAGAAACGAATCTTAGGGACATTATGTAGCATATATATACACAAGACATCAACTTAACAATACAACGGCATCTGATCATACATAACAAGCATATAGAGAAGCAAGCCAAGGATGTCATAATCCCTTCTCAAAAACAATCAACCCAGCAAGTAGGTATGATCCTACTAGCAACACATCAATACCTTAGAGAATGATGGCGAGGATGGTGGCCATGGAGCATGAGAGAAGACTCCTTATTTAGGTTTTAGGGCTAGTAATGTAGCATACTAGAGGGAGAGAGAGAGAGGGAGAGAGAGTAGAGCTCCATCCATAGCTCCTCGTTGTGAGCAATGTCGTCATAGCTTCGTTGCTTGGTGAAGTGGGTGAAGTGTAGGTTTTGAGTGAGAGAAGGCCTCCTTATATAGGTTTCTGAGAGGGTTTAGGATTAGGGATAAACATGCTTAAATCCACTGATTGGGGTTACTTTTTGCTTAGGGTGGTCAACAGATTGAGGTCACCTCATATGTCACCATCAAGATATTCTCTATAGTGATGTGAGAGGGGAGGGTAAATGCTGATTTTTCTGATTGTGACACATGGGGATAAGGCCTTGACCAGCATTTAAGAGCAGGTAAGGTGGCTATTGAAACTGGAGGTTCTGCACATGTCAGGGGGGGACCTGCGGGGGGGAGGTGGCAGCTGGGTCCTCCTGAATATCAAATTCTCAAAAAATCCTCAACCATGGCTTCTTTTGACATGTGTTCTTTGAAAAAATCAGCATGTCTCTTTTCAACTCAAAAGTCTTTATCCCTGTTGACTCACCTTTACCATAAGATTTTCCCCTTTTCTCCTCTTGTAACTGCATTGTTGATGCCCAATCACTGCTTCTAGTAACAGTGAACTATTACCTACCAAATACTTATGGTGCAGTAAAAAATATTTACCATGGGTAAAAAAAGTTACTGTAGGTAAATATGATTTGTATTTAACATGTAGGTGAAAAATATTTACTGTAGGTAAAAAATATTTACTGTGGTAAAAAATATTTACTGTCGGTAAAAAAGTGAAAACGGAGTATGCTGTGCTGTGAGTCCACACGAACATCCTCATGTAAATTTCACTAGAAATTCACACCTAGAATGGGCTATTCTGTAAGATATAGGTTGTAGGCATGCATAAGAGCTCGTTCCCACGTATCTTCTGTCCATGGAACTTTTTACTCTTTGGTGCTTGTGAAGTAGATTTTTCTTCTCTTTCGAGATCCCTTGGACTAGAGTATCCTCATCTCCCCAACAACTGACTGTGCCTTTATTGCATCTTTAGAAGGGGTCCTAAAAACCATGCATCACTTACCTTGGTCGCGGAACCCTGAGAGTACTCTCACTCCTCCTCAATCACTTCTTCACCGCATTGTTGTGCGCTTTTCAATTGGTTGTGCAACCATCTTAAGCTCATGAATGCTGGTACTCTCTCTAGACGCGCCAGATAATGCATCGGTGATTCTCTTTCCCGTCTCCACTCGATTCATGCCCTTTGTCGCTCTTGCTTTGCATCCTCGTATTGTGAAATCCACTTTTGCATCACTGGATTGTGAAGCATGCAAAATGGATTGATTTTATCCTCTAGATCTTCGTCATCTTCTTCTCAACATCGAGATTGCACATGACAATCCCAGATATGCGTTTATAATCTATGGTTCGCCATAGCATGTCTCGGGCTTTATCAAATTCGTCTCCACTCTCCAATGTAAGATAGGGACTCTGATACTAGCCAACCTTCTACCATGCTACCCTCCGGACATGCCTTCTGACGCATATATCCCTTGAGCATTTTCATGAAACGTTCTAAAAAGAATATCCATCTGGAATGTACTGTGCCAGCTATTTCCACCTCATCAACTATGTGAACAAGAAGATGCACTTGAATAGTTAGCATGGTAGTAGGAAAGTGTTTTTCAAACATACACACAGCCTCTGCAGTGTTTAGTTTGGCAAATCATATGGAATCTACATGGATCTCCTTTTGTGAGATCCATTGCACCAACTTCGCAAGTTTGTAGATTGTGGTATGGATGTCAACTGCAGGAGACAAACATCCCTCAATGGCAACCGGTAAAATAAACTGCAAAACACGTCTAGCAATGATATTAAAGTCTATGCACAAATTTGTTACACAATTCCCACTATGATATATTCCACTTCAAATATACCTGACACATTTTATGCTAGTCGTGTGACTTCAAGCCAGTAAGCTTCCCTTCTTTAGTGAAACACGTTCGGAGCGAGTGCATGACGCAAGGTGGGGGTCTACACAAATTGAATGGTCTCTTTTACTTTGCGTTCTTAGGCTCCTGTAAAAATCCATGGCGCTTTAGGGAGTTTTATCGATCCATCGGGTGCTGTCTGTGGCCAATATTGCTCCATATGATCCACATTTGTAAGGTCAACTCTGGCTCCCAAAGTATCTTTCTTGCCGATGAGATGGTCCCACAGCAGATTACCCACATTCTTGAATATGTGCATTGGATCGAGAAAGTGATTGATCATGAGTCTGGGCCAATATGGTAACGCGTACCATAAGAGAGTTTCTTCATCTCTGGGGGAAACCCGTCATCACACATCTCCTTCTACTCTAACCATGCTTATGCAGACATCCTCAATGGCTCTCTTCCCAAAAAATTGTCGTGTAACTCATGATTCTCTAGAAGATACACTTGATGACCTTCGTACATTTGCTTCTTTAGTGAGGGCGCTCAACGTGCATTAAGTCTGGGTCCACATTTGACACATGCTCTGTATCCACTTGTTTGAAGCCTTGCATGTATACACATGAAAATAGATAAGCTTGAGAAAAACCAAGATTTATAGTCTTTGAGTTTGAGTATAAATCGCTTGAGCATTCTGTTAGTCCGGGATAGTCATGCATGGTTCACATTAGAATTCCTCTGATCAAAGCATTCCGTCGACCTGTGTGGAAACTCATATCCACCACTTCTATGCCAATCCACAATTTTTGTAGCTCTTGCAATAGTGGACGAATATACACATCCATATTCTTCACTTTATACCCGCCCAGTACAATCAAGCTTAGAAACAGGTGCCCCTTCTTGGTAGTCAACCACGGGGGAATGTTGTAGTTGACGATGACAACGGGCCATACAATGTAAGATTTTGACCTCTGACCAAATGGATTCATGCCTATGTGAAAATTTCGAGCTTCCCTTGCAAAATCTGGCCATGTATCGTCTATATGTTTTCAGGCTACACAATCTGCCCGAATCTGTAGCACACCATCCGAAGATCTATTCTCCTCGCGCCATGATGCTAGGGCGGCCATGGACTTACATTCAAAGAAATGCTTGATGCGAGGAAGCAGAGAAAAATGTGGCAAAACCTTTGGTGGAATTTTTTGTCCCTGGAGATCTACTCGATATCTCTCAGAATCACATTTCGGACACTTATCCATGTCTATGTATTCCCCTCTGAAAAGAATGCAGTCGTTAGGACAAGAGTGAATCAAATTGTAGTACATTCCCAAGTTTTGCAAGACCTTTCTTGCTTCCTCTCTGGAATCTGGCATCGCATTATCAGCTGGCAATATGTTCTCTTTGAGCAATCTACACAGCAAAAAAAATGCGGTACACTTGTGTAACTAATCTATCATATCATTATACGTCTTTAATTTTTTATTGAAGTAAGCACATTGTAATAGATCAAGTGAAAAGCGCTGTGATGCTGGTGTCACTCCATCCAAACTTTGCTTGCATGTTGAGAAGAACTAGGAGCAGCTTCAATCTAGTCACACGTGCTCCATCATACAATGGCGTATCGGCTTCACTTTTCATATCATCATAGATAAGCCTTTCTGAATCCATGATCCTCTTGATCATCCCATCAATCTCGGGCTCAAACATAGCCTCATTGGGATTGTGGTCAGCATGATCATCCTCCGAGTTGTCAGAGGCTACATCTTGTGGCCTCACGTATGCTTCTTGACCAAAGCGCCTGCAAATACATCTATTGGGTTGTAAGATTCCTGCCTGTTGGCCAGTGTCAAAGTCTGACGAGTTATAATTCCAACAACTCGATCTATAATAGATGGATCAAACTCGCCAAATTTGCAAATGTGCTGCAAAGAAACGTGTCTTGTCCGTCGCACATCATGTTTGCATTGATTACAAGGACATAAGATCCTTGTTGAGAGATAGGCGTTTCGGTTGGACGGCCCCACATCATCATCACTACTCATAATGAATGTAAAAACCTTATAACCTGGAAATAAATTTAATCTTCTATTGGCATCCTCCGTCTCTCTCCCTCTCTCTCTCTCTCTTTGATCACACTGTAAACTACCTCATATTCTCTAGTCATGTCCGATCCCCGCACACCTCGGTCTTGAGGTGCATGGAGATCAGAACCACCAAGTTATGATCTCGTCTTTATTGGTCAATGCCTATATTTCTGGGTACGAGAAATCTACACACCCACGTATACATGACAGTGCATGTAGTGGACAAAACCCCTTTTTCTCTTCTTTAGCTGCAGCAATTCACAACATCTTAACATCTCTTTGCAGTAGATCCTTGTTCGAGGGATTACTTAGCACATTACATGTTGGCCTCCAATCTGAGTAGCATGTCGTTGAAAGCTTTCCAACTTAAGGTCGTATCCGTAGAGAGGAAGAGAGGGATCACCGTTGGCCTAACTCTAATTTTTCTCCATAATCCCGAAGGTAGACTTTAATCTAAAAACTAAATTCAGAATCTAATCTTAAATCTAACCTAATTGAATATATGGTGATTCTGAGCTAATTTAACATGGTTAGTGGGTGAGTTAATAGGTGTCAGATTCTGATGGGAATATACATATTGTTGTGTACCTAGTGTTTGCTCTTTGGGAAAAGCCTTGAGCTTAGCTGGAACTCCCCCTTCATTGACTTTAATCTAAAAACTAAATTCAAAATCTAATCTTAAATCGAACATAAATCTAAATTTAATCTAATCTTAAATCTAACCTAAACCTAAATGTAATCTAGCTTAAATATAATCTAACCTAATTTTAAGTCTAATTTAAATCTTAGCCTAATCTTAAGTTTAATCTAATTTTAAATTTAGCATAAATTTAAAATATAAGTTAAATGTAAACCAACCTAATCTTAGATCTTAATCTAACCTAATCTTAAATGTAATTTTAAATCTAACATAACCCTAAATCTTAATATAACATTTCATTTCATATGTTCTCTATTGTTTTTAATCTATCTCTATCTCTCTCTTTGTTTTCTCCCCTTACCTCTCTCTTTTTGTCTTCTCCCCATCTCTCTCTCTCTCTCTCTCTCTCTCTCTCTTTCTTTTCCTCTCTCAATGTGTGTGTGTATGCATTCTTTGTTTATGCATGTGTGTGTAATTTTTTGTGCATTCAATGTGTGTGCAAGTGTTTGTTGTCTATGCATGTGTGTGCATTCTCTCTCTCTCTCTCTCTCTCTCTCTCTCTCTCTCTCTCACACACACACACACACACACACACACACACACACAAAGACACAATGTGTGTGTGTGTGTGATTGAGAGGGAGAGAGAGAAAGAGGGAAAGGGAACATGAGAGGGAGGAGAGGAAAGGAGTATACGTGGATCTCCTTCCTCTCCTTGTGTGTGTGTGTGTGTGTGTGTGTTTGGGGGGAGAGGGGAAGAGAGAGAGAGAGAGAGAGAGAGAGAGAGAGAGAGGGAGAGCGCGGGTTTACCTGTTTCGCTAGAGCACCGAAACTCAGATTTGCGATCTGAGTTTTTGGCACTCTCGGTTAATTTTTTACCCCTATCTATGTCGCTATGTTTGTCGCTATACTATTTGTTGCATAGCGATGCCGTGGATTTTAACTTTTGAGCGTCACACTACTAGAGTTGCTAATATGAAGAACCTCTTGTAGTGTTTAAAGCCACATTAAATGTTTGGCACTATGTCATCCTATGTTGTGGACATTGATATGCGATTGAATGAAAACCACTAACCTTTCCTTCAATTGGAGCTCTCCTCTTGTACTTTTGGATGCTTGACATCCATGTGAACATATTTATTTGTCACCAACAACATGAGGGGAAGAGAAGAGCTTGGCAGTGGTGAGTCGCTAACCAGGTGCAGAGAGGGACGTTGCACACAAAAACGAAACTAACAAAAACAAACGCACAAAAAATTCTCAGTGAAATCTTAGGCAAATGGCCATAAAAACACACAATGCATGTGGCCTATTTTGCAATTACCTTGGGAAGCGAACTCATAGAAGAGGATATGGGGGACCCTTCAAGAAAAGTCTTTTTGCCACGGATTTTCGTTGGTGCCAACAAAGGACCTTGTTCATTAGTGGTTTGAAGTCTCTTCTACAACACATGAATGTTCAAGAGACTTTGTATTCTCCAAACGACAACAGACTTGACAAACTGATACGACCCTATGCCCGTACCAGTGTTGATCGTCCGGAGACCTCATTACTAGAATCGTGTGTCTCCTCACATTGTTTGGAGTCCTTCCTACATGGACGTCTCTATTGAGTATGACTAACGTCTAAGTAGAAAAGCAAATTTGAATTTTTAACATAATAAAACAGACGCAAAATAACCATGGACTTACGTGCTTATCAAATCCATCTGCAATCGATCTACAAATATTGGCCATTTGTTCATCACATCACGAAGGTAAGATTCCATGGCCTGTGATACCTTGAGGTTGAGAAAATCCTCTCTGGAACCTGCGTCTATTTTTGCTGACTCCTCGAGCGCATCCCAAACTTTTGTTTCTTTCTTTACCTCACGGGCTTCATGTGCCTTCACATTACGTTTGAACTTATATTCAGCATCTTCAAATTGTGCATGACATTGCTTCTCGTATGCAGGTTCTCAGGACGTTGCAGCGACACAACCAAGGGGACGACCTGCCTTGCGCTTCGAAGTATCACATTCTATCCCATGGACTTCGAGTTGGTTATCATCATGTCCCCTCGTCGCAAGTAGCAGACGTGCTGACTACGACATGCATCATCAGCAAGACACATACGTGCTTTTCGCCCATCCTCAAGCACGATGCCATCAAACAACTTTGACTCGCTACTTGCAACCATGGTGCCTAGTACACTACAACAATGCAGGCAAAAAAGGTTGCATTCTCCTTAGTGTGCGTATTGGTGTGAATGGTGTGTGAAAGAGTCGATTGTGTGTATGTTTTATGCGTGCAATTGTGTGTGTGTGTGTGTGTGTGTGTATGTGTGTGTGTGTGTGTGTGTGTGTGTGAGAGAGAGAGAGAGTCGATATTGCACGTACATGTGTGTGTGTGTGTGTGTGTGTGTGTGTGTGTGTGTGTGTGTGTGAGAGAGAGAGAGAGAGAGAGAGAGAGAGAGAGAGAGAGTCTTAGAGAGTCGGCCGTCCGTAGGATTATTCATGTGTGTGCGTGTGCGTGTGTGGGGGGATAGAGAGAGGGAGAGAGAGAGAGAGAGAGAGAGAGAGTTGATTGCATACGATTATACATGTGTGTGTGTGTGTGTGTGTGTGTGTGTGTGTGTGTGTGTGAGAGAGAGAGAGAGAGAGAGAGAGAGAGAGAGAGAGAGACAATCGATTATACTTATAGTAAGAGGGCTCCGTTGAATGTGCGTGTGTGTGTGAGAGAGAAAGAGCATCATCTGGTGTCGAGAGCCCCTACTCCAAGCAGCTCCTCATTTGGCGCCTTGTGAATTGCCACACAAGTGCGTGAACTATTGCTCATCACACAGTCTGCCAAAATTGGAGGTGACGCGCTCAACTCAACAAATTGAAGACATCATTCTATTATTCTCGAGGGATTCCATTTAGATTCCCATTTAACATCAACGATGCATATTCGCCCTCCATCCCCAACGTTGGTCCCGCCTCCAAACAGAGGTGTCAATTGGTCAGCATTTGTTAAAAATTGATATAAATTGATCAATCAGTTTCTCTCTCTCTCTCTCTCTCTCTCTCTCTCTCTCTCTCTCTCTCTCTCTCTCTCTCTCTCTCTCGGCTCTCTCTATTGACTAGTCCAATGACACCCATCTCCAATTTACAAGGCGAGCTACAAAGATCCTTAATGACTGCCTGGACAGGCTTGTAATCTCTCGTTTCTAACGTGGAGCATTCATTGAGTTGCACTTGCAAAGAGAGTCGAGCTGGTCGCAGCCCCTCGTCATTATATGGCACGGCTCTGGCCAGGTGGGATCTAGGGCCCAAACTAGGGGGCTCAAGGCAGCTTTAATCTCGACCGTCGCATCACGCAGTGAATTGGGGGTGAACTAGGGGGTGAACTCAGGGCAAAAATGGCACCTCGAGTTCCCCCCTAGTTCACCCCTAGTTCACCCGCCTCGCGGGGTGTGGGTTGAACCTGGGACGTCTCAATTGCCACACGAATGCCCTGCCACCATGCTAGCGTGCGTCGTTGTCCATGTGGGCATGGCACATGATCATACCCTAGTTTAGACACCCCTAGTTCACTCTTACTTCACCCACCCCTAGCTTACCCGCCCCTAGTTCACCCTTAGGTCACCCCCAGTTCACCCACCCCTAGTTCACCCCTAGTTCACCGCGTGAACTGACGGCCGAGATTAAAGCCGCTTTGCACCCCCAAATTTGGGCCCTAGATCCCCTCTGGCCCAAAGTCGTGCCATATAGTGACGAGCGTCACCGCCCGCCGACTGCAGAGTCCAGACAAGACGAGAAGTATTCACGCACCGGGCCACACTGCTGGACAGACAATGAAGTGTCCGCCAAAAGTGAACCGACACAAGCATTTTAGGGCGCATTCGCACGCTGGCGACGACAACGGTTTGTCGCTTAGCAAAAACCCTGCAAGTGGAACTTCGAGTTTTCAACTCCGTCAATTTTGACATAGTAAATGCCCTCCTCTCTCTACCTAGGTCGGAGAGTTATTCTCCGCATGCTGCAGGTTGCCATGCTATCACTATCACTATTAGGAGGCATTTACTATCAGGAGGCGCATTCGCACCTGCGAATGCAGCGTGTTGCTGATGCACGAGCTTTTTGGCAGATTCCCATTAATCTTCTCCTTCACTGCATAGTGCATTGCAATAATTCCATTCGATGAGAGACCAACTCCTCGTTTTGTTGTCAGAATCCCGGGTGGAGACCCTCGTCACTATATGGCACGGCTCTGGCCAGGGGGGCTCTAGGGCCCAAATTGGGGGGCGTGAGGCGGCTTTAATCTCGGCCGTCGGATCACGTGGTGAACTGGGGGTGAACTAGGGGTCACCCTTAGGTCACCCCTAGTTCACCCACCCTAGTTCACCTAGTTCACCTAAGGGTGAACTAGGGGTGAACTCGGGGTCACCTTTAGGTCACCCCTAGTTCACCCTTAAGTCACCCCCAGTTCACCCACCCCTAGTTCACCACGTGATCCGATGGTCGAGATTAAAACTGCCTCACCACGTGATCCGATGGTCGAGATTAAAACTGCCTCGCGCTCCCAATTTTTGGGCTCTAGATCCCCTCTCGCCTAGAGCCCTGCCATATAGTGCGAGGGGTGGAGCGTTTCTGCGTCCATCGATTTTGAAAGTCAGGGCGGCACATCATCTGAGAAGCACTGCCTACGCTCTTAAACCTTCACTGAACGCCCCTCTTCGTGTTCCGACTGACAAGCAGGGTACCCTCACCACCACGGCCGCCCCCACGGCCTGCTTTCGCGCCGGAATCAGTACCTTCCAGGTGTGTGCGTCTGTTTCAACACGCTGCTCTGATCAACATAATCGTTATTTTACTGCACAGGAATTCAGGAGAGGAAACACGGCTTGGGACTCCTGTGTCCACATTCCAGTTACCGTCCATTATATATAAACTGGCTTGTTCTTTCAGCAAGCAGAATCTCAACCAGAATCGCTCATGATACGTTAGTTAAGTTGCTAGTGGGAGCGTGATCGAACCATCCCGGCTGCAATTTCTTCCACCTTTACGAGCCATATAATGCATGGATGGACTGCAAACTTTGCAGGCTTGCAGCTCTTCAAAGTTCAAGGCGCCAAAAGATTGTGTGCTTTTACATAGCTCTGATCTCTCTCTCTCTCTCTCTCTCTCTCTCTCAAAAGCTTGTGCGCGTGTTCGTAATACCTCGTATGTGTGCTGTCTGCAGGAGGACATCAAACTTGCTATGGAGATGGGGTTTACCTCGTTTCGTTTCTCGATTTCGTGGACCCGGATTTTCCCTAGCGTCCGATCACTCTCGTGTCCGGATTTCAGCATGATTTAATATGTTTATCCCAACACGGTAGATGGTGGAGAACCAGGGGAGGTGGAGTCAATCGAAGGAGTTCAGTTTTACAATAGGGTTCTCTCTCTCTCTCTCTCTCTCTCTCTCTCTCTCTCTCTCTCACACACACACACACACACACAATCCAGTGGCTCATCGACCAATCTTGTGCGATCTCTGTTGGGTGCTGCAGGAGTCTTTCCCTTAGTTACTCTGTTTCATTAAGACCATGTGCGATCTCTGTTTGGTTACTGCAGGAGTGTTTCCCTCAGTTACTCTGTTAATTCAGGCCGTACTTCGTTAAGCTCGCTTCAAGCATTGGGCTACGTTCAATGAGATGTGGACCTTCTGTGTCATGAGGGCTTACGCTTACGGTGACATGCAAGCTCCCGGTAAGTGAGTGGACGAATTAGTTGCCTGGCTGGCCGCGGCCGCGACTCGAGAATAGAGTGTTATCTTGTTGGACATAACACATGGTACTTGCACATGCCAAGGTTTATCGACTCTACGATAAAGTGTACAAGGTCCATATAACTCTCTCTCTCTCTCTCTCAACATTTCCCACTCTAATTATTATACGTCCGCTAACCAAAATGCAGCCTCACCATCACGGTGTTTGTGGGTTCAATCCCTGACACTTAGGAGCGACTCCTTACAGCGAGGATATGCTAGCAACTCAACATTACCTAGAGTTTTTCAGCGGCTGGTAACTTGCTCAGCTCCTTGTTAGCAATCACTAACTAATAGCATTCGGTGTCGAATATAGTTGTGGTATGTGGTGACCCTGTGGTGTTTGGAGACTACCCGAGGTCGATGCGGGTATGAGAACTTAGAGATTAACTTAAATGTGATTAATACCATTGTTAATTAATATGCTAACGTTAAGACATAAGAGAGTGCAAGATAGGAATAGAGCAACGGCACTAGATTACACTTGAATGGAGAAAGAACACCTTGTTACAAATGAGGGTAGCCTATGGGCTTTATATACAAGTTGAGAGAGTGATGAATATCCATCACATGTGAATTATAGGTAGGTGGGAGTAGACACATGTTGAGACTTACATAGGTGGAAGGAGTCCATGTGGGAATTAGGGAATAGAGGTAGGTGGAAAGGAGTCCACCCTTAATAAAATATTAGATAACTTTTACATCCCCCCTTAAGGGTGGACTTCTCGTTGTAATGTATTGAGATTGATGAACAAAAAGCTTTGTGACGTAGCCATGTCGTAGATACATGCTATCCCCCCTCAATGGGAAGTTCATCCAGTAGGGATCAAATTCAAATTACGAGATGTGGCGTGAGAGATGCACTCAATTGTTTGCAGAAGCATGTAATCTGATGTGCCAAGAAGAGGTATGTCAACCACAAAGAGGCCTAAGATAGCCATGCCTTTAGAGGTCTACCATATGTAGATATTATAGTCTTGTTGTTGAGTGAAGCTGTGAGCGACAAGACGTGCCTTGTAGTGAGCAACTGGGCGGTTGGGGTGGTATTTCTTCTTTAATAGCCATTTGCACGAGACAATGTTATGATTCTTAGAAGGTGGCACAATCTCCCAAGTGTTAGCTTCTTTGAGGGCTTGTAGTTCATCCAATATGGTGACATGCCACTCCTTGCTCTCGCTATAAGCAAGGGCATCGAGAACAGATAGGGGAAGGGCATCTTCAAGAGGCGCTGATGGATGTTCAAGAATCACTTCATCACTGAGGACAACAGAGAAATTGGTGGCTTGATAGATCTTGCGATAGAGTGGGTGCGGCCATGTTAGCTAGAGGCGGCTTGGTCCAAGTGTATAGCCCAGGTGCGTTGCGATGGCAAGGTGGCAAAAGTAGAGCTATGGGGCTCAACTTCTTCGACATCTGTTGGGATGGGAGTACTTGGCAAGGCTTTGTGGGAGTTGTGGAAAAAAGATGGCGATCATGAAGGTGAAGCCGATAGCGAAGGTGACGGGAGCTCACAAAGTGGAGCACCAAGTGTCTGCGATGTGATGGAAGTAGCGACAGCCAGGATGGACGGTGTTGGTGATGGTGTCAATTGCGAGGAGATGGGTGCAAGAGGTGGTGTAGGAGTGTTGTCGATTGGTTGTGCATGAGAATGCGGGGCACGAGGAGGTGGATGGGCGATGAGGAAAGGCCTTTCAATGGTGAAAGGAGGCTCAAGATTGTGCCCAGAAGGGTGGGAAATTTGCATGGGTGTGTGTGTCAATAAACATTGATGAGAAGAGTGGATTGGTGATGAGAATGTAAGGTGCAATGGTGGAGAAGATTTACCTAATAATATGAATTCTTCATCAAAGACGACAATGCGGGTGAAGATAAACTTATGATGGTCTGGGATATAGAGGCGGTATGCCCTAATGCCAAAGCCATCACCGTAGCCGACAAAAGTCGTGCGTTGAGTACGTGGTGATAGTTTTGATATAGGTTGCGTCACAAGTGGGTATGATGTAACATTTAATGGCCTAGTAACTTCTGCGTAGCAGAAAGTAGCATGAACATAGTGAGCATTTCATTAGAATAGATTCCTAAAGAGAATAACAAGACTGCTTGGGTGGAGAGAGCAACAAAAAGCATAACACCTAGTTAGATATCATGAACAATACTTCCAAAGAGAAAGAAATTAAGCTATGGATAACAGTTGAGGATCGGATTTGCATGGAGCCGGTCCCCCCTCCAAAAGGCTTTGTATTATGGTTTCTCCCATCAAGAGAAACAATTTACAATACAATTCTTTGTGTTCCTTCAATACTAGCTAGTGCAATGAAGATGGAACCTTCAAGCACTAAGAAAAAAATTTATTAAACACAACATAAATTCCCTCGCAGTCTTAGACCCAAGACCTCACACACCTTCGAAGATGGTGAGAGCTAGCAGGGTATGAGAGTAGATTGAGATCAAGGAGTAGTCTTACGGGAAAGTTCTGCATCTCCTCACATAATCACTCATATTAGCATAGCTTAGCTTAGTAATTAGCATGGTAGAGGAGATGAGCATGCATTGAAGCTTGGCTCTTGGTGGTATTTGCATCACAAAGCCAAGAGTTGTTGGTGTAGGCCTCCCTTCTCACAAGCTTGGAGTAGGTGATAAGCTTTCCATTAAAGCTTGAGAAGGAGAGAGAGAGTCTTCATACTCCACACATAGACTTGTGTGAGTCTATATGCAATAATTCCTTGAGAAAATTCAGCCCCCTCTCTCTCTTCGTCGACCCCTCTTGCTAATTACTCATGCTACAACCATATTGGACCTCCCCAAGCCTAGCCAATGTAATTTCAAGAGCATAAGTGATAGCCTTCTAACATGTGTCCCCCTTTCTCCTTTTGTAAGAGGTTTAGGTAATTAGATAATGCAACTAAACTCTCATTGGACCCCTTTGTCTCCTGGCCAATAGAAATCAGGCAAGCCATTGGGCTGTTGAATGCTCATTGGACCCCTTGGGAGACTGTCCAATATTCTTCTAGAGAGCTTAATTACTATTGGTTCTTTTACTAAGTGTTTTTAAATTAATTAAACTAGATTTACTCTAGACTAATTCTCATTGGTTCACATATAAGGCCATCCAATAGGATTTGAGTACACCTTCTGGGCATCTGGGCTAGGAAGCCGCCATGTGTGACTTATTTCCTTTGTGTAAAGAGAGCTTGTGTGTGTGTGTGTTTGTGTGTGTGTGTGTGTGTGTGTGTGTGTGTGAGAGAGAGAGAGAGAGAGAGAGTTTCTCTCTCATCTCCTACTTCTACGGCTTGCCCCCTCCTATGTAGGGATGCATGAAGACTTTTTGAGCACACACAAAGCATCCAATTTTCCTAGGTTGTTGACCTTTGGACACAACCTTTGAATTTTGGAACCTTAGCATTTTAGAAGTCTTAATGGGCTGAACCTTAGGGTATTTTAAGACCATTGTTGTACCTTGCTCTTTTGCAGATGGCCTCCCCTATTGAAGCTTGGCTCTTGGTGGGATTCGCATCACAAAACCAAGAGTTTTTGGTGTAGGCCTCCCTTCTCACGAGCTCGGAGTAGGTGATAAGCTTTCCATTAAAGGTTGAGAAGGCGAGAGGTAGTCTTCTTACTCCACACATGGACTTGTGTGAGTGTGTATGCAATAATGCCTTGAGAAAATCAGCCCCCTCTCTCGCTTGGTCGACCCCTCTTGCTATTTACTCATGTTGCAACCCTATTGGACCTCCCCAAGCCTAGCCAATAGAATTTCAAGAGCATAAGTGAAAGCCTTCTGACATGTGTCCCCCTTTCCCCTTTTGTGAGAGCTTTAGGTAATTAGATAATGCAACTAAACCTTATTGGATCCCTTTGTCTCTTGGCCAATAGGAATCAGGCAAGCCATTGGGCTGTTGAATGCTCATTGGATCCCTTGGGAGACTTTCCAATAGTCTTCTAGAGAGCTTATTTATTATTGGTTCTTTTATTTAGTGTTTTTAAATTAATTAAACTAGGTCTACTCTAGCCTAATTCTCATTGGTCCACCTCCAAGGCCATCCAATAGGATTTGAGTACACCTTGTGGGCATCTAGGGTAGGGAGCTGACATGTGTCCTCATTCTCATTGGTCCACCTCCAACGCCATCCAATAGGATTTGAGTACACCTTGTGGGCATCTGGGGTAGGGAGCTGACATGTGTCCTCATTCCCTTTGTGTGGAGGGAGCTTGTGTGTCTGTGTGTGTGAGTTTCTCTCTCATCTCCAACTTCTAGGGCTCGCCCCCTCCTATGTAGGGATGCATGAAGACTTTATGAGCACACACAAAGCATTCAATTTTCCTAGTCTTTTGACCTTTGTACACAACCTTTGAATTTTGGAACTTTAGCATTTTAGAAGTCTTAATGGGCTGAACCTTAGGGTATTTTAAGCCCATTGTTGTACCTTGCTCTTTTGCAAATGGACTCCCCTATTGAAGCTTGGCTCTTGGTGGGATTTGCATCACAAAACCAAGAGTTGTTAGTGTAGGCCTGCGTTCTCACAAGCTTGGAGTAGGTGATAAGCTCTCCATTAAAGGTTGAGAAGGAGAGAGGGAGTCTTCTTACTCCACACATGGACTTGTGTGAGTGTGTATGTAATAATGCCTTGAGAAAATCAGCCCCCTCTCTCTCTTGGTCAACCCCTCTTTCTATTTACTCATGCTGCAACCCTATTGGACCTCCCCAAGCCTAGCCAATAGAATTTCAAGAGCATAAGTGATAGCCTTCTGACATGTGTTCCCCTTTCCCCTTTTGTGAGAGCTTTAGGTAGTTAGATAATGCAACTAAACTCTCATTAGACCCCTTTGTCTCCTGGCCAATAGGAATCAGGCAAGCCATTGTGCTGTTGAATGCTCATTGGATCCCTTGGGAGACTTTCCAATAGTCTTCTAGAGAGCTTAATTATTATTGGTTCTTTTATTAAGTGTTTTTAAATTAATTAAAATAGGTCTACTCTAGCCTAATTCGCATTGGTCCACCTCCAAGGCCATCCAATAGGATTTGAGTAGACCTTGTGGGCATCTGGGCTAGGGAGCTGACATGTGTCCCTCATTCCCCTTTGTGTAGAGGGAGCTTCCGTGTTTGTGTGTGTGAGTTTCTCTCTCATCTCCAGCTTCTAGGGCTCGCCCCCTCCTATGTAGGGATGCATGAAGAATTTTTGAGCACACACAAGGCATCCAATTTTCCTAGGCTTTTGACCTTTGGCCACAACCTTTGAATTTTGGAAGTCTTAATGGGCTAAACCTTGGGGTCTTTTAAGCCCATTGTTGTACCTTACTCTTTTGTAGATGGCCCCCCCTTTGGATCTCTATTTTCCCTCCTTTGGATCCCTACTGTGGCCGGTCTGCAAGCTTAACCAATATTCTAGATTTTTCTTCCTTGGCACCTCCCCATATTAAATGATTAGTTTAACATAAGAAATCATTTAGGAGAATTAGATATTAGTTATTATCACAAATTGATAGCCGCTTTTTGGCTCTCCATAGTTGCCATAGTGAGCTTCCTCACCCTATCAAATCACTCAAACATTATGGTTATCCTCACCCTTTCATTGTACATAGGCATGTGTAAGTTAGGGAGTTTTTCCCATATATCCTTAGAACCCTCACTTAGCTAGTCACTGGGCTAGTTTAGCCAAAAAAATTAAAAAATTAAAAAATATTATGACCCATTTGCGTGTAAATATTTCATTATATATAGGGCCAAAATATAATGAATTTTCATAACTATTTTAGTATTTATTTAAATATTTCTACTTAGGTGTGCGTTATTTGCCTATGTATGCTATGTTCTTTGACTCACCATTACCACAATTTTTTTTACCATTTTCCATACTCTTTATTCTATATAGAAATATTTTCATGCAAGCTCTCTTATTTTTGGTGTGAATCCACTCCTAGGAAAAAACCTCAAAAATACTTTTCACCATCAGTCATTGCCTTTCACTAAATTCCTATTTCCTACAGGTATTATTTTTTATCTCTTGCAAATAAATATACAAAAAAAATGATGGCCCTCCTCATTTGATTGCCTATATTTTCATATATATATATATATATATATATATATATATATATATATATATATATATATATATATATATATATATATATATATATATATATATATATATATATATATATATATATATATATATATAATATAATATAACCCACACTATTCTAGATTCCATGAATTGTTTATATATATTAGCTTGTCTTTTTTCATCATATCCATATTAAATTTATGCATAATCCACAACCATGCATATTTTCAAACCTCTAAGAATCAATTAGTTCATGCTCTCATGCAAGGAGGGGCTCACCTTTGGAGCCTTATGCAAATTCAACAAGAAGGGGGCCACTGAAGACTTTTTTTGTGAAGCAAAATAGGCCTTTTGGTGGGATTTTTTATATTCATCTCCACTCCAAATTTGAAGCAGTGATTAGAAGATAAAATGTGGACCAAGAGCTGAATAATCACCTAAATTTTTTTCATAATTTTTGGAGCTACCACCGGTGAGGTATGAGTTTTTGATGGAACCGAATCTGCCCACTTTTGTCACAAGTAGCCCATAGTCTTCTCTCACCTCTTTCCATACTTCTACACACACACACACACTCATTCCTCTCAATCCCTCACTCAAACCTGCACCTTCCATGATTTCTCTCATCTTCTTCACCATTAACCTCCCCTCTTACTTCCATAGCTCTCATATGAGCTCTACATGTACATACACCATCTTTATGCCTCTCTCTATTACTTCCAAAGTACAATTCCATCTTACCCCTTCTCTATAAACATAAAATTCAGCATGCCAAACCATGCTTAACCTCTGCACATTGAGAGATCTCATCAACCGAATTGCCATTTTCACCATGATAATCAACCTTGGCGGTGGTGGCATAAAGAACAGAAGAACAAGAAGAGGATCGATAGTCATTTTGAGAACCTATACAAGTAAGTCCAAAACTGCTTCAAGCTTCACTAGCACAAGGATTTCCTCACTTCATTCAACCATACACCTCATTCTACCCATTTGAAATATATCATTAACTTTCTAGTGATTACTAACACTAACCACTAACATACTAAGACCAAATAGTTATTAACCTAACCATAAAAGACACCTCACCTCAAGACATGAGCATATAACTCTCTCTTTCTCTCTCTCTCTCTCTCTCTCTCTCTCTCTCTCTCTCTCTCTCTCTCTCTCTCTCTCCTTCCTTAAAACTCTACTTTCACCTTACTTACCATCACTAATGCTATCTTTTGAGGCCACATCCATGACTCAATCAGACAAAGAAGGCCCGCAATGTTTTGATATTTAGAATAAATCATAATCTTGATTTGTTAGCTTGTAAATTAGGATTTTCAAATAATCTTAATGAGGGTCACCAACCTATAAATAGGCCCCTCTCCTTCTTGTAAAACAACCCCCAATATCTCACATAGCACCCCAACACTGTATGCGTGAGGAGAGACTTAGGCGTAGCAACCACTTTGTGAGCTTCACTACTGGTGTAAGAGAATTTTTCAAGCTACACATTGCAAGTGAGAGCGTGAGTTCAAAATCTCAAAACGACTATCGTATATGTTCCTCCATCATCAATAAATTGAGGTTTGGTGCATCAAAGGCGTGATTCAACATTCAAATCTTCGTCCTTTCACTTGTGCAATACCGTTTGGTGAATTCAAGGTGACTTGTGTATTTTAAGTTTCTATCATTTGATCTTGTTGAGAAAGTGTTTTAGTGTGTTTTCATTATTAGTTTTGTGTCCATTGTAAGAGGGTATTGTGGTGAGAGGTATCCCACACCCTAAGACAGTGTGTGTGTGTTGGCAACGTTTAGCATTCACTAAGCATTGAGTTAGCTTTGTACAAGCTCTACGATAGCATCATAACGAACCATCTCCATTTGCAAGTCACAAACAAGTTATTACACAAGATTCATTCCTATCTCTCTCTCTTCGCTTTGCTCTAGCTCTCTCTACTCCATTTGGCGTGTGTCTTGATGTGAGATTTCTTGTGTATGTTTTGTGGCGCATCTTCTTGGGTGTGAAAAAAATCTCTCTTCTTGTGTCCTAGTTCGCCTACCATAACTAGGTGGTGCCCCTTCACTTGTTGGGCTATGGGTTTGTTGTTGTTTATTGCTTGTGGTTGTCCGAGCCCCAATTAAGTAGCACTAGATACTTGAGGGGTGTTTAGAGGTCGCCTCTCGTGTTGCCCATCCCAGACCGCCTCAATATGCAATGCTGCCAAAGATTCAAAGGTGGCCAAGATGAGGTGGGTGACCATGTGAGAGGGTGTAGGGTGTAGTAGTAGGATTGTGGGTGGATGAAATGCGGTTTTGAATGTAGAAGGCAGTGGCAGTAGCTCCTTCCGAATAGGTGTTTGGGAGGCTATCTTGAAGAAGCATGGCATGAGCATCTTTGAATAGTGTGCGATTCTTGCGCTTGGCATGACCATTTTATTATGGGTGGTCGGTGATAGAGAATTCATGTCGAATGCCAACAAAAAGACATAGATCTTTGAATGCATGAGAAGTGTACTCCCCACCATGATCTGTGCGGAGAGTTTTAATGTGGCACCCATGTTTAGTCTCGACTAGTGCCTTGAATGTGCAAAAATGAGAGAAGGTTGAGGATTTCTCGGTCATGTAGTAAGTAGTTGTGTATTTTGAGAAATCATCTATAAAAGTAAGCATATACTTATTGCCAGTGAGGGAGTTGATGAGTAATGGGCCACAAACATCAGAGTGGATGAGGTCGAGAGTCGTGATGATGATGTGGGGAGTGGGACGTGATGTGCTTTAGCAAGAATGCAGCCCTCACAAAGTGTGATGTGACTGAGGTGCTTGGGAAGACCTACTGCAAGTTGGCAATGAGTGAGTTGGTGCAAAACATATTGAGAAACATGTCCTAGTCTATTATAATGCCACTTGAGTGTGTTTTCTTGTGTTTTTATGGATGATGCAGATGCATGTGTAGGCAATGAGTCACCCAATGGATAAAGACGCCCAGTTTTGGGGAGAAAAAATGTGACATACTGACACTCTTTGTTTTGTGCCGAAATGTGGCAACCTTCTCACATGAATTTGATGATGATGTCATTGTCGGTTAGCTCGTCGACAGAGATGAGAATTTTCTTGAGTTCAGAGACATAATATACATGAGAAATAGTAGTGTGTAGGCCATTAGGTAGTTTAATGACAGCATCTCCATAGGCTTTGGCGAGTTGGATGCTGTTATCACCAAGGCATACTTCTAGAGGGTGTTCTAGATAAGTGATGTTGGATAGCCAGTGTAGGTGATATGTCATATGATGGGTGGCGCCCGTATCAAGTAGTCACATATTGGGATATGAAGTAGCTATAGTGGTGGCATATATTCGCAAAGGATAAGATGGGCTATCATAAGTAGATATGTCAGCATAATGAGCCTTACCATAAATAGAAGGAGATGGCTAGCCATGGCATGTCCCCCCTTGAGGGTAAGAAGGATATAGATTAGGGTGAGAGATAGGACAATTACCTTGATTGCATGGTTTCCAAGAGTCCTTTGTGAGGTGTCCAAAGCGATGACAGTTGGTGCATTGCTTTGAATTTTGGTGATTGTGGTGGCTTTGAAATTGCGGCTTTCTTCCAAAATTATTGTGATGTCAAGGAGGGCCTGAATTTTGAGGCTTCTTGCCATTGCAAGGACGTGAGTTTCTTGTCATAGTGACAAGTGTTGTGGACTTCTACGAGCTTCTAGTGTGTTTGTGAAGCGTTTCCTCCTGATGGATCTTGGCTACAAGATTTTGTAGTTGAAAGTTAGCCACGGTGGCTTGTGTAGTGATAAAGGCTCTCCATGATGCAGGTAGAGAATCCAATAAGAGCATACTTTGAAGCTCTTCCGGGATGGCAAGCCTTGAGAGAAGTACTTCATCTAGAAGTATTTTCCACGTCTTCAAAAACTTGGAGGATGACTGATCCTCTTGCATGGTAGTATTTACAAGTTTCTTGATCAGGAAAACTTGGTAGACGAGGTCAATGTGCTCATAATTCTTCTCAAAGAATTTCCAAATGGCGCTAGCAATAGTTAGCTTTTTCACCATTTGGACTTGCCGATCTTGGCAATGGAGAATAAGCTCCATCTTGGCACTATTGTTTCTACTATGCCAAGTATTGTAGGTGTCAATGAAGTATGCTGACTCTTCATATTCGGGGTGATTAGGTTGCTCTTTGACTCCTGACATGACGTCCCAAAGTTGCAGCTACTTGAGGTAGAGTTCCAACCGAATCTTCCACACTTGGTAGTTTGTGCCGTTAAGCTTGTCGATAATGTAGCGGGACTTGTAGGTGGATGCGGAAGATGAAGAAGCAAACTCGGCCATCTTTCGAGGTTCCAGATTCCTTGAAAAGAATGGAGAGTGAGACTTCGAGTGCGGGCTAGAGAGGATGGAATGCTCTTAGCACTAATTAGAAAAAAAAACTAATCTTAAGTTCTATCGCTCTGATAACATGTGAGAACTTAGAGACAAACTTAAATGTGATTAATATCACTGTTAATTAATATGCTAATGTCAAGACATAAGAGAGTGAAAAATAGGAATAGAGCAATGACAATAGATTGCACTTGAATGGAGAAATAACACCTTGATACAAATGAGGGCAGCTTATGGGCTTTATGTACAAGTTGAGAGAGTCAAGAATATCCATCACATGTGAATTATAGGTAGGTGGGAATAGACACATGTTGAGACTTACATAGCTGGAAGGAGTCCATGTGGGAATTAGGGAATAGAGGTAGGTGGAAAGGAGTCCACCCTTAATAAAATACTAGATAACTTTTACAACAGGAGGCACTCATTGAGAGGTTACCCAGGTTTTCTCCCAAGGAGAGTGAGGAGCTGAAGAATAACTGTGATTTTATGGGCCACAACTACTACATCGCCTTCTTTATTAAAAATGCAGAGGTCCCTAAAGGTCTCAACAGCAGGTGGTATGATACTGCTGGATGCTACGAGGTAGAATGTAAGTACTTTTGTCTTTCTCAAGTCTACCGCACCTATGATTTATCAAGATTACAAAATACGGTTGCATGTAGTCTACTTACCAAATTTTCCTCTTGTGCAGATTTTCCTCTTGTGTAGATGCTACTAGTAATGCTTGCTTACTTGCCTCACTATAATTATGCATAGTGCTCAATGTAATTTTGTAGTTCATGTGTCCCTGCCCTCTCGAGTAAGCACGAGTATCTTCTACTGCTCTTACTTTGTTGATCTCTAATTAAGGAGTTGAAGGAACTTGGATCCAAAACTATGGAAAGCATCTACCATGCCACATTACATAAAAAAGTACTACATACACGTCTGATTATTCAGACATGCGATTTTGTCTTTGTTTTAAATATCTCAAGCATGAACACATTCATTTTGTTAGGCTGCATGGACGAGTCCCTGAACAATGTGGAAGAATCCTTAGAGGTCTGACACCTTGATTAGCTACATAATACATTGGTGCAAGCTTTGGTGGAGCATAAGTCACGGTTTCTTCCATTGGTGGTGGATGTGAATTATACCGATCTCCTTCTACCATTACTGTAGATGGACTAGGCTTAACATAGGGTGTAACAGGCACTAATGCTTATTCATCTATCACTCCTTCATAGTGTATGTACTTTATAGGCACTGCATTATGTCCTAGATATGGAGGTTGTTGTCCCAACACAGGTCGAGGTCTTTCCATATTCATTGGTGGTCTTTGATCTTGGGCCATATTAAAGTGATATCTGTACATGGGTTGTCCTTGAGGCCTCATGGGCACTTACTGAATATTCCCATCATACTTTGGTCGGTGGTAGCACTCATGGGTCTCATGGTTGGTCCATTTACCCTCGATTGCACACCATTTTTGTGGCCTAATTGGTTGTCCCTGTTGAGGTATCCCTTGTACTGGTCCCCTCATAGGTGCTTTTTGCATGTTATTCATCATGTCATTCATCCTTTTAAGCATATCTTCTATGGTTGAGAGTGGTGTTGTAGCAGTCATTCCCACTTGTGCTCGTTTATTAGATGTTTTTTTCTCGCTTTGGTTATCCTTAGGGACATCTTCTTTGTTGAAAATATCACAATTGTCTCCTAAGTCAATAGCATCTGACACACACTCTTCTAGGGTTGTATGCTTTTTACTATAGAGTATAGCATTAAGTTCTTTGTTTGCCAGTCCCTCTAGAAACAAAGATACGACTCGTTCTTCTGTAGGTATCTCTAGCCCTGGGCATCTGGACATGTATTGTTTCATTTGAGCTGCACAATCTTTGACAGACTCACCATGTTTATGTTTAAAGCTGTAGATTTGAGCTACAGTATTATGTTTGATCCCCGTTTTGGAACATGCAGCTAGAAATCCTTGAGCTAATGTATTCAAGTCCATTATTGACCTTGGTGGAGTGTTTTGGAACCATGTCAATGCTTTTCCTTCTAATGGCATTCCAAACTCGTCGAGTTGAGTATGGAAATTGATTATATGTTCTTCTCTTAGCACTTGCTTAAAGCTTGCTAAGTGGTCGTATGGATCCGCTGATCCACTGTATTTTTTGACCCATTTCTAAAAATCAGCTGGTCTGACGCATCTGTTTAGTTCAACTCCCGGTCTCTGGCAGTTGGTCATGTTCCGAGTCCTTTAAACCAATCTGTTGGAAATAGTGACTCATGTAGCCCTGGATTGACCTTAGTGCCACCCGGCTTTCTATGTGATTATGTGGGTTTTGGTTTCTTCACATTACTCTCACATGATCTTTCACGGTGTTCATCTCATGGAATTGTTTCTGGTCCTTGTTCCAATATCCAATCCCTTATGGAATACCCTTGGTATTTGGTTTGTTCTACCTCCTCAAAATTCATCATAACAAAGTTGTTGTTATAACAATCCCTAAATAGGTACGTTTGTAGATCTGCAAAACCCTTGTCCTTGATCTTGAAGATATAGATTATCTTCATGGCCATTAGTTGTCCTGGTTTGGAATGCAAAGTCCAAAGAAGATCTTTTATGTTTCTGTCTTCCCAACAATAGACTCCGATCCTAGGATTATCCGTACTAAGCCGTTTCAAAGGCTTGAAATCTACTTGATCGTATCCTTCGAATTCTAAAGTTGGTGGTGCTTCTTTTGCTGGTTCATATAGACTTATGAAGCCCTAGATAGAGTACTCACCTTTGGATTGACTTGTCATCAATTTCCACTTGATTGGATTGCAACTCCTGTTAAATTGCCGATTCCTCATCTACAATCCTCATTTCTGTACAAATTTGATCAAGTTAGCTATTCTTCTATAGAGACCGTAGAGATTTTGCTAACTCTCATGATTGGTCTATGTGTATTACTTCAAATCGAGCTATGGGAGTCAAAATTTGGCTTTCATATTCAATTTTAGCAAAAAATCAAAGGTTTAATCTGCAATCTGGAAGTTGAGTGAACATGCACCAATTTTGATCCGATTGAACCCAAAATTGCCCAGTGGCTTTTTATTATGTTGGTCTACACTATATAAGTTCAAAAAGTCAAAATTGATGTCTTTGAATAGCAGTAGTAAATAATTGTAATTATTTACTTTTGCTAGTTTTTTACACTTTTTGAATTGGTTTGGCAAGTATACAACTTGTTGAAGTCCCTGGACAAGTTTCAACAAGTTTGGACCAAATCTGATCAAGTTTATCAACTATTTTGTGTCTGCAGACTCTGATTTCAAGAATCTGGCTTATGTCTCACTTTTGTGATCCAAATTTCAGCAAAATTGATTGGTGGGGTCTACTTGATATGCTTGACCTTGTGGTATACTCAATTGTGCAAATTTCTCAAGTTTTGAAGCAGATGTAAATAATCGCAATTATTTACTCCAGCTATATTTTTGCAACTTTTTGCCCCAAATTCAACAAAGATCAATTAAGCATCTCAAGTTAAGGTCACTAGCCAAGTTTCATCAAGTTTGGACAACTTTTTGGTCAATTGGTCATCAATTATCTGTCCACAGACTAACTTTGCAACTTTGGTCACAATTTTCAATCTAGTGATCTAAATATGACCAAATTTGGTTTGTGGGCTTATTACAACATGTTAAAACTAGTGGTGTACTGACTTGGTCAAAAAAATTAAAAAATGGGGCAGAAGTAAATAATCGTGATTATTTACAACTGACAACTTTTTGCATCTTTTTTTTTTGTCAACTGAGCATATACACATGTTTATCACATCAATATAAGCCTAAGAATCAATTTTCATCAAGTTTGGACAATTTTTTCCCAATTTACACTCAAGATTCAAAAAGTCAATACAAACTTTAATTTTTACCCAGTTTTTTGTCAGTTTGGTGATCCAAATCTTTTGGGCCTTTACAAAAGTTTTTTGTACACATGCAATGAGTCAATGGTATGAACCTTGGTCAATTTGGAGCAGAAAGTTAATAATCACGATTATTAACTTTAGGCTTGAAATGAACACTTTTTTGTAATTTTTTCAAAGATAGTCTTTATATGAGCTATTTTAAGCCTATGAATCAAGTAAAAACTTAATTTGGCCTAAAATGTCAAGTTAAAGTAAATAATCTGAGTTTTGGCCAACTCTTGAAATTTTTACCTCGAAGTGTCTCTGAGCTTACCAACTTGTTCAGACGATTCTTACCATACACCAAGCGAACTTTACCAAGAAAAATAAGAACCCGAGCGAGACTTACTTACAAATAATGTGTGTGTCATGTGTGTGTGTGTGTGTGTGTGTGTGTGTGTGTGTGAGAGAGAGAGAGAGAGAGGGAGAGAGAGAGAGAGAGAGAGAGTTCTAAACAATTTCTCTACAAGATGAGGAAAAAATAAGGAACCTACAAGATAGCTACAACGAACAAAAAGTAGCATCATTTCTTAAAAACACTATTGTATTTGCAACATTGGACTGCATCGCATACAAGAGAAAGAGTAAGAGAGTTGTAAACAATTTTTGCACGCAAGAAATTTCCAAAAATAAGGACAATACAAGAACTCTACAACCAATATATAAAAAACGGCATTTCAACAAAAACATTGTCTCTTCATTTCAACAAACTTTTATAATGACGAATCACACTCATCATCAATTAAGACATGTCTTTTATGTGGCTTGTCGAGAGGACGCATATCGTATCTTGGATTTCGCACCATCCTTCTTGCTTGTGCCTCAATGTATACCGGCAAGGCAATTCAATGAAACAAAAATTAATTCATCAAAGATCAACTCAATAGAAATGACCACAAAAATACACATAACTACATCAACAACCTACTATGATGTCATAGCATGGTAGGTAAAGATACTAGTCTCCTAAAACCCAAATGTATGACAAGAGATAAAAATTAAGAAAAGACATGTATGTAGTATGAAGTATGTCCGTGCGCATAACATGACAAGATAAAATGCTCACAAGTCATCAAACGGGTTTCCACCCAATGGTATGTCTCCCTCATCCACCACATCTGCAGATGTCGATGCCTCCCATCTCTCTTGCCCACTAGACTGAGACTGAAGTATAGGCAGCACATACGTCGAAATTAAAGCCGCATCACTATCCAAGGATGCACATGCACGACCAGAGCATAAACATGCCCGAAAAACTAGAGCAGTCCCACAACCAAACTCTAAGCATATGTCCTTAGGCCGACAAAGGAGCTCCACCAAGGAAGAAACAAATAAGGAACAACGCTGCATAGACCCACGTCAAGGTAGACCGGAATCCATCATCGCATATGCTGTCTCTGGCATGTAGTGCCGCATGATGGTATCTGTAGGAGTCATACCCACAGCATGAAAAAAGGGTGTACTCTAAGCAATGTAAACAGGCGGAAGAACTCCACGCATGTGAGCAACATCGAACTATAGCACTGCAAAAACAAAAAGTGTAAAATAGCAAGAACAATATTATTTAACCTTAAATGCATACATAAATTGTATACTAGAGCCATAACCTCATGACGATCTCCGCCAACCTCAACATATCCGTAAGGAGAGTGATGCATAACTACCACACGTTGATGAATAAGTAAGTCAGATGCTCTACACACCTTCTCTATCCAAAATAGGCTGTCACGTTTAACAAAAAACATAATGTGTTAGACAAAGACCAAAAACACAACAATCAATACACAAACTACAAGCAAATTTTTTTGTCACCTGCGATAGAACCCAAGACAACCAGCCATCCAGAATCTACCAATGTACTATGTGTCAAATGGATAGCATCTCTCACATGCTCCTCAGTGAATGCATCCCATGGTGGCTGCGATGGAGAAGAGTACAAAACTCCTCCAAAAGGTAAATCTAGAAAAATAAAGTCTGCTGCCCAAGGAACGAGTCGACCACCCCTCCTGTAAATAAAATCTATAGGTCGTACTCTCGCCATATGCCCATGAAGCGGCATCCAAGTCAGTGATTGCACACCCGAACGAAACTCGCCAGCAATGGAAATGTAATTTCCAGATAGAGCTAAGCATCTATGATCGACGGATGCATGTAGAATAGGCTCCTCACTGGGAGAAACAAATCGCAATGAACGCTGCAAGGTTCGTGTGTCACCAATAGCTGTCAAGCAAGGACAACTTTAAAATTGATTGTTATACAGTATAGACATACAAGAGAGATATTTTAGGCTAGCACCTGCCATGTTAGGCTCAGGCCCCATGTCATGCTGCTTTCCCTTATCCTTGGGAAGCGATACTGTTTCATATACACAACCCCAATCTCAGAGATATTTATTAAACACAAAACACACCATTAGTAATCCAAATTCATTAAAATTATTTATAAAATACTCACTAGTATGATTGGATCTAACATTTTTTCAAGTCTCATGAGAATCTACTCCATGTGTGTCAGGTGTTATGTCATTGTTTCTCATGCAATCTGCTCTCATCTATGCAGAGTGTAGCTCTCTCTCTCGCAAAATAACATATCCCTGCTCCATGTCTATCCACCATGGGCAATGATCTAGCTCCCATTGTGGACAACTATGCATAGCTGAAGGATACATGCATCCCTCTCCACTATCAAGCTCAGTCCATGATCGTGCTAGTAGAGGAATGGCCACAATATGCCGCATCCCAAGTAAATGATAGAAATATCTATAGAACATTTAGCAAGCAAAAGTAAGAAAAGAACCAAATGCTTGCTAACAATGTCAAAGAAGTTTAATAGTGATGAACTCCACCTGTAGAGAAGCCTCTGAGATGCCATACGATAATAGTCAGTTTTTTTTTAGTGTTTGCAACTCCACCTCACTATTTATGTTCTCTAGGGACACCTCAATAGGAAATATAAATTTCCTTGCCTCCACAACAATCTCCCCATAGTAAAGATCTAGCGTGGAGTCTGGTGGGATAATGATTCCTCCCGGCACATCAACATAGTCTATCAAGAGCGCAGTAGCACCATCGAGGACTCTTTGAATGGATCCCTCTCTCTTGATCCAACTATAGACACACATGTTTGACACAGATTTTAATGCAAATGATCACTAAAAGATCACAAGAGGCAAAAATGTTGACTCTTTGAACTCACCTACAAAATTTGTAGTCACCTTTGGACAAACCACATGAGACTCGAGTAATCTTGCTAGCCTCCAACAAAGATAGCCAAAGAACTTTATTCTCTATCTTTGCATCATGTAATGCTATGAGGTTTAGTTTTTCTAGTGTAGCCCAGCTATCATTATCCCATTTTAAACTCAACACTTTAGTATACCACTCTTTTCCAAGGTGAGGGTCTACTATATTTAGAATCTGAAACATAGAGTTAAAAATTATGCAAAAACTTATAAAACATAGAGACTATTATTAGTGCCTGAAACAAACAAGAAACATACCTTTCCAACATGATCTCCATATTTGTCATACAACTCACCAATTATACGTTTCTCTTCCTTCTTAAGATCATCCAAAGAGAGGATAACCTTCTTGCTATCCAATCTACTATGAAGCTCTTTGGACATTTGAACCTTTTCATATATATTTAAAAAGACCATAAAAATGGCATCTATCTATACTTAAAAAAACCAAATATAAAATACTTTATGAAAATGAAATTTTGAATTTCAAAAAGTACATACATCAAACAGTAGACGTGCTAGATATCTCCTAGTCAATGGATACCATGGTTCTTCTCCTTTCGTGCCTCTTCTACGAAGTTTCTCAATGAGTTTCTGATCTGCTTCGGGCAATGCATGAAGGTAACCCTCATGATCGGCTGCACATATGTTGCCGCAATTCACAAGCTCATCTCTCAAGTGAGAGGACACCAAAGCATGTGTGTTCATACTAGAGAAAGCCACACAAAATTTGAGTTTGTGTACAATACAACTATAAGCAGATAAAAATTTTCAAAATTAAGCTATGAACTCACAAATTCATTCTTTGCAAACTCGTCAGCAAAGCTATCTCTGACACCTTTGTAGCATCAATAAGAGTGCACAAAACACGACAATGCTTATCTTTGTTGGTGGAGTACATTTCTTTGATGGCAGCTAGTCACGCCACAGTTCTGTGATTTCCTTCCCACACAAAAAACATCTTTTGACAAAGAGATTCAAATTCTGGTTGAGCAGCAAGCTCTTCTTCATACTCCATATTAATTTGTCTCCATATAGGATCCCACTCCTCCATAATAGCATCTTAAGTAGAAAACAAAACTAACGTAATTTTAAAAAACGTTGTTGCAAATTTCTTTTTAAAGTAAAAAGAAAGAGTAGCCAACAAAAAATACCTGTCACATAAGCCTCCTCTTTTTGGCATGTGGTCAAGGATACAATAAATGCCCCCTTCTCCTTGATGTATCCTTCTCTAGCAAATGCTGACTTTAAACCACTGACATCTGATCTCAAGCCTCAAACTTTGGCATGTGGAATGAGACGACATAATGGCACGGGAGGACACTCAAAGCAGCTGAAAATTCTAGTTTTTGAAAGGATATCCTCCCCTCTATCTAAATGCAATGAGCTATCGTCATCATTAATAGCACCTGGTTGGATCTTTGGTCGCATTTCAAAAGGTACTATCTATAGTGAGGCTTCAAATGTTGCTTCCTCTTGATCCATCTCATGCAAAGATCCCAGACCTAAATCCTGGCTATCACTATCTTCATGAAGCTGCGTCTCTGCAACCGAACTAACTTGGTCACTGCATATTGGTAATGGTGTAGATGCACCTCGACCACGTCTTCTAGAACCGACTCTAGAAGAAGAAGTACTGCATACACAAAAAGCTTTGATTTTGTAAAGATTTAAGATCAATTTTTCTACTAATTTAACAATTGGCAAGTCATACAGTCACTTGATTTTGCTCGAAACCACGCACTTGATTTTTCTCGAAACCATGCCGCGTCGACGCGGATACTTTCGAGCAAAATCGAGGAGGCATTTAGACAACGGTCATGAAGGTGATTAAGCAATTTTTTGCATGCTAAAAATGTTCGCAGCTAGATAATAGTTGTGCACATTTTTAGCCAAAGGAGGGATTGGATAATAGTTGTGAACATTTGACCAAACCACGCATGAGATTTTTCTCGAAACCATGCTGCGTCGACGCGGCATACTTTCGAGCAAAATCGAGGAGGCATTTCGGGTAGTGCTAATCTTGAAATTTTGCAGCTTACGTTAATTAAATGATCATAGGATTCTAATTGACTCATAATAATTTATGGTAGATCATAGAGATTTTTGAATTTGTATGATGATTAGGAATTAAAATGATGTATATGCAGGAGCTATTACAGGTGCGCAAATGGAAAATGCTATGTAAAAAAGAGGGTGGAAAGAAATTTCGAGGATTCGAGCATGGTGAAAACAACCTATGAGGAGAAGCGAAAACACCACAGGCGGTTCTTTTGCCCTGGACCACGCAAAACAGGAAAAAGATATTTTGCATTTTGCGGACCAAATCACGGACCAAACCACGCAGGGGATTTTGCTCGAAACCATCCCGCGTCGACACGGCATACTTTCGAGCAAAATCGGGGAGCCATTTCAGACAAGGCTACTGAGGATTTGAGCATGGTTAAAACAACCTATAAGGGGAAGCAAAAACACCACAGGGAGGCGGCACTTTTGCACAGGTAGTCGCAAAACAGGCAAAAGACATTTTGCATTTTGTGGACCATACCATAGACCAAACCACCCAGGGAGTTTTGCTCGAAACCATGCCGCGTCGACGCGACATACTTTCGAGCAGAATCAGGGAGCCATTTCGGACAGGGCTACTAACCGTTTGGGAGGCATTTCGGGTGGCGTTTAAGGTCGAGGCTGAGCAGCGTGTCGATGGCGAGCCGGGACAGGTGGAGCTCCAAGCGTGTCGATGCCGAATCTCTGGTGATGGAGACTTGGCAAATACGTTGCTGGTGGAGATGAGGGCTCGAAGGCGCAGAGCTAAGCTGAACCGTGAATGTCTCTCTCTCTCTCTCTCACTATGTCTCGCTGCGGTACTGTGTTTGAACCATCCTTGCGCTACTCTCTCTCTCTCTCTCTCTCTCTCTCTCTCTCTCTCTCTCTCTCTCTCTCTCTCTCTCTCTCTCTCTCTCTCTCTCTCACTCTGTCTCCCTGTGCTCTGTTCTCACTATCTCAATCTCTCTCTCCCTGCGCTACCGAGAACCGGGACAGTCTCTCACTCTCTCTCCCTCTCTCTCTCTCCCTCCGCTGCTGAGTATGAGTTGAACCGGGACAGTCTCTCACTCTCTCTCCCTCTCTCTCTCACTGCGCTTCTATGTATGAGCCATATCTTCTCTCTCTCTCTCTCTCTCTCTCTCTCTCTCTCTCTCTCTCTCTCTCTCTCTCTCTCTCTCTCTCTCTCTCTCTTGTTGGGGTATAAAGCCCAATGTGGTCGCCCAGGTAAGTGGGCGGGCCTCCAGGTATGTACACATATTCTTTTGTAAAAACCTAATAAGAACTCACTATGCTCTACACATTACAGTAGAGCGAGTTCACCATATCGTCTTGCTCTTCTTCTCGCACTCTCTCTCGCGTCGCACTTTCGCTCGTACTCCTTCAACTGGTATCAGAGCTCAGATCGAGGCTCGGGGCAGCACTGCAGAAGGCTAGAGTCACCAGCTCAAATTGGAGTGAAATTCGACAGGCGAAGACACGGCCCCAAATCTCGTGCTCAGAATTTCATTCTGAGGTCATCTCGGTCACCATTCGGCTTCGACAAAGGTCTGCGCAGGCCATTTTCGACTACGTGGTCTTGGCGGGTGCAGATCCGACTCTGCACATTTGGGGTTTTCAGCCAACGACTGCAGGAGCTGAGGATATCGACACTCCCAGAGTGTTGATTTGTGGCTGTCTACACATCGAAGGACGGCTCACAGTTCTTGGAGGCGTGTCACATACGACACGGGCGCATCTACACACAGTCTGTAGGTGACATCCACTAGTTCATCAGGTAGCTTGTGTTTGCTGCTTGATATTCCAGATTTCATCCTGACATTGCAGGTACTTCCACATGGGATGTATTGTCAGAGATGATGTATGTCTGTTGAGGGTTTGCTGGCTGTGAGTCACGCAGCAAACAACCGCCGCAGCGGTTACAACATACAGTGGGAAATTTGTGGATGTATCACTTTGTGGGAAGTCTATGTACTGTCAGATCTACTACAGCCTTTGTTGAGGGTCGAGTGAGGTTTTATTGAGCTGGGGGATTCTCGAATGTTGAGATCCTTTCGGTGATACAGGTCTTGGAGAGATCCCTCGAGCACCCTTAGATAGGCAGCTAGGATGTATTGACTGTGAGTTAGACAGTTGGGATTGCATCTTTGCTTTACTGCCGTTAAGGCATTGTCGCAGTCTATGCTTACAGGATAGTGACAGGACAGTCAGAGACATTACAGGTGCAGGACAGGTTTACCCGCAGCTTACAGTGTCAGAGAGACAGTGTTTTTGAGCTGTTTTTGGTCTGTTTTTTAGTACACCAGAGCCATTTTACAAAGGAGACTCTGCCGAAATTTATGCAGAATCTGAAGCTTTTTTGGTTCATTTGACAGGTTGATATTGGTTCAGAGGTCAGTTTACAGGGGAAACTCTGCCGAATTTTTCCCAGGAAAGTAAACTACTGTGAAGCGTAGCTATGGCTGGATCACAGGACACTGCTCTTTACAATATCAAGAAGCTGGATGGAACCAGTTTCCCATTGTGGAAGAAGCAGATTTGGCACGTGCTGGTACAAAAGAAGCAGATAAAACCTATAAAGCTCAAGGGGAATAAACCAGAAGATATGGACGAAGATGAATGGAGCGAAATGGATGAATTGGCACTTTCTACCATTATGCTGACTTTGGCAGAAAGCGTTTACTTCAATGTAGCAGACGAGATGTCGGCTTATCAAGCATGGTTAAAGCTGAGTGATCTTTATGAGAAGCAGAGTGCAGCTTCACAAGTATACTAGCTTAAGAAGCTTATTGACTTGAAGATGAAAGAAGGGACACCTATGTCCAATCATCTGAATGAATTCAACACAATCTACAGTCAGTTGTCAGATCAAGGTGTCAAGTTTGATGAACCTGTTAGAGCTATGTTCCTGTTAATCACATTGCCGGAAAGTTGGGACACTTTTCGCACAGCTTTGAGTAATTCTGCACCTCCAGATGGTTTGAACATAGCAGGTGTAGAAGGAAGTCTGCTTACTGAAGAAACCAATAGAAAGACAATGGACAAACGCAAAGGAACAGCTTTAGTTGTCAGGGGAAGGACCAAAGAAAAGTACAAAGGTGGAAAGAGGAATCAGTCTCGTAGCAAGTCCCGCAGTGCTAAAGGCAAGAGTGACATAGAATGCTACCATTGTGGCAAGAAGGGTCACATGAAAAGAGACTACAGAGAATGGAAAGCAGAAAAAGGCAAAGAGAAAGCTGAAGACCATGGTGAGAAGAACAAGTCCTCAGTGAAGATTCAAGAAATAAATGTGACAAACACTGTTGCAGAGGATGACAGTCTAGTGTCAGGAGACATCTACTTCTTGAAGAATACAATCGACTCAGCTCTTCTTACATCATCTGATGGAAATGCACTGAGTGACTGGATTATAGACTCAGGGGCATCACTTCATGTGTCTCCAAACAAGGAGTGGTTTACCTCTTATGTGACCACTAAAGATCATGTTCGGCTAGGCAATGGGCAGACATGTGAGATCTTAGGTGTTGGAGATGTTCAATTGAAGTTTCAGAATGGCTCTTCTTTCACGCTGAAGAATGTGAGACATGTTCCCGCAATTACAAAGAGCTTGATCAGCACAGGTTTACTTGATGATGCTGGCTACGTCACCACTTTTGGACAGAACATGTGGAAGATATCCAAGGGTTCTATGACAATAGCACATGGAGTAAAAGCTGGAGGACTTTACATGATTTATGTATCGAATGTCTCTAAAACTGTAATCAATGTAACCGAGAAGCCGAACGTTTCTTTGTGGCATAGCCGGTTAGGACATATGTCCAAGAAGGGAATGGAAATCTTGTCTCATTCTGGTTATTTTCCTGGCTTTTCATTTAATGATTTTGAATTCTGTGAACATTGTCTGTATGGTAAGCAAACACAGCAGCCACATAAGCATAGAAGCAGTAGAAGAGATACACAGTTGGCAATTGTTCGATTTGTGTGGACCTATGCCTAACCTATCTCTAGGGGGAGCTTCTTACTTTATGACATTTATAGATGATTACCCGAGGAAAGTATGGGTTTACTTTCTCAAGCACAAGGATGAAGCGTTTAGTGTTTTCAAAACGTTTGTGACACTTGTGGAGAATCAGAGTGGAAAGAAGCTTCAATGCTTACGCACTGACAATGGTGGAGAGTATGTTTCAAAGGCCTTTCAGGACTTTTGTGAGTCAAATGGTATAAAACGTGAACTTACTGCTCCTTACAATCCTCCTCAAAATGGTGTTGCTGAGAGGATGAATAGGACCATACAAGAGAAAGTCAGAAGTATGTTGTCTAATGCACAGCTGCCAAATGGGTTTTGGGCTGAAGCTCTATCAACAGCTGTTCATCTTGTAAATAGATCTCCTAGCAAGGTTTTGCAGAAGGATTCAGTGCCAGAGATGGTATGGTCAGGCAAAATGCCCTCATAGAAGCATCTCAGAGTCTTTGGCTGTGAGGCATATACTCACGTTCCAAAGGAATTTAGGAACAAACTTGAGCCAAAGAGTAGAAAGTGCATCTTTCTAGGCTATGGTAATTCTGGTGAGATGGGGTACAGACTTTGGGATCCCGAATCCAGAAAGGTTGTCCGCAGCAATGATGTTCACTTTAACGAATCCAAATATCATTCTAAACCAGAGAGGGTTGAGGAGATTAGAAGAGTTGTCTTCCAAGAAGATGGACCTCCACGTGCAACACAAAATGTCAGGGCTCAGGAGGAGCAAGGACAGAATAGAGTAGAACCACAGGGGTTGGCTGAGCCTGAGCCACCTATTGTGCGTAGATCTGGACGTGTCACGCGACCTCCGGATAGGTTTGTTCCATCTATTAACTATGTCATGTTGGCTGATTGCAATGAGCCTTCATGTTACAAGGAAGCAGTGCAAATGAAGGACTCCGGGAATTGGCAATTGGCCATGCAGTCAGAGATGACAGCTCTGCATAAAAACAAGACATGGAACCTAGTTAAATTACCATAGGGAAAAAAGACTCTACCTTGTAAAAGGGTTTACAGGTATAAGATCACCGCTCATGATAGTCAGCCAAAGTACAAAGCAAGGCTTGCTGCCAAGGGCTTGAAGCAAGAACAAGGCATTGACTTTGATGAAGTCTTCTCTCCGGTGGTCAAAATGACTACATTGAGATGCTTTCTTGCATTGGTTGCCATATTAGATTTGGTGTTGCACCAAATGGATGTCAAGACAGCGTTCTTGCATGGTGATTTAGATGTGGAAATTTACATGCAGCAGCCAGAAGGGTTTGTTGAGAAAGGCAAGGAAGATTGGGTATGCCAGTTGTTAAAGAGTCTTTATGGCTTAAAACAATCACCGAGGGCATGGTACCATAAATTCCACAAGTTTATGCTTTCTCAAGGCTACAAACGTAGTGAGTTCGATCACTGTCTATATACAAAGAAGGCTAAGGATGGTAGTTGGCTGATCCTTATTTTGTATGTGGATGACATGTTGATTGCTAGCAAGCACTTGGAAGAAATTTCAGCTTTGAAGTCAAAGATGGCAAAATCGTTTGACATGAAAGACATGGGTGAGGCAAGTCATATACTTGGTATGCACATTGAGAGAGACAGATCAAAGAAGTTGATTTGGTTATCTCAAACAGAGTATATTGACAAGGTTTTGCAACATTTCAATATGGAGAAGGGAAAGGCATTGAGTGTTTCATTGCCACCATATGTGAAACTTAGCAAACAAGATTGTCCTATGTCTGAGGAAGAACAGGCTGAAATGGATAAGATTCCATATGCGTCTGCAGTGGATAGTTTGATGTATGCAATGATTTCTACTCGCTCAGACATTGCATTTGCAGTGGGAGTAGTAAGTCGATACATGTCAAACCCAGGGAAGAAACATTGGGAGGCAGTGAAAGGAATATTGAGATACCTGAAAGCTACAAAGAGTATGAGTATATGCTATGGGAGTCAGGAGCTAAGTGTAAAGGGTTTTAGAGACTCACATTATGCAGGTGACTTAGACAACCGAAGGTCTACGTCAGGGTATGTCTTTACATTGGCTGGTGGAGCAGTATCATGGCGTTCTAGATTACAAGATTGTGTTACTCAGTCTACTACAGAGGCTGAATATGTTGCAGCATCAGAGGCATGCAAAGAATCAACTTGGCTTAATCGACTAGTAACAGACTTGGGAATCAAAGAAGAGATGCCTGTGTTATATTGTGATAGTCAAAGTGCTATACAATTGGCTCGCAATCCAGTTTATCACTCAAAGACAAAGCATGTGGATGTGAAGTATCATTTCATCAGGGAAATGCTCGAGGATAAGCAACTTCATCTTGTCAAAGTTCACACCACAGAAAATCCTGCTGATCTACTTACAAAAGGACTTCCCTCAGAGAGCTTTGCGCATTTTCGCAAGCAGTTAGGTGTAGGGTAGTACATCACTTCTCTACATCTCTTGTATATTAGCTTGTATAGTAGCTTCTCTCACACTTAAAGTACCACATTGGACTTTAAGTGGGAGGTTGTTGGGGTATAAAGCCCAATGTGGTCGCCCAGGTAAGTGGGCGGGTTGCCAGGTATGTACACATATTCTTTTGTAAAAACCTAATAAGAACTCACTATGCTCTACACATTACAGTAGAGCGAGTTCACCATATCGTCGTGCTCTTCTTCTCGCACTCTCTCTCGTGTCGCACTTCCGCTCGTACTGCTTTATCTCTCTCTCTCTCTCTCTCTCTCTCTCTCTCTCTCTCTCTCTCTCTCTCTCTCTCTCTCTCTCTTATAACAAATATCGTCTTCAACTCTCCCTATCCGCTACATTAATCGTCATTTCTTGTGCCCATAACAGCCAATAACTGAGCAGATACAGCTCATACACAATAGCGCACAGAGAGAGAGAGAGAGAGAGAGAGAGAGAGAGAGAAGATAGAGAAGAAGAAAAAGGAGAGATCTAACCAATAGGGAGAGTTGAACTCAATATCTGTTAAGAGAGAGAGAGAGAGAAGAAGAAGAAGAGATCTAACCCATAGGGTGAGTTGAACTCAATATTTGTTACGAGAGAGAGAGAGAGAGAGAGTGTGTGTGAACGTAATTATTTTACATTAAAGAATCCTAAGAGATATTAAAGATCTAGCCGATGAGGAGAGTTGAACTTAATACCTGTTATTCAGGGGGGGGAGAGAGAGAGAGAGAGAGAGAGAGAGAGAGAGAGAGAGAGAGAGATTAATTACTTTACATTAAATCCCAAGAGATCTGAAAGATATAACTGATGAGGAGAGTTGAACTCAATACCTGTTATTTAGGAGAGAGAGAGAGAGAGAGAGAGAGAGAGAGAGAGAGAGAGAGAGAGAGAGAGAGAGAGAGAGAGAGAGAGAGACTTAATTACACTTACATTAAGAAAATCCCAAGAGATCCTAAAGATCTAGCCGATGAGGAGAGTTGAACTCAATACCTGTTATTCAGGAGAGAGAGAGAGAGAGAGAGAGAGAGAGAGAGACATTACCTAGTTTACATTAAAAAATTACCAAGATTTTAAAGATCTAGCCAATGAGGAGAGCTGAACTCATTACCTGTAATTCACGAGGGGAGAGAGAGAGAGAGAGAGAGAGAGAGAGAGAGAGAGAGAGAGAGAGAGAGAGAGAGAGAGAGAGAGAGAGAGAGAGAGAGAGAGAGAGAGAGAGAGAGAGAGAGAGAGAGAGAGAGAGAGATCTTAATTCTTTTACCTTGCATTAAAACTATCCCAAGAGATCTTCAAGATCTAGCTGACGAGGAGAGTTGAACTCATTACCTCCTATTAGAGAGAGAGAGAGAGAGAGAGAGAGAGAGAGAAGACCTTAATTACTTCACATTAAAAGAATCCCCTATCAATTTGCTCCTGCACGTGCTGTTATGTTGTCCTTTTCAAGAATAGTCCTTATTCGTTAGAAATATTTTCTCTCATTTTTTGTGTTGCAGCTTTCTCTGCAAGAAACAGGAAATGAATTGTCATATCACCATCGTTGGCCCTTCCCGGGGACAGAAGTTAGTTCTTGTCTTCGACAGTCGATATCAAACCATCACAGTACAAGCCTTGAAAGATCATTTCGAAATGGGAGACTCTTATTTCTCTCTACGGCCATTGGCATTGCTTGGTGAACAGATTAAGCTTGAACATGATTGCAATCAAGCAAACGAGTTGATCTACACGATAGACCACGAGCTATCACAGTTCTACAAGATTCAACTCGATAGTCATCAAGCTTCTCTTTATCCAGGTTCACAGTGTTGGGGTATAAAGCCCAATGTGGACGCCCAGGCAATGGGCAGACATGTGAGATCTTAGGTGCTGGAGATGTTCAATTGAAGTTTCAGAATGGCTCTTCTTTCACACTGAAGAATGTGAGACATGTTCCCGCAATTACAAAGAGCTTGATCAGCACAGGTTTACTTGATGATGCTGGCTACGTCACCACTTTTGGACAGAACATGTGGAAGATATCCAAGGGTTCTATGACAGTAGCACATGGAGTAAAAGCTGGAGGACTTTACATGATTTATGTATCGAATGTCTCTAAAAATGTAATCAATGTAACCGAGAAGCCGAACGTTTCTTTGTGGCATAGCCGGTTAGGACATATGTCCAAGAAGGGAATGGAAATCTTGTCTCGTTCTGGTTATTTTCCTGGCTTTTCATTTAATGATTTTGAATTCTGTGAACATTGTCTATATGGTAAGCAAACACAGCAGCCACATAAGCATAGAAGCAGTAGAAGAGATACACAGTTGGCAATTGTTCATAGTGATTTGTGTGGACCTATGCCTAACCTATCTCTAGGGGGAGCTTCTTACTTTATGACATTTATAGATGATTACCCGAGGAAAGTATGGGTTTACTTTCTCAAGCACAAGGATGAAGCGTTTAGTGTTTTCAAAACGTTTGTGACACTTGTGGAGAATCAGAGTGGAAAGAAGCTTCAATGCTTACGCACTGACAATGGTGGAGAGTATGTTTCAAAGGCCTTTCAGGACTTTTGTGAGTCAAATGGTATTAAATGTGAACTTACTGCTCCTTACAATCCTCCTCAAAATGGTGTTGCTGAGAGGATGAATAGGACCATACAAGAGAAAGTCAGAAGTATGTTGTCTAATGCACAGCTGCCAAATGGGTTTTGGGCTGAAGCTCTATCAACAACTGTTCATCTTGTAAATAGATCTCCTAGCAAGGTTTTGCAGAAGGATTCAGTGCCAGAGATGGTATGGTCAGGCAAAATGCCCTCATAGAAGCATCTCAGAGTCTTTGGCTGTGAGGCATATACTCACGTTCCAAAGGAATTTAGGAGCAAACTTGAGCCAAAGAGTAGAAAGTGCATCTTTCTAGGCTATGGTAATTCTGGTGAGATGGGGTACAGACTTTGGGATCCCGAATCCAGAAAGGTTATCCGTAGCAATGATGTTCACTTTAATGAAGCCTAATATCATTCTAAACCAGAGAAAGTTGAGGAGATTAGAAGAGTTGTCTTCCAAGAAGATGGACCTCCACGTGCAACACAAAATGTCAGGGCTCAGGAGGAGCAAGAACAGGATAGATTGGAACCACAAATTGTGGCTGAGCCTGAGCCACCTATTGTGCGTAGATCTGGACGTGTCACGCGACCTCCTGATAGGTTTGTTCCATCTATGAACTATGTCATGTTGACTGATTGCAATGAGCCTTCATGTTACAAGGAAGCAGTGCAAATGAAGGACTCCGGGAATTGGCAATTGGCCATGCAGTCAGAGATGACATCTCTGCATAAAAACCAAACATGAAAGCTACTTAAATTACCACGGGGCAAAAAGGCTCTACCCTGTAAATGGGTTTATAGGTATAAGATCACCACTCATGATAGTCAACCAAATGACAAATCAAGGCTTGTTTCCAAGGGCTTTAAGCAAGAACAAGGCATTGACTTTGATGAAGTCTTCTCTCCGGTGGTCAAAATGACATTGGTTGCCATATTAGATTTGGTGTTGCACCAAATGGATGTCAAGACAGCGTTCTTGCATGGTGATTTAGATGTGGAAATTTACATGCAGCAGCCAGAAGGGTTTGTTGAGAAAGGCAAGGAAGATTGGATATGCCAGTTGTTAAAGAGTCTTTATGGCTTAAAACAATCACCGAGAGCATGGTACCATAAATTCCACAAGTTTATGCTTTCTCAAGGCTACAAACGTAGTGAGTTCGATCACTGTCTATATACAAAGAAGGCTAAGGATGGTAGTTGGTTGATCCTTATTTTGTATGTGGATGACATGTTGATTGTTGGCAAGCACTTGGAAGAAATTTCATCTTTGAAGTGAAAGATGGAAAAATCGTTTGACATGAAACACATGGGTGAGGCAAGTCATATACTTGGTATGCGTATTGAGAGAGACAGATCAAAGAAGTTGATTTGGTTATCTCAAACAAAGTATATTGATAAGGTTTTGCAACGTTTCAATATGGAGAAGGGAAAGGCATTGAGTGTTTCATTGCCACCATATGTGAAACTTAGCAAACAAGATTGTCCTGTGTCTGAGGAAGAACGGGCTGAAATGGATAAGATTCCATATGCATCTGCAGTGGGTAGTTTGATGTATGCAATGATTGCTACTCGCCTAGACATTGCATTTGCAGTGGGAGTAGTAAGTCGATACATGTCAAACCCAGGCAAGAAATATTGGGAGGCAGTGAAAGGAATATTGAGATACCTGAAATCCACAAAGAGTATGCGTATATGCTATGGGAGTCAGGAGCTAAGTGTAAAGGGTTTTACAGACTCAGATTATGCAGGTGACTTAGACAACCGAAGGTCTACGTCAAGGTATGTCTTTACATTGGCTGGTGGAGCAGTATCATGGCGTTCTAGATTACAAGATTGTGTTACTCAGTCTACTACAGAGGTTGAATATGTTGCAGCATCAGAGGCATGCAAAGAATCAATTTGGCTTAATCGACTAGTAACAGATTTGGGAATCAAAGAAGAGATGCCTGTGTTATATTGTGATAGTCAAAGTGCTATACAATTGGCTCGCAAACCAGTTTATCACTCAAAGACAAAGCATGTGGATGTGAAGTATCATTTCATCAGGGAAATGCTCGAGGATAAGCAACTTCAGCTTGTCAAAGTTCACACCACAGAAAATCCTGCTAATCTACTTACAAAAGGACTTCCCTTAGAGAGCTTTGCGCATTTTCGCAAGCAGTTAGGTGTAGGGTAGTACATCACTTCTCTACATCTCTTGTATATTAGCTTGTATAGTAGCTTCTCTCACACTTAAAGTACCACATTGGACTTTAAGTGGGAGGTTGTTGGGGTATAAATCCTAATGTGGTCGCCCAGGTAAGTGGACGGGCCGCCAGGTATGTACACATATTCTTTTGTAAAAACCTAATAAGAACTCCTTATGCTCTACACATTACAGTAGAGCGAGTTCACCATATCATCGTGCTCTTCTTCTCGCACTCTCTCTCGCGTCGCACTTCCGCTCGTACTCCTTCACAAAGTTATCACCAATCATTGTTGATGATGGAAATATACATGCCAGCCATTCAAGTACTAAAAGTGTGCTTGATGTCATTCGTGCACTTCCATTGCAAACTAATATAAACGTTGCAGTGTCATCTGTACAAAAGGTCGAGAGTGTTTTGGAAATGCCAACATTATATGATGGCTACATTGCTTATGAACTCCCTCCACAAAAACAATTGTCAGCCGTGTATGGAATGGAGCAGAGATATGATGGGCATGACTGGACAGAATATGTAACATGTAGTAGTGATTTGTTCAAGGGGATGGTTCGCTTTAGTCTTTGTAGTGGCCATTTGCGATGCCCAACTGTGGATTGTCCTTATTTTCAGCATAGAAAGACATACAATGAGTCTCAATGGCGGGGGAGACTATCACGTGCTCCTAGTAAGGGTATTTTGGATGCAGATAATGGAAAATTGGTTTGTGTTCATTGTCGTCAATTTCCTGAGTGCATTGGAACTTGTGCGATGGTAATTTATTAGTGCATTCCTGTTGAACAGACTAGCATGTCTAGATGTGCTATACACCTTGGTTTTCATAAACATCCTGTTGCTGAAGGGAATAGCAAAAGTGTAGACCAAGCAATATCAGATGCTCTGTGGCAAAGAGCGGCCTTTGACCCTATGACAACTGCGAAACAACTAGAAAGAGCTACCGCTGAAGAAATTATTATGGATAAGCTTATCTCGCAAACATGTGATGTTGATACTCCGATGGGTGATCAAGAGTTCTCTAGCTTTCTTGATGTTGTCACACCTTTGTCAGATAAGCGTTGAGTACAAAGGATCTTGGAGTCTGCTAAAAGAGCAAAGGGCATTACATGTGCTGGCCTTGAGTCCATCTTGAGTCTAAAAGCAAAGTCAAGGTATCCTTTTATTCATAGTGTTCTCTTTCCAGGATAGCTAGGACTAGGGCAACAACCACATGTATTTAAGATGTCTACTATGGGGCCAGGAAGTGGTGTTGACCTAGTGAACCGCATGTGCCCGGGAGGAAACTTACAAGACATGTGGGTGCACTTCGATCCTGTGCATCGTGTGGAGGTTTGGCCTACAATGTCAGCACATATTTATAACCCATACATTAGAGAACTGTTGACTTTGGCAATTTGTGAGTTCACTGTGGAGAACAAACACGCTCAAATAGAGTTTTGGAACATGCTCAATAAAGTTGTGGTTGATAAAGGTTATGATAAGCCTGAATTTATAGGGTTCATGGAAGATGAGGCAAATGCAAATTGGATTGCAGTACGCACTGTTTACTTTGGTGGAGCTAAGAAAAGGATGCTGGACAAGGAGAGATCTTGTGTTTTTCACTAGGAACAAAGCATGATTAGGCACACTGTGAAGTGTATACGTCCATCTTTTCAAGAAGAGCATAAATTATTGTGTCAAAAATGGATGCATGCTACATCTGAACACTCGGCAAAAGTATGTATGGAGGAGCTTAGACAGTTTTGGAGGGTAGGACATGCAACTGTAGGAGAGATTCCTGCTTTGGAAACTTGGCTATCATGGTGGGATGTTAGAGTTTCTCATTGGGGGGACAGATTTATTGCACAAGATGAAACTGGAGCTTTTGTTCCAAGAACAAATCTATCAGAGGTGAAACATGCAAGTATGCGAGCTTCAATTGGTTACAAATCGAACATAGGTCTTTATGAAGCCACATGTGCATATTTGTCTTTGGTAGTTTTACAAAGTGTGCGTTACAATGCTTACTTGAAGGGTGTACAGATGTCTACAGGACCAATCATGGTAGATCTTGCTGCAAGATTTATGAGCAATCAATCTGGGAGTGGCTCTAGTAGAAAACTAGTAGATGCAACATCATCGGCAGTTCTTGAAATGCAAATTCCAAGCCCAGAGATGAATAGAGATTCAATAAGAGAAAAGAGTGTGCGCAAAACTAGACCTATCTTTATTGACCCTAATGAAACTCTTGAGGAGGATAGCCATAGACCTGAGTTTGTTACAGTTACCACACCAATCAATTGTAGAGCACAATACAAGACGGTCAATTTTGCGACATCAAAGATCTGGCCAGAGCAAAAGCTACCAAAAATAGTTTGGGCAATTCGGCGAACAGAGCCTGGCAGGAAAATGACATGTTTCGGTGTTTTGCTTGGTGAGACAGCACGTTGTGGTAGATTTATAAATGAAACTTCAAGCAACATAAAAACTGGAGTTCCTGCACCGTGTTTTTGGGGAAGGAGGAAATATCCTGCTGCAGGCCCTAAACCAGGAGGGGTTGTTGAGGGATTTATTTGGTTTTACAACAGTAGCAACAGTCATGCTTGGAATATTGATGACATGATTATTGGACCTCCTGGACCTGCCCCTGGATTGTGGATTGTGGATGAGGGAACTTCCCTTTTTCCTTCGGAGGTTGATATTCTTCAAAGGAATGGATTTGTTTTGCAAGGTGCTAATGCATGCACACCTATGGGAAACCACCCTTCAAGGTAGAATGGGCCGCAACCTAGTTTTTTTCGTGCAAAGTTTAGAGATGGAAAACAAGTGAGATGGAGGTCAAAACTAACCAAGGAGTTCCATGGCCGGATTGAATTGGGAAGAAGCATGCAAGCAAACTTGATGCGGGAGGTAATATTGGTGCCAAATGCATTGCATGTTTTCCACATTAGCACTGATGGTTCAGCTCAAAAGGGTATGACTTATGCGGTGACCATTGGAGACTTTCCTCGATAAACTTGTGAGGACTTCCTAAAAAGAGACAGCCAACACCTCACGTATGTGCCATGTAAACACATGTATTTTGTGTTCTTTCGTGTCCTTGGCTTAGACTCTATAGCTCATGAGTTTATGCATCAAGCTCCACTAACAAAAGTAGAGCTATTCCAGGGGCTAGGAGGGGCTAGAGTTTCAACATAATATTGTTCCCTTGAGAATCTGGTTGGTTCTATCAATGATGACTTGATATTTATTCCATTTTGCATATAATGCTCGTTTCACTTGAAGAAATAACAAAATCTTCAGCGTGGGAGAGTTTTTGCCACCAAGGATGACTTCACTGCTAGCATGAAAAAAGATACCTGCATTTTGTCATCGAATATATAGCTTGAGTAAATATGAGTTTCTTTTCGAGTTTTTGAGAACTTTCACTCGGAAGATGAGTCGCTCAGTTTTTCTTGCTCGGAGAACGGCAAACCTGGTTCAGACAACTCTTAAGCTTACTCTCTAGTCGGATTGAGTGGTTTCGAGTCTTTTTGAGCTATTTGTAGTCGTAGACCTGAAATTCTATAATTTCCAATAACAACTCACACTTAATTCTTTTAGAGAGAGCAATTTTCTGAAATCCACCTCGGATCGTTCTTACCCTACTCCTAGATTCTCATGCAATGGGGTTGTGAAAAGTGTCCACAAACACTCGTTTTCTTGTATTTTATGTTTTTCTGAGCACTGATCTTAAGACTTGTCTCGTCTACCTATCATTCTCAAAATCCTAATCTATTTCTACAATCCTACAATCCTAAAGGCACTCAGCAAGTACGATTACGTCCAAGCTACCTCTACACAACAAAAGACCACAATCTTAAGCTATGCGGTTTCTAAAAGAAAGTTTTGAACTCTAGGTAAACCTAGAGGAAGTTAAAGGATAACTCCACAAGATGCTCATGTTTTTACCTAGTTTAGGTCTCTTCAATCCCCGATAACGGCGCCAAATGTGGGACGCATGTCTAACCTCACCAACCTATCTTATTGCAGTATTAGCGAGAACCACGATTAATTTGTCAATCCATGGGATGAAGCCGACTCGACTAGTGCATAGAGGCTACAAGAGGGTTTCAATCTCTCAAAAAACAGCTAACAACCCGCATCTAACTCAAGCTATACTCAAGTGACTGAAATCACCAAAAGCCAATCGTTCATCGGCAAACAAATCACATCCGTTACAGCATCAAATGAAATCTAAACGTAACGAAACTTCTAGGACAAGTTTATAAGACCTAAGCACATGCTTATGGTCTCAAACCCCACTTTAGGTCAAGTTCCAAAATCGCGATTATTGACAACAGTGGATTTTTTACCTAGTCATTTTCGACCGAGAATGCATATAAATGCTTAGCAATGATTCCCCAATACTTCGCCTATACTTACTTTTTGATTTGAAAGTGTAAATGCCTAGTTATGATGAAATTAGGCTGCGGGTTAGGCTGCAGGTTGACGAAGCCAAAAGCTACAAATTACTCCAAATTGTTTACGTCAATGCATAGAGCTCTTACCTGCGGTTGCAATGCAACAAACACAACTGCAATGTGACAACCGGAGAGGGAGTACGAAGCACAAGAAGGAGAGGAGTGAGCGTCGTTTGTTTACGCTGTGTATTTCTTTATCAAAAAACTTACAAAAATTGGCTTTTATATCTTAGCCAAGGCTCGCGATGCACCACCCAAAAGGGAAAACACTGCATGCAAATCCTGAGTGCTATAAGCAATCACAATCTCGATCTCACTAATGATGCGCATAAAACTGCTGGGAAAATGTCACAGAGTTTTGTCAGCAAAACGGCTACAAAATCAATAACCAAAGTGACCGAATGCTCAAAACCATGAGCAACCAAAGCGCATCAAACCGCACTTCAAATGCATGCACCAATCTCCACACTTTGCATACATCATTGCAAACACCTGCAAATCTAGTACACAAATACCTACTCTACCTGTGACTGCCAAAAAACATGCTCGAGGCTTACATTGCCGAGCTCATACTACAATCACATGAGTCTCCTTGAGCATCAGGCCACATAGATCATACATCGTATTCTCCCACTTGTGAGAAAACTTGCATCCAATACCACTCTCACATCCGAGAGCAAACCATGTGTAGAATCCTCGACACACAATAAACAACTGCTGCTGCAGAAATTTCAGAGGTCAAAATCAATCCAAATGGACATCACCATTGCGTTAAGAGCGTGCTAAAACCCTATGTTACATCCTAACCTTGCATAAATCTCATTCTGTATGAAAAATTTATGCAAAAAAAACTATTTTGGAGTCCAAAAAATGACCTACGAAAATGAAAATCTGCATTCTTCTTGCAAGTATGGCTGCAAAAAATCATAAACACTTGCAATACACCCTTGTCTCAAGCTTGGGAATGTCCCTCAAGCTTCCATGAGCACATATCTGGTAGTTTCTCACCGATCTCAAGCTTCCACCGAAAGCGAGCTCACCATAGCCGAAAGCTCACTTCTCTGTAGCACTCCATCTATTGCGAAGTCAAAGCTATGATACCAATTGTGATTGCACGAATGCAGTGCGTGTGCAGAGAGTGTGAAGGGGAGAGAGAGAGTACATAGTATGTGGGTGGAGCTCCCAAATCTCGATGTATGAGCACATTGTGGGAATCTAAGTGAGAGCTCCTTATTCTTTGTATGTATAAAGAATAAGGAAATAAATGTGGACTACCAGACACTCGTTGGCGGACACGGGTAAAGCATGGTGAGACACACCGCCTTTACCTAACAATTATCTCTTCTTGTTGAGCTTGAGAAACTTGGTAAGGAGGCTTGTTAGACGGTGAGCTTCCTGGTAGGAGCTCAATTGCATGATCATCATCCCTCATTTTGGAGGTAGCTCACTGGGGATGTCATCAATGAAAACATCTTGGAATCCATTTAGGAAATTAGACAACTCTAATTCCTCTTGATTCCCTTTGTTGCTACTTGTGAAAACATTGGAATCATTTACAAATTCTCCAACAAAAATCATACATGCAGAAGTAGAGCTGTTCATGGACTTATCAAAAGCAAGAATATTTACAAGGGATACGGTGTTCCCCGACTCATTAGAATCTATGTACATGCTCTTTTTCCTGTAAGTGAAATAGATTCTCCTTTCAGCAAACTTTATGTTGGGGCAGCCATGCGGTTGAACCATGGTGCCCCTAGGATAACATCCTCACATTGGAGAGAAGAGATGAAGAAATATTATTTGTCAACATAGCCTTGGACATGAAGCCTCAATTTCCCAATGAAGGGAGAAATTGTGGCTTGTTGTCCCTTGAAGGCTCCATCGGCTACAATCACATCTCCCATCTCAGGAGCTTGTATACCTAACTTGGTGGCCAACTCCATTGATATGGAATTTTGAGTAGAGCCAGGGTCAAACAAGATGAAGGCATCATGCTCCCTTAACTTTCCCCAAGCATAGGAGAGATGTGATCCTTTGCAATGAGCATCCTCTTTTGGAGCTTCAATCATGGAAGCTCTAGGAGTATCATTGCAGGTATTTCTTTTGGGGCAAGAATGGTAGCCATGTCCTTGCTCCCCACACTTAAAGCATTTGTGGTCCTTACGAAAAGATTCTAGCTCTTTAGGAGAGAGATTATACTATTACCTTTGTAAACTCCCTTCTCCTTGGACCGATTATTGTTGGAATTTCCTTGCGAAGAGTTTTGGGCATTGTTCTTCCCCTTTGCTTCATTTTGGTCCCTAGTTTTTGTGGGCATAAAATTCCTTTTAGCCCCTTGTTGAAAATTGATTTGTGAAGTGACCATAGTATGGTGAATCACTTTAGTGATAGTCCTAGGCCTTGAGAGTTGACATATTCGGCCATATCTTCAAGTAGTCTCGCACAAAATTATTGTTTTTGCTCAGCAAAGTCTATCTTTTGAATTCCAATAGCCTTGAGATGTAAATCCCAAAACTTTTACACATATTTGTGGATAGACTCATTGGAGATCAGCTTCAAACTTTTCCATTCGGTTAGTACTTTTTCCTTTGCATCACTTGCAAGGAATTGCTTCATGATGGAAACTAGCGAGTTTTCCATGTCTTTGCTCAAGTATTTAGGGCTTTGCCGTTACCACGAAGGCTAGCCCACCATTGACGAGTAGATTTATGGAAGTGCATAGCTACATGACGTAGCTTTGAGGACTCCGTGAAGCAATCATCTCCAAAGGTCGCATCAAATTGTTGGATGAAGGCCAATACTTTGTTGGTAGTACCAAAGGTGTCATCATAGGTGAGAAAATAAATACTCTTTCCTCCCTCTTTGAACTTCTTGAGCTTTTGTGACCTTTGCCATGCAGGGTAATATTTGCGATGTCCTCCCCTCTTGTATTCTCTAGGAGAATAACCATAGCTTTCATCGAAAGAGGAGGAAGGTGAAGAAGAAGGGGAAGAGGGTGACCTCTTTCTTGCCCTTTTCTTCCTTTGTTTCCTCTCTTCCCTTTCGGAGTGATAAGGAGAAGGACTATGGGTTGATTGTTTCCTCTTGGGAGGAGTTGGCAATCATTTAATCCACCCTCTTCGTGGATCCACATCTTTGGAGGAGCTTATGGATTCATTAATTTCTTTTTCTTTGGATTCCTCCTCTTGTATGGGAGAGAGTCTTCTTTTGTGGGTCTCATCAAGAGGCCTCCTAAGCTCTCTCTCCTCTTGGAGAGGAAAGGAACCCCCATAAGCACAAAGTTGTTGAGTAACTTTGGCTTGCAAAGCGGGGTTGCCCATAGCTTGTTGCAACCTAGTAACAAGATAATTAACAAACATGGGGGGATGATCATTAGCACCTTCATGTGAAAAATCAAAGTTATTCATGTTCATTCTACTCTCTTGGTTATTGTCGACCATGTAAGCAAAATTTGTGTGTTTACTTAGTGTATTCTTTGGCAATTTAAAACCTTAGTTGCTACTCCTCTTAGCCTTTGAAAATTAGTACTTAATCATCTACACCCATGACTCAAATTGGTTAACTATAGAGAGTAGTGGAGTGGGTCTAACATAGCAGAGTTGCCAAGGGATAGCTCCTTTCAGACTTCTTATGGCTCAATAATGGTAAAACCGTAAGAAAGTCTAAAAAGACTCCATTATTAAGACCAAAGATCTCGAGGTGTGCACCATATCCCACATAGTGGGCTCAACAAAATCAATAATAATAGATCCCAGTCCCACGTACCCTAATATACTTAACAAAATCAACCATTAATAGACTACATAAGGACCTCTCTTCTTAAGCAAGAAAAGAGAAACCAAATTCTCTGATACCAATGTAATGAAAATGGCCTATGAACTTTGAGAGTAGCGGAATTAGGAAATTAGATAAAGCACTTTTGTGAGATTACTTTGTGAGCATAGCTGCTGAACTTAATTGATGGTAGCAACATAAACATAATACTTAGCTAACTTGGCATGAACAATGATTTTTGCAAGATTGAGATTTTAGAGAGCATGACAATAGTTGAGGACCGGATTTATGCGGAGCCTTATGCTAAGCCGGTCTCCCCTCCAGTAGGCATTTGTATTATAGATTCTACCATAAAGAGAGACTTGCCATAATACAATCTTTGTGTTCCATGTGACCTTGGTGATGCTATGAAGATGGAAAGCTTCATGTATCATGAGCATAACATAAACTTTGTAGAAAGAATTAACTATCCCAAGCCTCAGTCACAAGGCCTCAAACACCTTCGAAGGTGGAGAGAGCTAGCGGGGAATGAGGGTAGGGAAGAGGAAGAAGAAACATTCCATAGGAGAAAGAAATAGTTCGTCACTTATCATCACTATTCTTTCTAGCATACATAATAGCATAGTAATGAAGATGGAGAAGATGTCAAGCTTAAGCATTGAAGCATGGGTCTTGGTTGGATTTGCATTCCATTATCCATAGCCAAGAGTGTTGGTGTAGACTATCACTTCTCAACAAGCTTGGAGAAGGAGATGGAGTTCATCTACTTTCACCAAGTGAGAATGAAAAAAAAAATGAGTGTGTGAGAGGTGTATACCCCTTATAATAACCCTTGATTTCTTTGGGCGAGCCCTCCTTTTTGCTCATGCATGAAGATCATTGGACCCCTCTTCCCCTAGCTAATCAAATGCACAATGCATTTCAAGCACATGGGTAGTCTTTGGACAAGTGTCCTCTTTACCCTTTGAGAGACAAAGCTTGAAAATATCTAGATATTTGTTGATTCGAACTAGAAGCTCATTGGACCCCTCTTTAGCCTAGCCAATAGGATTCAATCACACCATGTGGATAATCATAGGGAGAGTGTGACATGTGTCCATTGAGAAAAGGGGAGCCCTTTGGGTGAGTGGGAGGTTAAGTAAAAGATTCCCCTAACTTTGGGGATTTCCCCCTACTTTGTAGGATTTCTTTTTGACACAAGCACCTTACCCCCCCTATGCATGGGAAGCTTCTCAATCACCTTCCTCATCAAGCATGACAAGCACCTCAAACACCTTAGACATCAAGTATGACAAGCACCTCAAGCACCTTAGTCATCAAACACGACAAGCATCTCAAGAACACTTAGTCATTAAGCATGACAAGCACCTCAAGCACCTTAGCCACCAAGGATGACAAGCACCTCAAGCTTGGGCCGGGTTCCCACCTCAAGCACAGCCCTAGCTTTCCTAAGGTCTAAGGAATTTTAGCACTTACCTTTGGAGGTCTTTAATGAAGCTAACCCTAAGGTCTTTTAAGCTCCATTAGATGCACGTTTCTCTTTCATAGACTACCTCCTTTTGGACCCCTATTGAGATGTAACCATCTCTCCTCTTGGTCCCCTGCTAAGATAAATCTAGAAGCACTTATTACACATCACTTTTTGGTAGACAATCTCCTTTTGGACCCCTATTGAGATGTAACCATCTCTCCTCTTGGTCCCCTACTGAGATAAGTCTAGAAGCACTTATTACACATTGCTCTTTGGTAGACAATCTCTTTTTGGACCCCTATTGAGATGCAATCATCTCTCCTTTTGGTCCCCTGTTAAGATAGGTCTAGAAGCACATGCCTCTATTCTAACTTTTGTTCCTGTATATTCTCCCACATTAAATGATCAGTTTAATATGAGAAAATCATTTTGATTAGCTAGATATTAGATTTTATGACATTGCTCGTGTTGGGTATAGGTGTTGTTGCATGCCAACATTCTCTCATATCAAATTGATATAGGATCTCTTCAATAAACTTAGACTGATGAATCACTAAAGTGGCAAGGTCTCTCTCCCTAGTGACTTGCATGCCCAAGAAGTATGAAAGAGGGCCCAAATTTTTAATTTCAAAGGCAGATTGCAACTCCATTTTGGTTGTTTCAATTAGTTGCTTTGTTGAGCCCAATATGGGTGATAGCATGTTTAGGTGGTACCACTTTTTGCACCTTTTGGTGGTACCACCAATAGCACCTAGTTGGACGGAAATTCAACGTTTTTCAAATTTGGGAAAAGAGGGAGAGGGAAATTCTAAATTTGCATGCAATATAATTTATGTACCTATAATCTAGATGCATGCAATCCATTATGGGGTGGAGTAGGTCCCTTTTTTTGAACTTACAGTCATCCATGGCCTTTGTCCTCTTTCTCCTTTCCTCTCACACAACTAGCATGTCACTTGGAATCTCGCCTGTACTTGTGTGCTCGCTCTACTTCCATAGCTTGTGCTCCCCGCACTGATCGTGCTCCCCCCATTGCGTGTTGTAGCTGTCGCGCTCTGCACCCCATTGCACCCATCGCACTCTTCCATATCCCTGGTGGAGCTCTGCCCCCATTGCCCTGAAACGGAAGCATAAAGGCTGCAACAGTAACCTCTCCAGAGATGACTCCCAAGAAAAACACTCCCTCCACGAAGCACAAAAAACCAACTCAGAGCACGAAGTTGGTACAGCAGGTGCCCCCTGCAACAAACAACACAACATAGCAGACCCCCACAATAGCCATATCACAACAAACCCTCTTGACACATGCGACACAGTAGACGCCTTCAAGAACGACAACACAACAATCCATTGCAACCAACACGATGTTGTAGACCCCAACAACAAACATGATCGCTGAAACTTCCCTCTCCAAATGCATGTTGTCGTTTGAAAAATATGCTCGAAAAGGTGAATTCTACATCGCCTCATGTCTATGCGCCTCATGGAAATGCATGGCAAAAGATCCTTTTTTCCAACATTGGTTGCAAATCAATTTTCTCCATGACTTTTCTTGGAGCATCGGTGGAGTATCCAGTACTTTCCACATTTTTCTATTCTGCATTGCAGTTGCATGAGGAATATGGATTGAGCATGAAGAGCAAGCTGCCCAACTTAGCATTTAACAGACAAGGCCCTACCACCTAAACAGTGGTCAACATTGTTCAAGGTGCCAGAGAAGAAGAAGTCTAAGATCTTCCTTCACCAGGTGCATGACCACCTTTACGATGCATCCAGGCTTTTATATCAGAAGGTCTACCAGGCTGCCCCCTCCAACGGAGAGCTCACGAGACGAGGTTTGTGAAGGGGTTTGCATTTGAATACTGTGATGCTGCCAAAACAGACCCCGACAGCCATAAGATTGCATGGGCTTTGGTTGGGGATCAAGTATTAGAGAATGTCAAGAGCCAGAAAGGGGGGCTCAATCGGAAAATATAGAAGTTCATGTCCGGTTACGGCGTGAAGGAAGCCCCCACATTTGAAGGAGTGATAGAGAATGTTGTGGATGGTCATGTGGCGTCCAGCCACCCTCTACAACACATGTGGGCAATATCTTAGCCCCTCTACACAGCATGGGTGGATAATCTTGCCAATGACCTTGAGCAGAAGGCAGTGAAGGCAGAAGAGAAGGTGAAGTCTGCAAAGATAGTCCTGGCTACAAAGCGGGACTTATGGTTGCGCAAAGAAGGTACCTCCTCAGCTTGTGCACCCATCCCAACAGAGGTGGAGAGCCTCAGAGAGGAGGTGGAGAAACTAAAAGCCTCTCCAATAAAAAATGCAGCTATGATTGCCAAAAAGGAGGCTGAAATCGGAGCCCTTACAAGGGTACTCTCCAGGTCCTTTGGATTCAATGATGTTGCAAGGATGAAGGGGGAGGTGTGAGCCATGCAGGTACTCTAGTCTTCTCTGTCTTTAAAGTGTATAAAGTGCTAACAGTGGTTGAGAGTGTTCACCTTTCAAGCACTTGCAACCACTTTCAGCCACCTACAAGCTCTTTTAAGCACATGCAAACATCTGGAAATACCTGCAAGTGCTTGCAGGTGCATAAAAGTGGTTAAAATTTCTTGCAAGTGCTAAAAAATACTTGACTATTTAGCACTTGCAAACACCTTAACCACTTTCATAAGCACTTCCAAGCACTTTTAACCACCTAAAAATGCTTGCAAGTAGTAAAAAGTGCCTAACTTTTATGCACTTTGAACCACCATTTGGCACATTGAAGCACTTTGAAGAACTTTCAACCACTTGCTTGAAGAAGATTCAAAGTGGTTAAAATTGCTTCAAAATGGTTCCAAAGTGATTAAAAGTGCTTTTTGCAATCACTTTAGAGCACTTTTAACCACTATAAAGCACTTTGAAACAATTTTAAGACCTGCAAGCACTTGCAGGAGTTTGCAACTAGTTCAAAGTGCTTCAAAGTGCTAAAAGGAGCTTCCAAGTGCTAGCAAGTGCCTTTCAAAGGGCTGCAAATGGACAGATTGAGCACCTGGAAGCACTTCCAAGCACTTTTAAACACCTACAAATGCCAGCAAGTGCTAAAAAGTGCCTAACTTTTATGCACTTGCAAGCACTTTGAACCACCTGCTCTGCAGGGATATTAAAGCATTTTTAACCACTTTCAAAGTCTTGCAAGTGCTTGAAGGTGCTTCAAAGTGCTTAAATTTGCATCAAAATGCTTTCAAAGTTCTTAGAAGTTTATTCTGCAATCACTTTAGAGCACTTTGAGGCACTTTTAAGAACTTTAAAGCACTTTTAACCACTTTTAAGACCTTACAGGTGCTTGAAAGTGCTAAAAAGAGCTTCCAAGTCCTAGCAAGTGCTGCAAGTGGAGAGATAGAGCACTTGCACTTGCAAGTGTCTACAAGTACTCGAATGCTCCAGCAAGTGCTCCAAGGTTCTTGAAAGTGCTTTCTGCTAGGGCCTGCATGTCCCCCATTATGGTTGGTTGTGCAATAATCTTCCTTTGTTTTTCATTTTGTACAGAAAATTATTTTGGAAATGGACAGGGAGCTTGGTGAGTTCAGAAGGAAGGCCTCCTTCATGAAGGGGTCCAACAAGTTCATGAAAAGAGAGGGCAAGGCCCTTCTTGTGGCCACTCCACCTTCCAAGTCTAAATTTAGTGTGGATACTGTTTTATTGTCTGGAAATTGTGTGGCCTGTGGTCAAGAACTATCGGGCAAATATGTGGCTGGTGTCTTTCAGCTTCCGTGTGCCCACAGATACCATCTGTTCTGCTTTTAAGTGGTCAGTGTGACTGATCTAAAGTGTGTTGTACCACACGGTTAATGGGAGATACCCCATATAGCAAGATGTTGGGCACTTGGATATTCTTATGAGGCGCTTGAAGGTAGGTTGGTCATTTTATACAAAAAAACTTATGCTAATCTGTTGTGGAGACTAATTGTGTGTGTTGGTTCACTTGAGCCAATGGCTGAGAAAGAAGCTTCCACATCATCCATGCACGAGGTGGACGGGGTCTTTGACCTTGACGCCATGCTGCTGAAGTACAAGAACTTTAAAGGTGGTAAAACTGTTGAGGGTGGTGACCGAGACATTCTGAAGGAGACAACTCCATCCGTAAGCAACCAAGGTAATGTCAGTTTTGTATAACTGTCTCCTCCCATGTTTGAATCATGGTTACCTTGCTCATTATGGTCACAATATGTTGCCCAGGTACTGATGCCTATAAGGAGGACAATGTAGCTGAGGCAGAGGATCAAAATGGAATCAACCTTGCAATTTGTAGTGGTGGAGATACGAAAGAAGAGAAAAAATAAAATGGAGGACGAGCTGTCCCAGGACCCCAAAAAGAGTATTGACATACTCCCCCCAAAAACCAGAGCATGCAAGAAGCTTTAGCTTCTTGAAGCTCTGTATCTTTTTTTTTCATGCTATCTCTTTTACATTGCATCTTTGTATCTTTTTTCCCGACAATATAAATTTAAGTATTCTCTCTTAGTTTCTCTCCATTTGTTCTGTGTAGTTCAAATTCGCCACCACCCACTAGTGAGGTAGAGCACATTGATCGCCAGCTTCCTTGCTACAAAATGTCCCGCTTCCCAATCCATAGAGATTTGGCAGTAATTGTAAACTTCAACAATGTGCTTGCTTGTGTGTATGATAAGCACAAAGGATTGGTTCCAGATTTAAACACAATGTCCTTTGACAAAGTAAAGGGGGATGATACTGTCACCTACTATGTACAGAATGATGCAAAATTATTCTTGCTTGGACTCGGTCAGATAGCAGAGACTTTTTTGTGGTTGTCGCGTGCCTGCCACAATCTTGAGAAGGGTATGGACAAGTGCCTATCTCAGGACAAGCGTTGTTTGAGTGGGTGGCTAGCATAGAACTGCTGCCATGTTAGCAGTTGGGAATTTGGAAACCCCCCAAAGAAAATGTTTTTCAAAAAACTTGAAACCTTTTGGCACCTCTTTCCTAAGTTCACTAAGTCTAACACTTTACTACTGGATGATTCCCTTTATTAGATGAACTTCAATGATCCCAGTAACTTTGTCATTCTGCCTGGGATAGAAAAGAAAAATGAGAGGCAGTGGGAAAATTTCCTCAAAGAAGATGTTGCCTCATTTATAATATAGTGGGCTGAAACTCCTTACAGAGCCAAGATTGTTAGTGAATGCCCATTTGATGCCAGGACGGATTAACTTTCACAAATGAATTGGAATCTGGCATGCACATGGAAAAGTACGGGCACAACAGGAAATTCTTGAACCGAAAATGCCAAGTCCAACAACCAATTATAAGCGGCCAAGTCGGCAAGAGTGGCGAGAGCAATCTACTAACTCAATTTACTCCTTGAAAAAGCTAACTCCCTGTAAAGCAAATTGTTCTTGTATCTAAACCTGAATATATTATTTAGAATTTTGAAAGTCAACTGTTACTTTGCTGTCAACTGGAATTTGTGTTAAGTGTTGGTTAAGTGGTCAAGTGGTTTAAAGTGGGTGGTGGTCAAATGGTCAATAGTTCTTGTCAAGTAGTATAAAGTGCTTCAAAGTGCTGGTCAGGTCGTCCTAATTGGTCCAAAGCTTTGGTCAAGTGGTTCATAGTGCTTGTCAAGTAGTATAAAGTGTTGGTCAGGTGGTCCAAAGTGGTCCAAAGAACTGGTCAAGTGGTTTAGGTGGTTATTAAGTGGTGGTCAAGTAGTACAAAGTGTTGTCCAAGTGGTTCAGGGGTTTGGTCAAGTGGTTCAAAGTGACGGTCAGGTGGTTCAAAGTGCTTGTCAAGTGGTATAAAGTGTCGGCCAAGTGGTTCAAGGGGGTGGTTAAGTGATTCAAGGGGCTTTTCAAGTGGTATAAAGTTCTTAAAAGTGCTGGCCAGGAGGTCTGAAGTGGTCCAAGGAGTTGGTCAAGTTTTTTAGGGGGTTGGTAAATTGTGGTTAAGTGGAACAAAGTGCTGTCCAAGTGGTTCAGGGGGGTTGGTCAAGTGGTTCAAAGTGCTGGTCAGGTGGTTTAGAGTGCTTTGTCAAGTGGTATAAAGTGATGAACAAGTGGTTTAGGGTGTGGTCAAGTGGTTCATAGTGCTTTTCAAGTAGAATAAATTACTTAAAAGTGTTGGTCCGGTGGTCCTAAGTGGTCCAAAGAGCTGGTCAAGTGGTACAGGGGCTGGTAAAGATGTAGTTTGGAAGCACTCTAAACTACCTGGTGACATTTTAAAAACACTTTCAAGCAATTCAAAACACTCTATGACACTTTCAAGCACTCTAAAGTACTTTAAAGCGCTTCAAAACACTTTGAAGCACTATGCAACACTTTAAAGAACTTTTGGGCACTTGAAAGCACTCTGAAGTGCACTTGAAGAACACTTTGAAGCACTTTGGAGATTTTTAAAGCACTTTGCAATACTTTAAAGCACTTTAGGTAACTTAAAAGTACTGTGAAGCACTTTGTGGATCACTTTGGGACACTTGAAAGCACTCTAAAGCGCTTCAGTGCACTTTAAGAGCACTTTGAGGCACTTTGTGGCACTTGATAGCACACTGAAGAACTTTACCAACACTTTGGTGCACTTTGAACTACATTAGTGTACTTTGGAAGCACTCTAAACTACTTGGTGGCACTTTAAAAGCACTTCAAAGCGTTTTGAGGCACTTTGTGGCACTTCAAAACACTCTGAAGCACTCTAAAGTACTTTGAAGCACCTTGAAACACTTTGAAGCACTATGCAACACTTTAAAGCACTTTTGGGCACTTGAAAGCACTCTGAAGTGCACTTTAAGGGATCTTTGAAAGCACTTCAATGCTATTTAAGAGCATTATGAGGCACTTTATGGCACTTTGTAGCACTTGGTAGCACTCCAAAACACTTTAGAGTTTAGAAATCACTCTAAAGTACTTTGTGGAACTCTCAAGCACCATGAAGCACTTTAGTGCACTTTGGAAGCGCTTGAAATACTATGAAGCACTTTCATGCACACAGAGATGGATTTTTCTAGTGCTTTCAAGCATTTGCATGCTCTAAGTGATGCACTTTGAAGCACTTTGAGACACTTATAAAGCATTTCAAAGTTTTTGCAAGCACCCAAAATTACTAAGTAAAGCATTGTGACACACTTTCAAGATGTTCTGGCTGATATACCCGAGGTAAATCGAGGAGATGCACCGGATGAACCACATGTGCCCTCCTGCCTATTCTCTTTCAAACGACATCTTTCTTGTTTGGGGAGATGCGGGTTTCCATTGACCACAGTTGAAACACGATTTCTCTAATTTCGATTGTTAAGGTACTTGTCCTATACTGTTGACGTTGACACGTGTCTAAGGGAAGTGACCCCTCATCCATATCAGCTTGCAGCCAAAAATTGGCTCCCGCTACATTTCTTCGATGAAGTCCTAATGCTTTCACAACATCATTATTGCTCATTACATTTTCAGCCCCATTGACTCCATTGAGGCATGCCATGATAGTAGCCCGTTTAAAAAATGGCTCATTCTTTGAAGGAGGAGTCTTCACCTTAGACAATGTATGATAAATGTTAGAGAAAATCAGCCTCCCAACTATCTCTGAGGTGGGTTGCAACAGTGAGAACGTTGGATGATTGAGAAGTTGCTATAGAATGCTCCATTGAAGACCCTCGAAAAGCCGGTTTGTTTGATTATGCCAACACTTAGCAATTGTCCTACACATTTTCTTTGGCTATTGCTCATCAATGTCACCATCTTCTCGCAGCTCGTGCCATCCTTTTTTGCATGTTTCTTTGTTCCTTCTTCTTTACAGCCCAGTAGTTTCGTAGACTCGACAGAAGATCCCTTGGGATATGCTGTGTAGCAGATAATGGAGGAAGGCAAAGGGGGTTTGTATTTCCATTATGAGTATTATGTGATTACATGTGGAACGTGCGAGGATGCTATTGACACGACAATGAAGACAGTAAAAACAGTGCCATAGTACTCATAGAGACAGAGAGAGAGAGAGAGAGAGAGAGAGAGAGAGAGAGAGAGAGAGAGGTGTTTCGTTGAAGATAAATATGGCTAGCAATGAGGAGCTGGTTGATATGGCTTTGTGCTACACCCGCAAGCACTTGCAACGGCTATGGAGGACTGAGAGAGAGAGAGAGAGAGAGAGAGAGAGAGAGAGAGAGAGAGAGAGAGAGAGAGAGAGAGAGAGAGAGAGAGAGAGAGAGAGAGGGCACTGAGCCCGCAAGCCTGCAGACGCTGCATGAGCCCGACAACGGAGGCTATGGAGAGAGAGAGAGAGAGAGAGAGAGAGAGAGAGAGAGAGAGAGAGAGAGAGAGAGAGAATAGGCACAAGAGGCGGAGGGACCCTTTGAGGTAGCGCTGCAGAGAGCCCTGAGGAGTGGCGACAAGAGAGAATTTAAATGCGTAGGGAGTTTTCTACTTTAAGATTTAGTATTAAAGTGAAATGGAATTTCGAGCCCGCCTAAATTCCAACCTCTCAGCTAGAAAGATTTTATCTTTCCTTTATATGAAATGAAAATGAATAATCCACCACCCATTTCATCTCCTCCCAAAGGAGTGTCCAAGACACTCTTTTTTGATACCATCTAAACATGCTATCACCCATATATGAATATCATCTACATATAAGGCTACTACTAGGTATTGACCATCAGCATGCATTGTGTAGATATTGGGCTCAGAATGTAAGCAGTGATGGCCATTGAATCACAGGTGTGTAAATCTCTTGAATCCATATAAAGACTTGTGTAGACAACAAACAAGGGATGAGAGTTGTGGAGATTAGAAAAAGGGGGGTTGCACCATGTAGAGTTCTTTAGGTAAATCTCCATGAAGAAAAGCAGTTTGAACATCAAGGTGATGAAGCTCCACATCAAGAGAAGTTGCAACAGCGAACAATAGATGCATTGAAGCCATTTGCAAGATCGGAGAAAAGTTTCAATATAGTCTAATCCTTTCTCTTGAGTGAAACATGGAGCAACTAAACGAGCCTTGTATTGCGCAATAAAACCATCAGGATGTAGTTTTTGCCAAAAGGCACACTTACATGTAATTGGCTTGGTACCAATAGGTAATGGTACTAGACTCCAAGTATGATTAGCTTGTAGGGACTCATCTTCCATTGCACGATGCCATGAAGTAGACTCAGGACCAAAAAGTGGATCTTCCATAGTAAATGTAGAGTAATCAAATAAAACATCACAAGGGTGAAAACATGTTAACTTGACGTGCTTTTTGTGTTAGTTAGCATCTCGGGGGGTGCACTAGTAATCATGTTAATGTATAACGTGAGTTCGAAAGGAGGGGTTTTAAAATGAGAAAAAATAAGGCAATTTAACAAAGATACATTAAAATAAGGGGTTTTTATATTCAATTTTGAAAAAAAATCCTTAAATAAGGGGTCGTTCTATTCATCCAGACATGTTAAAAGAGAGGGTTTTTTAATACCCCACGAACACACGTTATATAGGGGAGTACTAAATGGTGAACCCCTCGAGGTCAACATTTTCAAATTAGCACATCTTAAAGTAATTGGTCGTCCGGTAAAAAAACTACAAATAATATCAAAATTTGTGAGAGGTTGTACATTTGGATTGCTTGTTTCAAGAGCTTTCTACTGATACATCATATATCTTGGAGATGTAGTATACGTCAAAATTGTGATGATTAGCATTGTCCGGGACATCAAATCAGTGACACGTTTATATGCTTTTACCCACAAGCCAAATACGCATGTTCAATAGTAAATATAGAATCAATTTCAGCACGAAAGCATCCAAGCATTCAATATCCTTATATATATCAGTAAGACTCCTAGTGTGAGCAATAATAGATGATGAGTGAGTTGCACTATCTTGAAGAGAATTCTCAACTGATAGAGGCAATGAACTTATCGAGGAGATTGACTTGTATGTAGATGGAGAAGTCTCCAATGCATTTGGTCTTCAAGGTGCAAGGCAAAAGCACTTGAAAAGCCACTAACAACATGACGGGAAGGATTAAGACCAAAATCAGCAGATATAGTCTTTCAGAAAGGATTAGAAGAGTTTGCAGACTGATGAAGATGATCATGATTGCAAGAGCCATGTATTCGAGCGGGTATATTAGGTACGAAAGATGGTCTAGCAGGCAAAGAAAGGTTAGCTGCATGAGCAGGAAGAGGTAAAGGCGGAGGCGAAGGGCTAGTAGGTCTAAAAAATTTGGCGTTTTGCCACGACACCATTGAGGTTCTGGGAATGTGTGAATTCATTGTAGGAGATTGTCTATAGCATCATTAGAAGAAGAGGAAGAATTTCCTTAAAGCTCTGGAGTATCCAAATTGGAATTGGTATTGAGCAGACTATCATCATAAAAAATCAGATTGCGGATATAGAAAAACCTTTTTGAGGATGAATTATAAAGGCGATAACCTTTAACACCATGACAATCACCATAATCAAAAAAAAATTATTTATTTGCATGAGAATTAAGCTTGTGTCTTGAATCAACTAGTAGTAAGCATAAGAAGGTGAGCCACACTCTTGAAGAGGAGCATAATCAGGTGGTGAATTAAACCAAAGGGTGTAGGATGGAATTAATGGAGCAAGTATAAGTCCGATTTTGCAATTAGCGAGTAGTGGAAACTTCTTTTTCCCAAAAGGTGTTGGAGAGACCAGCAACAACTGCACGAAGAAATCATTGAAGAATTCCATGTGATTTGCGATAGCTGCAAAAAGGTGTATTTATATATCTTGATTCATGATCAGATTGCAACGACTTGATTTGTAGATCCAACTGGGTGGTAACAAATATAGGACTTGTCTTGGAGGAATTTAACGATGGTAAATCTAGTAAAATCATCAATAAAGGTGATGAGAAAAATATTTTAGGTGAGAGATTGCTCAGGTCATGGACCGCATAGATCTGTATGAAACAATCGGAGAGGTTGAGTTGTAGAGTCTTGACAATGAGTAAACTTTTTGTGCGACATCTTGCCGTAAAGACATCCTTCACAAAGGGACAACTTCTGATAAGGACGAAAGGAGAAGATGCACTCAATTCTATGTTTGTCTATATGTCACATAGAAGCAATATTGATATGGCCCAACGTATAATTCCATAAGAGAATTGGGTAATGAATTCCTTGATCTGAGGAGTGATAGGTTTCCTCAAGAGGTGCGGTACGACCAAGAATGTAAAGACGGACAGATTTTGGGCGAGTGACAACATAACAACTACCATTAGGTAGAACATGCTTGATAACACTATAGTGATGGAAAAATTTAATAGAAGTGCCTTGTTGAGTCAATTTACTCACAGAAATAAGATGTTTTGCAATATTAGAAACATAATAAATATGTGTAATATTGATTTCATTTCCATCAGGTAGTTATAGGCAGATGGTACCAATGCCTTCAGCTTTCTTAGTGCTATTATTGCCAAATTAGATCTCGAGGGGGTGGAGTGGTTTGTAATCGCTCAGCCATTCCCTATGAGCAGTTATATGGAAAGTGGCACCTGTATCAAGCACCCAAGTATTTGGGTTGAGAGATGTGTCAAACTCAAATGCTAAGAAGGCTAGATGGGCATCCTCTGAGGCATCAAAGTATGATGGGACATAAGAGTCCTTATGACAAGAATCATACTCATAGTCAGAAACACAATTTGCATGATGATGGCGAGTATAACCCTGAAATTTCCCTTTTTTCCTTATCTCGAGAGTCATGGGTATAATGAACAAAAATATTACAGTTTATGCAATAGGGTTCAGAAAGAGTGAATCCACCTCTGAAGGGGGGATAACAATTGGATTGATTAGGTGGCCGCAAAAAAGATCGAGTCGGACTTCCCCTCCCACTTTTAGAGTATCTTGCGTATTGTTGGGATGTACGAGCAACCATAGCTAGGGGTCCTAAGGAGGAGGAAGCAGTAGAGGCCATGGTTTTACGATTGTATGCTCTTGCAAAATGGCTAGGATAATAAGAAGGACAAACACATTAGCAGAAGTTTTTGTGGTAATAAAGGGCTGCCATGAATGAGATAGAGAAGACAGCAAAAGAATGGCTTGAATACAGGGAGCCAGTTCAACTCTTGAGAGAGTTGTTGATTCATCCATTTTTGAAGTCACCATGCCTCAACATATTTGGGCAAGTCTTGTTCATCAGACAAAGCCATATTTTATAAGCTTTTTTAGATTTGAAATCAGAGCTTGTGCTCATACGTATTCTCGAGACGTTCGTAGATGCTGTGAGCAGTACGTAGTAAGGGTGCGCACATCCTGTTTCTGGGTGTGATCCATATGGAGAAAGAATTCAAGTTTTGCATTTGGCCTTCCAAGCATCAACATCTAGTGGAGTAATTTGTGCAAGCTGATCAGGGCATTAATTTGTCGTGCCGCCATCGACTTCTATGTCGATTTACGGATAAAAATTATGAGCCATGGCGTATGACCATGAAGATTTTCTTGCAAAAACGGGCCCTGCTCAGTCTTGAATTGGCGGGTCATGTTAGCCACTACCTGTGCCATGCTTACACAACTGTCCGAATCAGTGTGAAGGGGGCTTTCAGGATTAAAGAAGGGCGCTAATAGCCGCAAGGGTGAAGGTCAAAGCGTGTGATCTCAAGGTACCATGCAAAAAAAAATGAATACAAGAAAGAACTTGAAAGACTCACAAACAGGAGTCGAATCACTTTTGACGCGGAGCGCGAGTCTTTACAAGATTCAATTGTGCCCTTTCAAATGGCTACCATGTTCAGTTATATATATTTTTATATTATTATCTATACAATTTTGTATTGTTTGTTTTTATTTACAACATGTCAATGCAATCCTCAGAGTTGTTATATTCTCTCTCTCTCTCTCTCTCTCTCTCTCTCTCTCTCTCTCTCTCTCTCAGCATACGCACATGCCTACCAGCGGTCGCTTCTCCCGGCCAAAAAGAGCTCTGACCCCACCATAGGCCCGCCACGCTCCTGCACCTAGCCACCATAGCCATCGGAACTTCACCCCTGCTGCCTTAACGGTCACCCGCGGCGAGAGCCATTTGCCTAGAGGGAAACTGTTTTATTGGCTGCGACAGATGACAGCTCGTCTGAGAGAGTTGACTTTTGTGATCACCCTTCTTTACTACGGTCGTGGCTGGAGCATGTGCGCATAGTGCCGACGGGTGGTGAGCTTCATGACCTGATCGGCAAGCCACCGGGACCCTTAGCATGTGCGTAGGCTATCTCTCTCTCTCTCCAGTGGGTCATCGACCAAGCTTGTTTTTGAGACCATGTGCGATCTCTGTTTGGGTGCTGCAAGAATATTTCCCTTAGTTACTGCCCATTGGGAGGTTGCTCAACTCCTTGAGAAGGATCTCAAAGTGTTTGGGTTCAAAACAAAGAACATAGTGTAAGGGCATGGTCATGTGAGGCTTAGTTATAATTAAGCCTCGATAGTCTCTAATAGGATCTCAACACGTCAACCATCGGTAGCAGGTAGAGAGAGGTGCAGGCAAGAGAGAGAAATCTAGCACTGAAGAGGCTCTCACAGAATGAAGAGGCAGAGGGTCGATCCAGAAATTGTGTTAGGTGAACAGGAAGCAGAAAAGCGGCCACCTAACTTGCTGAGAGGCTCTTTAAAGAGAGATGTGGACTTTGCGCAGGCCAAAGATACATTTCTTGGAGATGATGTTCTGGGGACAGAGGAACCCCCCAATGACTCAGAAGCTTCAAAACAGGAAGAAGTGCCTATAAGCCAAAAGCTTCAAGTGACTAGCACCAAAAAGAGAAACATTGGTCTTTCTTCTGTCTGTGAGCCAGCTACAAAATGTAAGGAGGGGGTGGATGCGTTGAAAATCCTACATGTGTGGATGAAAGACTGTTTGATTTTGTAGTATCTACTGAAGCTACGGAAAGGTTCGACAATGTCTCTTCTATCTTCAAAGCCCCATTCATTCTAGATGACCTTATAGCTCAGCACAACGATTTTCTCAAGTCTGAAAGAGACAAATTTCAGGTTGAGGTCCACAGGGACAGGATTGTTCTTGCTTACATGGTGGTGGTGCACTTAAAAGATTGTGATTCCAAAAGACGGTCATATAAGAAGTACCATCAGCTGCCTATCATCTATAGACCCTCATGGTGTCCTATGCACGAACAAGATTTCAAGCTAATCAAAGAATCCTTTGGGTTCATTCTTTTCTTAAATTCTCTATCTGCTAGTCTAATGAAAGATCCTTCAATGGTAATGGATGAGGAGGATCTACCAGCCGATGAACAAGATAATGAGGACATGGAGTCCAAAGGTTCCCGAGATTGAGGAGGATATTAATCTTGAGGCGGAGGCTCAAGAGGTGCAATCAAGCAAAATACTTACAGTTAAACATCTGACATCAAGCTACCTTTAGATGTCTCTGGCTTTAATGAGAAGCAAGCCACATTGATGCTTCGTCGTCGCTAGTGGGGGGGGGGGGGGGGGGGGGGGGGGGGGGGGGGGGGGGAGGGGCTCTACTTGAAAAATTTGGGAGGGGCTCATGCCCGTGGGAACCCGGCCCTTGAGGGGGCCATGCCACATCACCAACTCGGCCAAAGTCTGTCACACCGGCCTCCGATGGACCACAACAGTTTGCGCAACGCCCAACAAAGCTGTCCTCGGGGCTCTGCCATAGATATGCTCAAGGGGGCTCACTCTCCCCATTACACACCCAATACGACTCACGGTCCTGGTTATGTACACTACTCTGCGCGCTCCGCGTTGTATATGCGACATTTCTCTCTACACCATCTGGAGGCTCCAAGACTCCCAAGCCTCCTAAGGCCCTTGAAATTCCAAAACAAAACCCTATGAAGATCCAAAACTCCCTTCCCCCCCCCCCTTTTAAAGGCTTGCTATACCTTGCTCCAAGATCGGATTCCCAATCCGTTGAGTTTGGCAATAACTTCACCATACAGACAGCAAATTACAAGTACCTTGCCTCATTGCGAGATTCTCCGAACCTCAAACAGAGGCCGTCCAAATTGCAAAAAACCAAGCTGGCACCATCACTATGCTCTACACATTACAGTAGAGCGAGTTCACCATATCGTCGTGCTCTTCTTCTCGCACTCTCTCTCGCGTCACACTTCCGCTCGTACTCCTTCAACTGGTATCAGAGCTCAGATCGAGGCTCGGGGCAGCACTGCAGGAGGCTAGAGTCACCAGCTTAGATTGGAGTGAAATTCGACAGGCAAAGACACGGCCCCAAATCCTGTGGGAGAGCCTAAAGGGCTAGGTGTTCTCAGAATTTCATTATGAGGTCATCTCGGCCACCGTTCGGCTTCGACAAAGTTTTGCGCAGGCCATTTTCGACTACGTGGTCTCGGCGGGTGCAGATCCGACTCTGCAAATTTGGGGTTTCGGCCTACGACTACAGGTGTTGAGGATATCGACACTCCCAGAGTGTTGATTTGTGGCTGTCTACACATCAAAGGACGGCTCACAGTTCTTGGAGGCGTGTCACATACGACACGGGCGCATCTACACACAGACTGTAGGCGACATCCACTAGTTCATCAGGTAGCTTGTGTTTGCTACTTGATATTCCAGATTTCATCCTGACATTGGAGGTACTTCCACATGGGATGTATTGTCAGAGATGATGTATGTCTGTTGAGGGTTTGCTAGCTGTGAGTCACGCAGCAAACAACCGCCGCAGCGGTTACAGCATATAGTGGGAAATTTTGTGGATGTATGATTTTGTGGGAAGTCTATGTACTGTCAGATTTACTACAGCCTTTGTTGAGGGTCGAGTGAGGTTTTATTGAGCTGGGGGATTCTCGAATGTTGAGATCCTTTCGGTGACACAGGTCTTGGAGCGATCCCTCGAGCGCCCTTAGATAGGCAGCTAGGATGTATTGACTGTGAGTTAGACAGTTGGGATTGCTTCTTTGTTTTACTGCCGTTGAGGCATTGTTGCAGTCTATGCTTACAAGACAGTGACAGGACAGTGAGAGACAGTATAGGTGCAAGACAGGTTTACCCACAGCTTACAGTGTTAGAGATACAGTGGTTTTTTGAGCTGTTTTTGGTCTGTTTTTTAGTACACCAAAGCCATTTTACAAAGGAGACTCTGCCAAAATTTATGCAGAATCTAAAGCTTTCTTGGTTCATTTGACAGGTTGATATTGGTTCAGAGGTCAGTTTACAGGGGAAACTCTGCCGAATTTTTCCCAAGAAGTAAACCACTGTGAAGCGTAGCTATGGTTGGATCACAGGACACTGCTCTTTACAATATCAAGAAGCTGGATGGAACCAATTTCCCATTGTGGAAGAAGCAGATTTGGCACGTGTTGGTACAAAAGAAGCAGATAAAACCTATAAATCTCAAGGGGATAAAACCAGAAGATATGGACGAAGATGAATGGAGCGAAATGGATGAATTGGCACTTTCTACCATTATGCTGACTTTGGCAGAAAGCGTTTACTTCAATGTAGCAGACGAGATGTCAGCTTATCAAGCATGGATAAAGCTAAGTGATCTTTCTCAAGAAGACGCCAATGACGATGATGCAATTGAGGTCGAGGAGAACCAACCATTCCCAATAACCAACCATAGTGAGGAGGAGGAGGAGGATGGAGAGGATGATGATGATTCAATAGGAGAGGCTATAGAGGATGAATCAATAGATTTATTTGTTGATTTAGCTACCATGGGGTTGGACATGGATGTAAGCACTTGTAGAGATCTCTTGGAGGATGAAAATTAATAAATATCTTTTGGATTTTGTCTTCTTTCTCTACTTATGCTGTACAAAAGGGCTATTTGTTTATGAACGCAAGAAAATACAATTTTGATCATTGTTCGCTTTCCATTTCCATATGAATGCATAGTTGACAGAAGATTTTGAGGTGGAAACAAAATATTTTTTGATATAGAATCTCATGGAGTACAAATGAGTAGAGTAGGAGAATCATACCAATAGATGAGGCAAGCAAAGAGAAGAGAGGCACTAAAAATCCTAATGAGAATGGGATTTCTTACACTCCATGCAAAAAGGGGGTACCAATTTCTGAAAAGTAACAAAATAGAATAGAATTTATAGAAAGGGAAAAGTGGGAGAGGAATGGGGGCGGCCGGCCAAGTGGATTCTTTTTTTAATTGCGGTAATCTGCGAGCTATATGCGTGGTAATACATGCGGTAATACTCTCGGAAAAATCGAAAAACCCACCAGCAGGGCTGCAGCATACAATCTCTCTCTTTCTTAAACCTCTCTCTCTCTCCTCTTATGCGGTAATGCTGTGCAGTAACAGCAGCATTCTCCCATAGTGAATGAATATATAGGTGTCTTGTGAACTTGTCATGGATACAAATGCTTGCTCTTAGAACATCAATGTAGCTACTTCTAGTCGCCCATCGATTGGTGGTGAACTATCAAACAATGGAGCTTCCAATAAAGGGAAGCGCAAGGCTGTCAGTGGTAAGGTGTGAGGGCCTGAGTGGAAATTTTCCGTCAATGTAAGATCATTTATAGATTGGCGGTGCAAATTATGTGGAAAAAAAAAATTAAGAGGTGCACCTTGTATTAGGGAGCACTTCGTTGGATCAGGGAATGAAACGACTAATAGGTCTAATGGAGGCAGATGTAATTGTGTAGGTCATGAGACTGCCATGAAACGCTTGAGAGAGTTGTTAGGAGGTGTATCGAATGCAAGGCAACCTAGAATACCGAATACAAGTCGTCATGCTTCAGAGAACCAAGGTAGTATTGCCTCAACACAAGGCAGACAAAATAGTGATGCACCCTCCATGACGACCAACACACCCACAAAGAGCTAGCACTCAAGATGAATCACCCGAGTTTAGGGTTGAATTGCATAGAACCGGGGCTTTCGATCAATTGCTCTTGAAGTGGCACAATCTGCTCTTGAACAAGCTATCTATTTTACATGCGATTCTATGTTGATGGTCACACAAGAGTCATGGAAGCATGCATGGAAGAAGATTGGTGAGTATGGTGCTGGATTTTCCCCTCCATCGTATCATCAAGTGCGGACAACCTTCTTGGATAAATACTTTGGCGACACACAAAAAGAAGTTGATAGATTGATCTTGAAATCAGTTGATCAAACAGGATGCACTATAGTCAGTGATGTATGGTCAAATGTCCAACGCAGGCTACTGATCAATGTTATGATATTCAATCCTTGAGGGGAGTGCTTCTTTAAATTCGTTGACAACTCATGTGAGATAAAGTCACGAAGCTATATAGCCGATATAATCACATAAACAATTCATAAAGTTGGTGTCCAAAATGTAGTACAAGTGATAATGGACAATGACAAAAATTGTAGAGCAATGGGTCCTCTCTTGGAGGTGCACTTTCCTAGCTTGTACACGTTTTGTTGCAATGCACATAGCTTGAATCTTGTGTTGCAGGATTGGTATAAGAAAGAGGACACTGATTGGTTTAAAATCATTATAGATAATGCAAGGAAGGTGGTGAAGTTTATTTTGAAGAGACGTGTGTTGGATACGTAACGTAAACGTATGTCCTCAATATTGAAGCTTCCATGTGAAACTAGATTTTTCACTAACTTCTACATTGTGGAGAGTCCTGTGCAAAATAAAAATGTTGTTTTGGAGACATTTGTTTGTGCAGGCTACTTTGAGTGAGAAGCAAAGAAACCAATATGAGTAAAAACAAAGGTTCAATCTATGAAAATGCTTATTGATGACGATATATATACTTTTGGTCTGATGTTGGGGATACATACTTGGTGATGAGGCCTGTGATTGATGATATCTTTGCGTCAGTTTTCTCTTAAGTAACCCAATAGATTGGTATAATTTTCAGGAGAGCTTGAACTCTCCTTTAGAGCCAAAAAATTGCTTGATCAAGCCCCGAAGAGCACCTTTTAATAAGGCTAAAAGAGATATCTTAAATAAGTATGTACATGCTCAATGGGTTAATGCACATAGCCCACTACATAGTGTTTCTTTTCTGCTTGATCCAGAGTACTGGAACATGGATTGTGATGATATAGATGAGGAGGTGATTGAAGACTTCTATGATGTGGTAAGTAATTTCTACAGCAATCCAGATGATCAAGCCCAAGCAGTTACCGACCTGACAAAGTACAAGGTAAAGGATGGCCTTTTCAATTCGGAGTTTGTGCAAAACCTTGCATCAGAACAACCAACATGGAGATGGTGGATCATGAATGGTGCTTCAGCGCCTACATTGCATCGATTGGCCGTTAGGGTTCTTGCACAATGTGCTATCAGTTTAAGTTCCGAGAGAAACTATACGTACAACTATGTACACTTAACTATTCGTAATTGTCTTCTTAGTGATCGGGCCGAGAAATTGGTTTGACCTATATTGCAATCAAAGGATACTTAGCAATATTCAATCTAAAAGGTATGAAGAAGATAGACCATGGTGGAGTGTGGATATGAATGAACATGACCAAGAGGAAGGAGAAGAGGTGATTGTCGAAGAACTGGAGTTCTGTGAGCTTGGTGGATGTTCTTTGCTTCAATTGAATGCGAACCTTGAGGTGGATGATCTACCTTGTAGTCGCCAACAAAGGGCATTATAGAGCAACGATGTAAACACAGATAACATTTTAGGTTAACACCTCACTGAGGTGCATAACATTTGAGTGTAATGCCAACCCTTTTTTTGTGGCTTGTGGCCTGTGGACCAAGTGACATACCACAACTTTTATTTTATTGCCATTTAAGACAGTAGTCTGAGCATTGTCACTGTCAAAATTAAAAATTATCATAATTTTTTTTTGCAATTTCAATGGAGAACTTTACACACTCTGAATTTATAACATTACAGTTTATGCACCAAGGAAGACTATGAAAGCTTCATGGATCAATTTACCAGAATTCAAAAAGTCATAGTAATTTTTACAAGGCTCCAATGTTCAATGCAAGGGAGATATATACAAGGGTCATAAGATTAACTGCAGCCCAATCCAGGCTAAGGTGTTTACAATTTACAATGATAAATTCAAACTATCCAAAATAGAGTCTCTCTCCCTTGCAATTGCTTCCAATAAGCGTTTATAGTCTTTCTCCATTTTGAATATGGAATACATAGCTCATCAATCGGAGCCTTGCAAATGTGGAATTGTTTTTTATTTACCATGTTTTGCATGAGACATGGAAAATGATACATGTGGCCAGAAGCTATTCTGTAGTGTCCACTCCAACTATGGAAAAAGTGTCCGCAAACCGGACAAGGGCCAACTGCATCCTCAATGTGACCTAGAGGTGGACGCAATGTGTTAGGATGCTCGATCATTGTCATGATCGATTGCTGTTGAACTCGTTCCTCCATTTCACGGAGTTCATGCATGAGCAGGTTGATATCTCTCTATAACTCTTTGTTATTGCTTGAGTCCTCTTCCCCCGTCGTATGTGTGGAGAAATGAAGTTGTGTTTGCAATTCCTCCACAACGTCATGTGTTTGTAGCGGAGCCAACCAATGCATATCTAAGCTCCTCTTGTGATATTGTGACTGTCTCACTTCGGATATCCACTACACTCTTATTGGGTGCTCTGCTGCTCAAGTCCACTGGCTCATTCCAAACAAATTGGATGTATAGCATCTTTGTAAACCACAAGGGACAGTCTGTGTGGTTTAGTGTACTCCCTATGTAGGTAAGGCAGTAGTCTGAGCATTGTCACTGTCAAAAATAAAAAGTATCATAAATTTTGTTTGCAATTTCAATGGAAAACTTTACACACTCTGAATTTATAACATTAAAGTTTATGCACCAAGGAAGACTATAAAAAGCTTCATGGATCAATTTACCAAAATTCAAAAAGTCACAGTAATTTTTACAAGGGTCCAACGTTCAATGCAAGGGAGATATATACAAGGGTCATAAGATTCACTACAGCCCACTCCAGGCTAAGGTGTTTACAATTTACAATGATAAATTCAAACTATCCGAAATAGATTCTCTCTCCCTTGCAATTGCTTCCAATAAGCGTTTATAGTCTTTCTCCATTTTGAATATGGAATACATAGCTCATCAATCGGAGCCTTGCAAATGTGGAATTGTTTTTTATTTACCATGTTTTGCATGAGACATGGCAAATGATACATGTGGCCACAAGATATTCCGTAGTGTCCACTCCAATTATGGAAAAAGTGTTCACAAACCGGACAAGGGCCAACTGCATCCTCAGTGTGACCTAGAGGTGGACGCAATGTGTTAGGATGCTCGATCATTGTCATGATCGATTGCTGTTGCACTCGTTCCTCCATTTCACGGAGTTCATGCATGAGCAGGTTGATATCTCTCTGTAACTCTTTGTTATTGCTTGAGTCCTCTTCCCCCGTCGTATGTGTGAAGATATGAAGTTGTGTTTGCAATTCCTCCACAACGTCATGTGTTTGTAGCGGAGCCAACCAATCCATATCTAAGCTCCTCTCGTGATATTGTGACTGTCTCACTTTGGATATCCACTACACTCTTATTGGGTGCGGGTGCTCTACTACTCAAGTCCACTGGCTCATTCCAAACAAATTGGATGTATAGCATCTTTGCAAACCACAAGGGACAGTCTGTGTGGTTTAGTGTACTCCCTGTGTAGGTAAGGTATATAGATTTGGCATCCGTGCATATGGCTGGCACAACACACTTATCCAGCTTCCATCTTCCCTTGCCGGATACAGAAGTCAAACACATTTGACCATTCTTCCTTCACCATCTTTGTGGTGACATCTTTGTTGATGTCTTTCCACTGTTTTCCATTCGTCGGCACCCACTCACTGGTCCTTGCAGCGACTCTTGCTTGGTCGTTTGGGCTAGTTGCATTAGCAAGTGCCCACAAGCGACCGTATGTTTTTTTAGAATTGTCATGCTCGTCCATACCTGTCACAATCACAATTACAATATCGCAATGTGTGATAGAACTTAAGTTTGCATCACAGATACATTTGAAAATCCCCTGGTACATCCTGGTTTAAGTTATCACATCACACCACACTTTGTCTTAATCATTTTGCACCATGACTTTATTTGAAAATATAGTGTCCAAATTTCATTAAAAACTATAACAACACACCACATTGATCGCTTTGCTCCAATATTACAAAAAGACTTTACTTTTGAATACAGATTCACAAATTCAACAAAAAATATCACAGCACGTTGTATTAACTGCTTTGCCACATGACTACATCATTATAAAATGGTACAATTTAAGTCAATGGTCCACGAATATACCAAAAACTCCATTTACATATGTCAGATAATCCGAAAGAGACTATTGTTTACAAAGGTGATCATAGTAAACTAAAATCTAGGCATCATCTCACTAAGCGGACGCAAACACATCTCCGAGTTGAGCTCTAACATATCTTAATGCTCACTCATATTCAACAATGTCTTTTGCTGCCTAGTCCCTTTTTGTAAGTAGTTTTTCCGCATTATGTTGGAAATCATTCCACAATCAATTTGCTTTTGCTTTTTCCATGACACATTGTAATGCTCTGCAAAACGTTTGCACCAATCACATAGTTGCTTAATGCAGAAAGCAACTGCATAGGTGTTAGTGGCTTTCAAATACGAAAAAGTAGCTTTTGGGTTGTAAAGCTCAAGGGCCCTCCAAGGATGTAGGGCATGCTCTGTGGGGTCTTTAATGTTGGTTGCTCACTTCTCAATGCCAACTCGCAGCACCAAACCCCAATCAATGACACCCACACGTCGTACACCTTCCTTAGTGAAGTCAGTCATGATGTTCCATGGGTGCAAGTCACAGTGTATAATTCCTTTGTTGTGTGCATGTGCCATGGTCTTCACCAGAGTATCCATAAAAGAAGATGCCCAGTTGAGCATATGCTTGCACATCTTTAACTCTTGCTCTATGAGAGGGCGTCTAGGATCTTCTTTTTGAGCCACCAGTATGATAGAGAATTTTCCTTTGGGTGTTGAAACACACTCTAGCATGACACACAGATCCATTCCATTGAAGCGAGGAAAAAACAAGGGACCATGGCTCTTGGTGTGTTTGTGCAATGCATCTAATGATGCCTCTGTGGAACAATTGCACGCTCACCTCTAGAGAAAAAGATTGACGGCTCTCTGTTGCATCTCCTTTGAAGTCTTTGACCACATAATGCACCTTTGGCGACAACCAAGTGACTCCATCGATTGTACACTATGACACAACTCCATAGCATCCTTTCCCAAGCTTTTGAGCACATTTGATAGCTTTGGGTGTGAGGTAAACACCAATGGCACACTGAGACATGAAGCAAGTATGCAGCAAATGATTCGTCGCATATTTTGTATCTGATCTTGGATCTACTGTATCTTCAAAGGAGGCTGTTGAATAAAATATGGTTCTAGCTTTGGGTGTGAGATAAACACCAATGGCACACTGAGATATGAAGCAAGTATGTAGCAAATGATCCGTCCCATATTTTGTATCTGATCTTGGATCTACTGTATCTTCATAGGAGGCTATTGAATAAAATATGGTTCTAGCTTTGTGGCTATGGACATCCTGAGCATCAATATTTCACGCTCTTTTTTATTTTGACCTCTCCACCCGCCATATATTTGTCCAACACTATATCTTGGCTAGATGTGCATCCGCTGGTGCATCAATACCCAAGTCTCTTAAGCAATGTTCCATATTGCCCACAATACTATCTATTAGACTACGTATAGTCTTTGCTTCTAGAGCTGAGAAGTGTGCCTCAACTGCTTCAATTATCGTATCAAAGGAACGATCTCTACGCGTCTCACTCTCCAATAAAAAGGTGATCTCCTCCGTGCCCAGGGCACATATGTACGTGACCAACAGAGATCTAATCTTGGTTTTTAACTCCTTCATTTCCACAGGATCCATGTTTGCTACAATCAACACATATTTTATGATTATTAAAGACAACATTTTATAACAAATATATGCATCATGCATTGAAATTAACGACAACACTAGTTTAAAGAGTAGGCAATCATTCAATGAGAGTGACAACACCTCCAACCCAGTAGTAGGATTGATGCAGAGACCAACACTGAACTAACCCAACAAGACAGTGCATCATTCAATGCAACTAACAACACCTCCAACCCAATAGTAGGGTTGATGCCGATAGCAACACTGAACTAAGCCCAAAAACAGGGCATCGTTTGATGAAACTAATGACACCTCTAGCCCAATGGTAGAGCCGATGCCGAAAGAAACACCAAACTAGAGTAAAAGCAAGGGCATCATTCAATGCAACTAACAACACCTCCAACCCAATGATAGGGTTGATGCTGATAGCAAGACCGAAATTAGTTGAAAAAGAAAGACATCATTCGATGAATCTAACGACACCTCCAGCCCAATCGTAGAGCTGATGTCAAAAGATACACCAAACTAGCCTAAAAAGAAAGGGCATCATTCAATGAATCTAATGACAACTCCAATCCAGTAGTAGAAACAATGCCGAAAGAAACATTGAACTAGCCTATCAACACGTACATCATTAATAAAACACAAAAAGCAATCTATTAGCTTGTACAACGACACTCCCATCCCAATAATAGAACTAATGCCAACAACAAGGTTAATAGAACTACCTATAAATTGAACGTAACCAACTATGTTCAACAACGACACTTTCGGTCCAAAATAGAACCGATGCCGAAGTGAGCACAATCAACACATTATAAAACAGTGATGGTTGGTCTAGAGTTTCACAACGATGCTTCCGGAATATTAGGACCGATGACGACGTGAAAAGCAAGATCAGCATACTTTAAAACTATAAAAAGCCATTATTTAAAAAAAGTATATCAGTTTAAAAACAAAATAGTAAAAGAGCGTACGAAAGTTAACTAAAATTTATACTGTAGTTTCCTTTTTTTTCCTTGTGAGGACACCTGTGCAAATCAAAACTCAAAGGTTATAATTATGAGGAGAATGGGGCCCCCAGGGGCCCTATTTATAGGTACCCTGGTAGCCCACCGAGCTACGAAGCAGGACCGACGAGGCCGTAGCCCTCCGAGTATCAGAGGTATCCCACCGGGGCTTGGTAGGCAAAGACATTATCCTAATGGGCAAATATCACCGAGCCTCTCGGTCTTCTTCAAGTCACCATGACTCTTGCAGTCTCTTGCAAGAGACTGGCTGAAAGGTTGGTAGCCTTTTGTACAAAAGGGACAAGGCATTAGAGTGTTTGCACCCTCCTTCCATCCTAACATACACTTGATGATCTTCAAATCCCCACCTAAATGCCAATCAACCTCAAATTTACCTCTATCTGGCACTTCTTGTTTTTCGTCGGCAAGTTGGAACTTTATGACATCGGTTATCCAAGGAATTTTGTCAAAAATCCACACTAGGAAATCATGTGTACCCTGGGAAACCTTGATTGCTCCAAGCCACCAAAGGTCCCTTTCTGATTGAACACTAAACGAAGGCTTGTTAACATCAATCTCAATCGATGACCTTTTTGCATAGAACACGGCGTCATTCATGAGTGTGACACTCATTCACGGTGAGTCTCTTTTGTACAAAAGAACTCACCGTGTAGTGATTAATGCAAGAGACTTGTAGTGACTACAAGAGACTGGAAATCTTTGGGGCCTCAGTGTGCTATGCTTGCAGAACCTGATAGAGCATCAAAAGATAGCTTGTGGAACCTAAATATACCATTTCCCCGCAATAACGTATACTTTTGTACACTCCATGTATTTATGCGCATGTTGAACGTCTACTTATGGTACATATTCAATAGTTTCTTACAATGAGGCCTGCTGAACGATCTACTGAATCCTTGAGGGGCATTGAAGATTTACTGAATGCTATTGGATGTTAAAAAGGGCACGTGTCTTTGCTGGTGTAAATAGTAGGGATAATACATGGGAGTTAGTTAAAAAAATATCCATGAGTGGACGCAAAGCACGTCCCTTTTTGTAGAGGGGACATAGTAGCACAAACATGTCAAGCGAAAGTGCACAAAGTGCAGGTACTCAGCCAAGCAACCATTGGGAACTCTGGGGAGAATTGTGTGGTTGCACAAGTGACAAGGACGCAGATGTGGATCTTGTGAACAAGCAAAAGCTTATATCGGCCACCTTTCCGAGGGTGGTGTGTTTAGTGGCTCTCCCGAGCACTACGCCATAAGAACAAGTGCAATTTCAAGAAGCTGATCGCAAATTCACTAAGGCAGTTTTCCACTGATGGGGAGAGAAGTGCATTAATCACTACATGGTGAGTTCTTTACTACACTCACAATCTCACACAATCATGATACAAAGATTTTATTTTATCTTGTGTTTCTTTCAACACATTCTACATGCACATGGCGCATATTTCATGAACAAGTATGGTTCCTTAGACATGTGTAGCACTCAAGGAATGGAAAAGTCACATTATCAAGCCAAGGGCGTCTACTTCAAGTGCATCCGTCATGGAGGTGGGCATACACCATCAAGTTACTTAACAAAAATGTTTAATTGGTTTTTCAGGACAACATATGGAAGAACTCATAGTTGGGAGCGCGCTCAAAATTTTGCACTTGCGAAAGAGATCCTAAGGCAAGCCAGGGTGACAATTTCGGATAAATGGCAAAGGTCGCAAGGTCCACAATGACACAACGCATGACGAGCCACCAGGATACGTAGAGGCCAGATGTGGGTGAGGTGTGAAACAAAATTCTTGATTCACTTAAGCTACCCATAACGAGTGTCCACCTCATGAAGCGGCTTTTAAATTTTTTTAAAGTTTTGAAAAGCGTGAGAGGGGTCATTTTTAAGGGGCTTCTTCATAGAGAACACCATGGCATGCACAAAGAACACCGCGAAGAAGACCTACATCCATATCACAATGCAATTGGAATGACGACCTCACAAAAACCACCCAATGAGAGGAAAGGTGTTGCAGGAGCTACCCACACAGCAGGTGGCAGGAGAGCAAGTGAAAAGAGAGGATGAGGCTAGCGATTGTGACATGGCAGAGTCAGATAGTGAGCTACCCCTTCCAGACATGCTGACAACATCCCTTGGAAAGGCAATGAAATCTTCCCGCTCACTCCTCAATATATAACAACATGTGGTAAAAAGCTTTGCCAGAGGGTATGGGTGCACGACCAATCACTGAGCATGAAGAGGGAAGTCATGCACATAGGAGGAAGTCTACATGCTTATTCAAGCATCACAAGAAAGCTGCCCCCCAAAGAGCTGGTGCGGTCCCTCCAGCTACAAGACGAGCAGAAAGGGTGCATAGGCGTAACAGGGCTTTTGAAGAGATTCGGTAGCGCAAAGCTTCTAATACACAGGGTTCTGTTTGCTAGGAGTTGCAAGGAAGTGCTTCAAAGCTATCGGACTGAATTCAGAATGCAAGCAACCACCTTGGAAGCCACTCAAGAGGCAGCTAAAGCTTACCTAGTGGGGATCTTTGAATACACCAACCTTTGTGCCATTCACGGCAAGCGCATCACGATCATGAGCAAAGATATGGTTCTTGCTCAATGACTACGCCATGAACATAACGTTAACTAACTATCTTTGCAAACCCTAATGAGCCTCCCCCAAGCATTGTACATTTTGTCTCTCAGCCATGTCACATTGAAATGTCACCTTTTGTATCACTGCCATGTCACATTGAAATGCAATATTCTGTGGTCTCATCGTGTTATCTCAAGTTCATGACAGTGATTTAATCTTTGCAGTGTTTGATTCACTTTGAATTTTAGTTTTTTGTCAATGAGCAAAGTGTAGAAATTGTTTCTATCCATCCTGAAGTGCTGTTGTGGTGTTGCTATAGTGTTGAAGTTCCAAATCAAAAGTTAGTCTTGAAATTATTTGACATGGAAGCACTGTCATCATGCTTTCTTTCTTTATCAATCTTGCTTAGCTGTAGAGTGGCATTAATATTATAACAAGCTTTGTACCTGCTCTTAGATTTCTCAACATTTGATTCTAACTCATCAACTCTGAATACATGCTTAGCTAACATATATGTATGCTCCCAGCATCTCTCATCTCAATCTTGAGCTCACTTGTTAAAGAAAGTTAAACTCAAGGAAACTCTATGATCAGCAATGAAGCTAACAATGAAAAAAAAAGAGGCCATTTGCCTCCAGAAGGCCTCCAAAGGGGCCCAAAAGGCCTACCACAAGGGCCCTACGAGGATGTTTGTAGGGGCCCCATGTGAGCCCTTGTGGCAGGCCTTAGGGGCCCCTTTGGAGGCCTCTGCAGGAGGCTAATGGCTTTTTTTTTTTTTTGCCTTGTTAGCTTTATTGCTAGCAGTATGATCATCGCTTTTTTTTTTTTTTGCCTTGTTAGCTTCATTTCTTGCTGTATGCTGATCATGGAGTGCTCTTGTGATATTATGATATTTCGGTACCTTTTAGGCTGTAGTGCTTATGATATGCTGGTCATTAATGCTTATGATATTATTGGTCATGGAGTTCTCTTTCTGTGGTGGTCCAGCTTTGTGTGTAGTATGCATGAGAAGCCTAAGGTTAACACTTTCCCAATTAAAGCTTGAAACTTTCCCAATTAAAGCTTGAAAACTAAATCGAGACATTTGCCACTTCATGTAGACAATTGTCAGTACATAATGAGATGATCCAGAGATTAAATTGATCACTCGAGAGATATAAACAATAGTCAAACTGATATTGGACTATCCGCTCAAGAAGACATAAGAAATTTCAAAACAAGTTGTTATTATTTCATATAAGTAGAGTGCCCTTTAAGGGGGTTTGAGTCGATCAAGATAGCTTTGAAGCTAAACCATCACAAGGGTATAAAGGCTATAGGAGGGATTCATTGTGTGTGTGTGTTGAGGGGGGGGGGGTTCTTTTGTAGTATCCGCTTCACCATAATATTCTGCCTCTTGTGGGACTCTGGCACCTGCTTCAGTAATATTGTCTTGGTCATATCCTACTGGTTCTTGGAGCCTAGCAATTGGTGGATAGAGACATGTGCAAGCACTTGGCCCCTGAATCCGGTCAAAAACATCGCCATGGAAAATTATTTTTTTACAAGCACAACCATGTGTGTTGAAGGCCTTCATGGCGAGGAGGTAGAAGTGGCCGTTAGGAGTGAACTCTTTGTGGATGACATACACTAATTCGACCTTGGGGAACTTGCCTATGTAATGTTCCAAGTTAGATTGCGGTCCGAAGGCCTTCCTCTTTCCACCAACCCGAATACTAAATACAGCCATGTCCAGGACATCCTGCAAAATGCAATGCCCTAACAACATAGAAAAAACACACAAGCATAAGATAAATTCCCCACCACTAAAGCTTATCTTTTGGGTGTGATATTTCTCATCAGCATCACCCTGCACGTCTGGATTGATCGATGAATTTTGCTCATCGACCACTAGGGCAGACTCCATAGCTAAAGTAGGTATGGGTGTCTGTGAGGAAACAAGTGCTACTTGCACCTCCTGGTCGAACTCGTTCTTTGGCACATTAGTCTGCTTTGCATCACCCACTTCAATATTCGTTATGCAGACTGTTTCAAAAACAGTATCCCCAAGTGAAAATAGTTGTTCTTCAACTAGATCAAGGGTAGTGCCGAGTGGAAACTCCACCTGCACTGTAGGAAAGCTGAAGCACTCATCCATGCGTAGAGAACAAGCTTTCTGAATATCATGAAGAAACATGAACTCCTCCCTGTCTATGACCACGATCGGGAAGCGGCTGATCTCCATCTCCGATATAGCATCCGTTGTGGCCTCGTGATGCTCCACATCTATCAGTTCTTCACGAGCAGCTAAGGAAGCTGAAGCTTGAAGGGCTCCCTCTAGTACTCCCCTTGAGTACTCTACGAGTAGTTGGTCGCTCTCTGATAGGGCATTCCTGGGTTGTGGGGGACCTCGAGTGCATCCTTGAAGAGCTCTCCAATCTGCATATGCGGGAGAACAATTTCGTGCTCAGGGGAAGGTTTCTAAGAGACGAGTAATAAAAAAGTCGCCAAGCGTGATAAGGAGGTGGTCTCTAACTTCCCTCTCCTCACGTCGGCAACCACCTTGGCATCCAAGGTAACACAGTGCTCGGCCTCTACAGCAACCTCCTGGAAGCGAGCTAGGCATTGCTGATATGGTCAAGCCCCTCTGAGAATGTAGGCAAGAAGATTGCATGGCGTCCAAAGACCTGGTACAGCTGGGGGAAGTGGCACCATGTACTTAGTGATGTATGAGTCAATGTATTGCAAAATGTACTCAAATGTGTCCTTGTGGAGTAGGATGGTGGAACCTAGATCAAGGAGGTGTGTGAAGAAGTCATGCAGGTTTGTGCGACCAACATACTCCTCTGTCTCCTCTAAGAATGCTACAAATGCTTCCATGCGGGTAGAGCAGGAGTGGGAGAGAAAGGTCTGAAAGTGAGAAAATACACAAATGAGTCTTTCTTTGAAGGGGGTCCCACATACATATACCCCCCGCCCCCCCCCCCCCCCCCCCCCCCCCCCAAAAAAAAGAAACAAATAAAATAAAAATAAAAATTATTTTCATTCAAGTATATGGAGACTGCACACACCCTTCATGCAAAAAATTTACCAAAATGTGAAGACCACTCTCACTCTCTCTCATCCTCTCTTAAAAACGTACACATTGCATGAGTTGTTTTCAAAGTATTAAAACGTGAAGATGTGAAAAAATACAAAATGGGCAACATATCATAGGATACACTACAAGAAGTTCTACATATTAGCGACGCTTTAAAAAAAAAAAATTCGACGTCGTTATGAGCGTCGCAAATTTACAAAGAAATTTGCGACGCTCGTAGCGACGCCGGCTGGGGTAAAAAAATAACCGAACACGTCCAAAAACTCAGATCTCAGATCTGAGTTTTTCGACGCCCTCAAGCAAGGAGCAGGTAACGCTCTCCCTCACTCTCTCTCTCTCTCTCCCTCTCTCTTTTTCTTCTCCACACACACATACACACACACACGAGGAGAGGAAGGAAAGCCAAGTATGCTCCTTCCCTCTCCTCATTCTCATGTTCCCTTCCCCTCTTTCTCTCTCCCTCTCTCTCTCTCTCACACACACACATACACACACACACATAGTGTTTTTGAGAGAGAGAGAGAGAGAGAGAGAGAGAGAGAGAGAGTACAAACAAAAACAAAAACGCACACACACATACATAAACAAAGAATGCACACACACATTGAAAAAGAAAAAGAGAGAGAGAGAGCATGCATAAACAAAAAACGCACGCATTGAGAGAGAAAAAGAGAGAGAGAACATGCATAAACAAAAAACGCACACATTGAGAGAGGAAAAGAGAGAGAAAACATGCATACGATCCAAAAAAACGCACACACATTGAGAGAGAAAGAGAGAGAAACTAATTTAACGTCGTAGGAAACTAATTAAAATTAAAAGACCTAAAGATCTAGCCGACGAGGAGTTGAACTCAAGACCTATTATTCAAGAGGGAAATGGCATAATCAATCTATCATACTTGGCATGGGTGATAGAAAGGTTATACCATTTATCTCTTTTTATTGGCACACACATCCACACACGCGCACGCACACAAGAAGAAGAGAGTTATAACGTCGTAGGAAACTATCTTAAAAGATGTTAAAGATTAGGTTATATGTAGACTTACATTAAATTAGATTTAGGTTTATTTTTAACTAGATTTACGTTTATTTAAGCTAGATTTAGATTTACGTTATAGTAGATTAGATTTAGGTCTCCATAGACTGCGATGCCTCATGAAGCGGGTGAAGAAAGCCCTCAATGAAATATAGGGTATTGCTGCCTTCACTCATGGTGGGCTCCGTCGATCCAAAAGTACTGGTGAAATGTCTTCAGAAGATAGGGAAGAAGGTGGATCTTCAGGGCGGCAAGAGTCACTACATCCCCAACACAATGACCATCTAGACAACCTCTAGTCATTAGACTTACGTTAAATTAAATTTAGCTTTATTTTTAGTTAGATTTACGTTTATTTAGATTTACGCTTATTTACGTTAGATCGAGTCCACGCAAGAATTACTTACGGTTTAGGGTTTAGAGTTGTGTAGATTGCTGAAAGAGCACATACTACCAGCTGACAATGTGATGCCAGATTCCCGAGATGAAGCAAGAAAGATTTTGCGAAACTTGGGGATGGATTACAATTCTATCCACGCTTGTCCTAATGACTGCATTCTTTTCAGAGGGGAATACATAGACATGGAGAAGTGTCCGAAATGTGATTCCGAAAGATATCGAGTAGATCTCCACGGGACAAAAATTCCACAAAAGGTTTTGCGACATTTCCCTCTGCTTCCTCGCATCAAGCATTTCTTCGAATGTAAGTCCATGGCCGCCCTAGCATCATGGCATGAGGAGAATAAATCTTCGGATGGTGTGCTACGAATTCCTGCAGATTGCGTAGCGTGGAAACATATAGATGGAACATGGTCGGATTTTGCCAGGGAAGCTCGAAATTTGCGCTTAGGCCTGGCTATGGATGGCGTAAATTCATTTGGTCAAAGATCAACATCTTACAGTGTATGGCCCGTTGTCATCGTCAACTACAACATTCCCCCGTGGTTGACTACGAAGAAGGGGCACCTATGGCTAAGCTTGATTGTGCCAGAGCGATATAAAGTGGGGAATATGGATGTGTATCTTCGTCCACTATTGGAAGAGCTACAACAATTGTGGATTGGCATAGAGGTGGTGGATATGAGCCGACACACAGGACGACGGAATGCTTTGATCAGAGGCATTCTAATGTGGACCATGCATGACTATCCCGGGCTAACAGAATGCTCAGGTGATCTATTGACACTCCTCACTCAGACACTGTAAATCTTGTTTTTTCCCATAGTTGATCTATTATCATGTGTATACATGCAGGGCTTCAAACAAGCGGATACAGAGCATGTGTCACATGTGGACCTAGACTGAATGCACGTAGGGCACCCTCACTGAAGAAGCAAATCTACGAAGGTCATCAAGTGTATCTTCCAGAGAATCATGTGTTACGCGACGGCTTTTTGGGAAGAGAGCCACCAAGGATGTCTGCACAAGCATGGTTAGAGCAGAAGGAGATGTGCGATGACGGATTGCCTCTAGGGATGAAGAGACTATCTCTATGGTACGAGTTACCATACTGGCCCCGACTCATGATCAATCACTTGCTCGATCCAATGCACATATTCAAGAATGTGGGTAATCTACTATGGGACCATTTGACCGGCAAGAAAGATACTTTGGGAGCCAGAGTTGACCTTAGAAATGTGGATCGTATGGAGCAATATTGGCCGCAAACAGCGTCTGATGGATCGATAAAACTCCCTAAAGCACCATGGATTTTCACAGGAGCCCAAGAACGCAAAGTAAAAGAGACCATTCGATCTTTGCGGACCCCCACTGGCGTAATGCACTCGCTCCGAACGTGTTTTACTAAAGAAGGAAAGCTTACCGGTTTGAAGTCACACGATTGGCATAAAATGTGTTAGGTACGTTCATAGTGGACTTTAATATCATTGCATAAAATGTGGACTTTAATATCATTGCTGCACATACTTTACAGTTTATTTTACCGGTTGCCATTGAGGGATGTTTGTCTCTCGACATCCGTAACACAATCTACAAACTTGCAAGGCTGGTGCAATGGATCTCACAAAAGGAGATCAACGTAGACTCCATACCATTCGCCAAACTAAATGCTGCGGAGCTTGTGTGCATGTTTGAGAAACATTTTCCTACTACAATGCTAACCATTCAGGTGCATCTTCTTGTTCACATAGTTGATGAGGTGGAAATAGCTGGCACAGTTCATTCCAGATGGATGTTCTTCTTAGAGCGTTTCATGAAAACGCTTAAGGGATATGTGCGTCAAAAGGCACGTCCGGAGGGTAGCATGGCAGAAGGTTGGTTGGTATCAGAGTCCCTAGTGTACATTGGAGAGTGGCTAGACGGATTTGATAAATCCCGGGACACGCTATGGCGAACCATAGATGATGAGCGCATATCTGGGATTGTCATGTGCAATCTCAGTGTTGAGAAGAAGATGACGGAAGATCTAGAGGCTAAAATCAACCGATTTTGCATGCTTCACAATCCAGTGATGCAAAAGTGGATTTCACAATATGAGGATGCAAAGCAAGAGCGACAAAGGACACGAATCGAGTGGAGACGGGGAAGATGACCACCGGTGCACTATCCAGCGGTTCTGGAGAGCCTACCAACCTTCATGAGCTTAAGATGGTTGCACAACCAATTGAAAAGCGCACAACAATGCGGTGACGAAGTGACTGAAGAAGAGTGGGAGTACTCTCGGGGTTGCGCGACCAAGGTAAGTTTGCAATGTACGACTAGCAAGTGACTTTATTTATAAACGTTTGAACGGCCACTCATAATCTTTGTTCGTTGTAGTATAAGTCATACACAGCAGCATGGTGTAAAGGTCGACATTTTAGGGTGGAATGAATCGACAAAAAGCGTTTTACTCAAGATTGTGGAATCATGGCAAAATTTGAACAGTCTAGTCGACGACGTTCCTCTGATGCAGATCCTGTGGTGGCGGAACTCACTTACTTCGGCACGCTGCAAGAGATTTTGAGGATCGATTACAGAGGATTTTTTGTCGACTTGTTCGACGTGCAATGGTTCAAGATAATCATGGAGGGTCGCAACGCTACTGTGCGTAGAGGAGAGTCTGGTTTTCTTGAGGTGGATTCTACTAAGAAATGGACTGACCTAAGAGACACTTTCGTACTACCCGAGCATTGTGAACAAGTAAGTATGTAAATAGTTAACATCCCCCTTTTACAAGTCATGTGCTTGAAAGCTCTCATGTAAGTTATGTGGCTCTGGCATGTAATATTTCATCCTACAAAGTCTACATCAAACTGGTGGTACGTCATAGAGGTAGCCCCTCGTAGTGCAAGGACGTATGAAGGCTACCATGTGCCAATCACAACGACATCAATGGAGGAGATCAGAGAAGATGCTCAATCAGAAGCCGCTGCGGTGGTGCCAGACGAGCATCAAGATGCTACTACTCTATATGGGGTGCATGCAGAGGAGCTACAAAATGAAACAGAGGATATGTGTTTAAACGGAGAGCTCTATATAGATATAGGAAGTTATGCTGAGTTATGCGAGGATGAGAGAGAGATCTCTTAAAGCCACAAATATTGTATTTGAACAATTTTGCTCCGTGTTGTAAAAGCTCTGGCTCTCTAAGTACCTTCCATGGTGTATAACGCTCTTTTCTACACGCGCTCACATCTTTTGATTGAAAATTCTGAGTTTTCGACTTGCCTCTTCTATCACTCAATTCATTGCGTCATTGTATTTATATGCGTCATTACGTCATTGTATTTAATGGTCTTTGCGTCATTGTCTACTCTATTCATTCAATATTAAGTTTAAATATTCGCGTGTTTAATGCAGGTATGGATGATGAGGAGTTTCTTTCTTCTTTGTCACCGCAGCAGAGACAGTGGTACGTGGAGCGTCATCGCTCTGGCGCATCATCGCGCGTTCCTACTCCATCCGCATCTCCCTCTCTTTCGGAGCATTCGGCGCGCTCCGAAGCTTCGGCGTCAACGAGACGAGCTTCACACTTGTCTAGACACCGGCGCTCTAGTGGTGGCGGTGGCGGTTGTTGTGGGGATTCCGCCACCGATGCCTCCACACCGCCTCGTGTTCGACGAGGCTCTTTACCCTCCCCTTCTTTGCCCGCCCCCACACCAGCCACAGCATCGCCATCTACGCCAGGTTTTGCACGGCTGACTGTTCCTAGAAGCTACACACCTCTACCTACTCCGCCAGGAGCCACCCCACTCGACACTCCTCGCTTCGGGGCCCAGACGCCGGTGGAGACACCTGACGTCCGTACCCCCATCGACACGCCGCTAGAGACCCCTGCCGGGACACCCACGTTCACGCGTCACCGGCCAGAGGGCTTGCCTTACTCCGTCGACATCAGCGGTGGCATCATCATGGATGATGACGGCAAGAAGGTGATCTCGCGCATGCGTGGTCTTTGCTCTCAGCTGTTTAGACACTACATACTAAACAAATGGAGTGAAGTACCAAGTGATTTAAAAAACAGAGTCATCAGCATACTTCATGATGAGTTTCCCGTTCCAACACGGGATCAGCGCTTCAATGAAGACCTGATGAAGATTCGAATGCGCGAATACTGCAAACACAAGCGTTCCGAAGTGCAAAAAGCAATCAAGAATGGGTGGAACAGGCCAGATTGGCTGGCCAAAGAAGATTGGAAGAATGCGAAGACAGCAGCGCGCGAGAATCTCGACAAGTGGAAGCAACAAAAGGATGCAGCCAGAGCGCGAGTAGAGGCAGGGAGCTCGCACCACTTGGGGAGCGGTGGATGGACATCATTTGAGGCCGATTTTGTAAGTGTTTTCACATTGCTCTTTATGCATGTTCGATAGTTTAGGGTTTGTGATTTTTTTAGTTCTAACATAATGAAATCTTTGTATGTTTTGACAGTGGTCGATGACAGGACGTGATCCCACACCGTACGAGCTCGAGTACGCAGGCTGGAAGGGCTTAAACGCCTTGATGGACATTCTCAGTTCTCGCGGCGGCATGGTTAGTATTAGGGTTTACTCTTTTTTATTTTTTGTATTGTTTTATAAATATCGTTATATGTTTATACTTACTGAAAGCTTTCTTATTGTCTTTTTTTGCAGAATCCGACAGATACGCCGCTTGGACGCGATGAGACGTCTGACTAGACGACGTCAGTTTAGCCGTAGCTAGATAGCATTAGTTTAGGGTTTCTCATAGCTTATGTATCATGAGACGGATTTTATACGTCTTTTTGAACCATGTATATTATTACATTTGTCACCGCAGTTCCTTTTGCCAATCAATTCTTCATGCCTATGATGTTGTACAATTGTCATTATTACATTTGCCAATCAATTCATTTTGCCTATGATGTGTACAATTGTCAATTTTGCAAACAATGCGTCTTGTGGGTGACTATTTTGGTTCTATTATCTACCCTTGCACTTTTTTTAAAAAGTGAATCAAGTACAATATGGTTGATGGGTGGCAGGGCATTCAATGCCTTGCCACCAAAAAAAAATTCTCTCGGGCGTCGCTATTTATGGCTCTGTAGCGTCGCTATGAGCGTCGCTATAGTCTTCTGTGTAAATGTCGCTATAGGCGTCGCTATATGCGTCGCTATGAGCGTCGCTATATAGCGACGCATATAGCGACGCTCGTAGCGACGGTTTTAGCGACGCCGGGGGTTATAAAAACCCAGTGTATTTCCATCGCTAACAGCGTCACAAGAGCACACAACCTCTTGTAGTGATAGCCATGTTGTGGATATCATAAATTTAACAAGAGAAAGATCGTATGCGCCCCATGATTTTGAAATCTTCATGATTCCCTCCATTCGTTTGCCCACCTATAAAACCAACAATCTATGAATTTAATGGTGTACACATTGTAAGAAAATGATTCTTCCAATGCAAGCACAATAAGTCAGTCACCTTCCGTCGTTTCAATCTGAAACATGCCATATCCACATCCCCATCACCCATTATAGGTAGATGCTCGCGGAGATTAGCTAAGGTCCAATGCTTGCTAATCTGAACCACTTCTAATTGTCCATTGGACAAGCAAACATAAATATTAAATGTTTCCACCTCTTCATTTCGTGCTTGCAAAGGAATCCATTTCCCCCTCTTGTGCATCCACCTATAATAACTAAAGCGTGCATAGAGAGTAGACCGTAACTTTAAGTACCTCATGCAAAAATGGTGGTCAGACACCACACACTTGTAATGATCCCCATTATGGAATCCTTCTACAAACCCCAAGCTCTCACCTAGGATACTAGTAAGTGCATCCATCTGAATATCTTTGCATACATATATAGTAGGGGATTTCGTAAATGGTAAGGCCTTAAAAGAATGCACAAACATATGGATTGGGAAATACCAACTAAGACCTACTAATCTAGAGGCTTTGCTAACTTTAAGTGAACTTTGGAGGTCATCCACAAGATTTCGCTTTAGACTAAGCAAGGACCAATCGTCAAGGATAGGCCATGCCGGGCTTTGAAGCGAGGGTGGGTCAATGGTTTGAAGCTTACCATATTCTTTGACATTTTTTGGGACAACATAGTTGTCCGAGTAGAAGAAGATACGCTTTGGATGAGGTGTTTCATAGAAACACTCACAAACATCACTTCACCAATATTGGCATGCATTGCCATGAATGTGCCAGAAAGACTTTGAATGGGTTGCTCTTCAACCAAATTAGAAGGGAACACATCTACAACAATAATGAACAATAAATGATTGATGACATAGATGCTAAAAAAATTACACACTTGTGACACGACATGGGAAAGCGAAATAGATTGATAAACAAAAAAAATACAGAGTACATAGAGTGAATATATAAAATAAAGAGACTATATGGATGTAAGGTAATCATTATAAGAAGAGCATAGCTCGTTTCATAACCTCTCGACCACCTCCGAGCTATCTCAATCTCAATCACACTCTCACTCTCAATCTCAATCTCAAATTCAATCTTGTGCACAATCTCAATCTCAATCACACTCTTACTCTCAATCTCAATCACAATTACACTCTCAATCTCTTGATGGCAACAACGATCATAATCGAAATCGTAACACAATCACAATCCCAACACCAGGATACCTTGCATAGATCCTGTTTTACACATTGATTGGTTTCTGCATCGTCTACAAAAGAGCAAAAAGAACATACGCGTGCAACCAATTCAACATGATAATCAAATTCAAAACATCATTTTGTACCATCATAAAAGAGTGCGATCACTTCTTGATTGGATGAAACAAAAGAGATATTACCTGTGTATATTTGTTTGTAAGCTAACATGTTGCTGCTTGTAGGTTACCCTACTGCTTCTGAGAATTTATTTATGCCATAACTTTGTCATACAAACTTAGAATATAGGCTTCCATGTACTCAAAACGACGACAACAAGTCTGATCTACAAGGCATCACGAACAGAATTACGAAAAACCTCTTCTTTTGCCTAAAAATGCAACTTTTAGGTCGCGACTCATAAAACCCCTATTGTCTTGGGTCTCCACTACTTTTTTTTTTTGGTATCGACAATTCCTAAATTGCCTTGACCTGATCAGGATCGATGTGGATACCCTCTCTCAAGGTTACCCTTCTGAGATATACAACTGTTTTTCTCTTTTTCTTTTTCAAGTTTATCTTTTAACTCTTTTGAAAAAGTTATGAAGGACTCACACCCTTGTTTAAGTCACGTTATCAATTTCATGGCTAAAACTATATCTTTCTTCTCTATAAATAGTGCAACTAACCCCATCAAAAGATTTTAAGATTATTGTTTCTTTTCTTTATAATCAATCAAAATGTGATTTTCAATTATTTCTTTCATGAAACTTTTATTAACACTAGCTAAGTCCACAAGTCTTTCAATTTCTAAATTTAATTTGTCATCCAATTAAGAGTACAACAAGTAATTTGTACTACCCGAATCAATTAAGAAATTCAATTTCAGGTTTCTGATTTTATGGATAAATTTGATCACAAAAGCTTTCAAATGATGTACCAAAGGCATAAAGCATCACAAAGAAGGGCTAGAAGACTTACCTTTATTATCTGCATCTCCAATAGTCTCCAATTGAGCCATCTTGGTACGTATTTCCATATTGATCACTTTGCTCGATCATTCAAAAGTCTGGTAGTCTTGTTCTCCATATTGAAAGCATGATCCAAAAGCTTTGATTTCTTCAATCCATGCTTTTTAAATATTTGCATATTTTCCTTATGTCATCAAACTCATTGAGCTTAGCTTTCTTGAAGAACTACCATCGCTTCTCCCACATGAGACTATCGTCATCGATTCTTTTTTTGCTTCTTCTTCTTTGGTCATTTATCTCCACTTTTATCTTCTCCTTTCTTCAATCATTTCTGGTATCCTTTCATCGACGTCACAGAGTCAAAACTGCTCTGATACCACTAGTGACGTGACACAGGAAAGGGAAATAGATTGATGAACAAGAAAAATACAGAGTATACAGAGTGAATATATAAAGAGTCTGTATGGATGTAACGTAATCATTATAAGAAGAGAATAGCTCGTTTCATAACCTCCCGACCACCCCCGAGCTATCTCAATCTCAATCTCAATCACACTCTCACTCTCAATTTCAATGTCAATCTTGTGCACAATCTCAATCTCAATCTCAATCACACTCTCACTTTCAATCTTAATCAAAATCACACTCTCCATCTCTTGATGGCAACAATGATCATACTCGAAATTGCAACACGATTACAATCCCAATATCATGACACCTTGCATAGCTATATCATGTTTCACACATTGGTTTCTGCATCGCCTACAAAATAGCCAAAAGAATGTACTGGTGCAACCAATTCAACATGATAATCAAATTCAAAATATCATTTTGTACCATCATAAAAGAGTGCAATCACTTCTTGATTTGATGAAACAAAAGAGATATTACATGTGCATATATGTTTGTAAGCTAACATGTTGCTGCTTGTAGATTACCCTACTGCTGCTACCAATTTATTTCTGCCATAACTTTGTCATACGCACTTAGAATATAGGCTTTCACGTTCTCAAAATGACGGGAATAGGTATGGTCTACAAGGCATCGCGGTCAGAATTGCAAAACACCTCTTCTTTTGGCTAAAAACACAACTTTTAGGTCGTGACTCATAAAACCCCTATTTTTGTGGGTCTCCACTACTTTTTTTTTGTATTGATAATTCCTCAACTGCCTTGACCTTATCAGGATCAATGTGGATACCCTCTCTCAAGGTTACCCTTTCGAGATATACAACTGTTTTTCTCTTTTTATTTTCCAGGTTTATCTTTTAACTCTTTTGAAGAAGTTATGAAGATCTCACACCCTTGTTTAAGTCACGTTATCAATTTCATGGCCAAAACTATCACTTTCTTCTCTATAAATAGTGCAACTAACCTAGAAAAAGATTTTAAGATTACTTTTTCTTTTCTTTATAATCAATCAAAATGTGATTTTCAATTAGTTCCTTCATGAAACTTTTATTACTACTAGCTAAGTCAACAAGTCTTTCAATTTCTAAGCTTAATTTTTCATCCAATTCAGAGTACAAGAAGTAATTTGTACTACCCGAATCAATTAAGAAATTCAATTTCAAGTTTTTGATTTTATGCATAAATTTGATCACAAAAGCTTTCAAATGATGTACCAAAGGCATAAAGCATCACAAAGAAGGGCTAGAAGACTTACCTTTATCATCCACATCACCAATACTCTCCAATTGAGCCATCTTGTTACGTATTTCCATATTGATCACTTTGCTCGATCATTCAAAAGTATGGTAGTCTTGTTCTCCATATTGAAAACATGATCCGAAAGATTTGATTTCTTCAATGCACGCTATTAAATCTTTGCATGTTTTCCTTATGCCATCAAACTCATTGAGCTTAGCTTTCTTGAAGAACTCTTTAACCGTCGCTTCTCCCGCATCATACTCCTCGTCATCATCATCGATTCTTTTTTCTTCTTTCCTTTGGTCATGTATCTCCACTTTTATTTTCTTCTTTCTTCAATCATTTTTGGTATCCTTTCATCGACTTCGCTGAATCGAAATTGCTCTGATACCACTAGTGACGTGACACGGGAAAGCGAAATAGATTGATGAACAAGAAAAATAGAGAGTACAAAGAGTGAATATATAAAATAAAGAGTTTGTATGGATGTAACGTAATCATTATAAGAAGTGCATAGCTCGTTTCATAACCTCACGACCACCCCCGAGCTATCCCAATCTCAATCTTAATCACACTCTCACTCTCAATCTCAATCTTGTGCACAATTTCAATCTCAATCACACTCTCACTGTCAATCTTAATCAAAATCACACTTTCAATCTCTTGATGGCAACAACGATCATAATCAAAATTGCAACACGATCACAATCCCAATATCATGACACCTTGCATAGATCTTGTTTCACACATTGGTTTCTCCATCATCTACAAAATAGCAAAAAAATCAAATTTTCAGCGCTTTTTATTGGCCAGATTTTTTTTGGAGAGTCCCTCTCTGTCACCTCTCCCGCTCCCCCGGCCCCCCTCCTAGGCTATAGTTGATATCACCACCCTCCCCCCATTGGTCCATGCCTAACCCTCTCTAAGTCAAAAGGGCCCTTTGAAGGCTCAAATATTTCCTAATGGCCACCTTTTGGGGATTTTTCTATGAAACCAGGTGAGAGGGGGGGCGTACGGAGACAACCGGACCACCACGGCACGCGGTACTGCCTGGCGGGGTCAGACGGTGCAAAAAAAGCATGTGCACCACGGTGTGCAGGGGGTAGACTCGGGGGGTCCACCTCTATGTATGTAAGTATACCATGAGAGTTCAATAGGAGGGGTTTTTTAATTCAAAAATTTTGGGTAAATTTACATATCCCGTAAGTTCATAAAGAAAGAGGGGGTTTTTTATTAGTTCAAGATTCACAGATAAGGGGTTTTTTAAATACCCTTTGAACGCACGTTATGGTTTACATATAGTGAGCCCCCCGAGGGGGCAGATATGACAATGTTAGATCTGCCCCCTCTGTAACATGGCACAAAGGTCTCTTTCTTGTGCCGTCCAACCCCACCGGACTTCGTGGTGGTTTGGTTACCTCGATACACCCCCCTCCCCTCCTCGCCTGGTTTCGTGAAAAAATTCCCGAGAGGTGACCCTCGGTCGATGGGTGCTTGGATGGTCGAGGTTAGTTTAAATTTAACAACTTGAACAATTCAAATACTATAAAAAACAATGTACAAAATCAAGTTATACAATTGCACGGATTGGTAGAAATTTGACTCTTTGATATTATATGAAAAGATTACAAATCTCATCAAGAGAGAGTACATGGGATAAACTATTTCTTATGAAGTCATCCTTCATTTTTCAAATTGATTGCTAGAGATAAATTTGTATTTTTTAAGGCTAGACGCTTAGCATGCACCATACAGGAAATGCCAGCCTGAAACGACTACACCAAAATGTCTTCAACGACATTCTGTAGGGCCAGTAAAGGTGCGTGTTGTATGCGTGTAACAGAATCACTATATTCGGGTGAAAGCATGTATTGGTGGTACCACTATTTCACTTTTTGGTGGCTAGCTTAGCAAAAATGACAGGATAATTTTTTTGCAAATCTTATCACAATTTTGTGAAAATTGCATTTTTGGAATCTCCTTGTCAAAAGATTTCCAATGATATACAACATGGTTGTTATGCTCATACGAGACACATGAAATTGGGATCCACAATTTCTATCAAAATAGTGTCCAAGACACCACCTTTTGGACCACCAATACATGCTTTAACCTTTTTATCTATTATCTCTCTCACCACCCCAAGAGAAGGTCGCTTTGGGTATGATGGGTTGAGTGCTCTTCTGATAATTTCAAATATCTTGCAAAGCAACTGTGCCTAGATTCCATCTCCATTTTTTGTGTGTTGTTGGTGGTGGTGGAGGAGCTGCCTGCCTAGCCAATTGAGGAGGATCATTTTTGTACTTTTTCCTCCTCTCCTCCTTGGGGGCTTGTTGTTCTTCGAGCGTCACCTTGTCATTATTCCTATTTGTACATTGCTTGTCTCTTTGAGTAATTGTTAATTTAAGGCCTTGAGCGCTCATCCCTTGCTCGTTGGGTGGCTTGAGCTCTATCCCCTAATGCCTTCCTCTCTACATCTACTCATGCTTGTAAGTTTTCCAAGTGAGCTCTCTCGGCCTCGGCTCTTTGCCATTCCTCTTGCTCTGTTTGTCTTCTTTGTTCTTCTTGCATTCTGTGTGCTTCCTTCTCAGCTGCCTATTTCTTTTCCACTCTTTCATTTTTTTCTTTCTCTTGACATCTTGTGCTTGAGAAATCGGGTCGTCTGGTATTACTTTGATTGCCAAAAATCTATTGCATGATGGTTCGATCATTTGGATTCAATGGTTGGGGAGGTGGTTGGGCGTCAGAGTGGGTTGTAGTGTTGGGTTATCCACTTATGGATGAGGATGTGGATTTGAAGTTGTAGATTCTATATGGGGTGCTGGCTGCAGATTTTCAGTGGTGTGAGTGGCTATGGTGGTATTGATGTGCGTATTGGTCCGCTGGTGTGAATCGTCCATGTGGTGCAAGATATGAGTGCATGCTCGTTTGTGCTCAAGAGGATCTTCTAGAATATGCAAACAAGAAATGAACTTCAAGTTGTGATTTTTGACCTATATAGTATTTAAATTATAAAAAAAACTTAAAAACTCAATAATACTAATAGAAATTTAAAAAAACTCCAAAATAGACAAAACTTGACCCACGGGACCACTGATTGGGGCATCAACAAATCACTTGGCATTACAATGCATGTTTACAATAGAAGTCGTTAGTGTCAAAAAAAAAAAGGTTTTACACCCAACACCTGCCATTTTGTCGCCTTGTCTCCAGGAATTGATCTTTTGCACTTGAAGCATGATATGATCATGATCCTCTCACGGTAATCACTTTCCCTATTCTACGTTTCAAACTTCTTTGCACTCTAGTCTTCTTCCTCTCTCTCCCAGCTAAAACTTTGTAGAACAAATTGAAAATCTCTTGTAGGGCATTGCTCTTTTCCTTCCACCTCCATGCCATGTATTTTTAAAATCCACTGCTTTTTCTTGATAGTGTGAGCGCTCCATTCCTTGCCTACTCCAATTGTCCAATGAACCGTATGTGTGAAGAAAATATGAGTTATGTGCAAAAAGAATGTGCTAAAAAAACCATTTAACTTTAGTTCAAACACTGATGGTTTTTTACTACAAAGACAAAGTGTTCAACCCACCATGTAATGTGTTATATGCATCTCTCTCCATGCATCCACCATTTGCGATGTGAAACTATAGATTACAAACTTGAAGGTGGATATCTTAGTACAATTTTGATTTGCCTTTTCAAGGAGACAAAAATTATAATCTACGGACTTCCACACACGAGCACGCTTATTTCCTAGGGCTCCTTCGTTACCTTTGTAGGTGGTGATGTCACACACCTTTTTCCACAATTGAAACTCTTTGGGACTTTGGGAGTGTGAAGTAAATGCCTAGCTTTACTACCACCCATACATATTTTATTAAGACAATCTTGTGTACTTCCAGATGCCTTCTTTTTCTTTGATAACTCAACTCCACGCCCATGTAGACCAACACTTGATAGAATAGATTCGAGTTCTCTTATACACTCTTCTCTTCTTTTTACAGGCTACGTATTCCAAGCATAATCAACATGGAGCATAAGCAACTTATCCAGAATTCGTAGATAGGTATGAAGAGTACACGCATGCACATTTATAAGAGGAATCGGTAGAATAGAATCCTAATTTGGATCATCCATGTCTTGATTAGGGGGTACACTCTAGCTACAATTGAGGATACCTTGAAACCATTGATGTAGTGCTTTACCCATTGTTTGTGTAGTGGGCACACCTTTCACAGAGTTGACTCGAGCTTTGTCACCCATACCCTTACTGCCCTTTGACTTGCTGGCCTTTGCACCCTTGGCCTTAGTTCCCAATGAGACTTTACTGTGGAAACAATAAATGCATGGAAAGATGGTCATTGCATGTAACAGGACTTGATTTTGAGGTTTTTTAGCAATAAATTTTGTTTTCTAGGAAGTTTTGGTCGTTTTAAAGTTAGTCCACTGTGTAGAAGGATGTGTGGATTGTTTTCGTCCAATAAATTTTTTTGATTCGGAAGGCAATTTCTGGGGCATTTTTAATTGAAGGTGTTAACGTGGGATTTTGAAAAAGTGATGTATGAAGCGATTGAAGCCTGTGTTATAAGGAACAACTTTGGTTCTTTGAGTCTTTACAGATTTTGATGTTTTGATGCTCGTTGAGGGCCAAAGATTAAGAAAAAAGTGGGATTTGCTGTTTTTGCATCGTTTTTGTAGAAAATGCTATTTTATAGGTTGATTTTCAGCAAATCACAGCAGGCTATGGAAATTTTCCATCACATAACCGTCGAAGAGCGCAACGAGGGCAACAAGATTGTGTGAGACGGACTTGGGTTGTTTTGGCTCCGTTTGGGAGTTATGTTCAGTTGAAGACAACTGAAAATTTTAGGACTTAAAATAAGTAAAAAATTAAAAATTAAAAAAAAAGTTTCAAAAATCTAACCTTTATGGATCGCTTCGCGATCACGTTTTTACCTTATTCTCGCAGGTATACTTGGCGCGCAAGACGAGTCCACCGAACGCCAAAAATAGAAAAGCGACTATTTTGAGAGGTCGCATGCTTTTGGAGGAAAAATTAGAATAGAAAGACGGGTGGTGCATTTTGGGGATCATTCACCGATCTCTCTTCTGCGAGTACGAGTGCGAGTGCGAGTGAGACGCTGCATGCAAGCAGACTGAAGCTCGGGGGTGGTCGGGAGGTTCGAGCTCCGTACAACGGAGTGCGCCCATATATTTTATTGCTCCTTTGTTGTATCAAACACTATCAATACAAAGATCTCTTTCTCTGTCTTTGCTGTCTATCTCTATTATTCCGTTCCTGTGACATTGCACCTTTCTTGCACGCTAACATACACTTTAGAGTCTCCAAGTCTCCTTCCAAATGTCACTCCACTTCGAACGTACCCATACATGAAACCTGCAATCGTTGTCCTTCTTGTTGTTGCCAAACAACATCAATGTTTGGGGTGTGATGGAAATACTATTTGAGGGACTCATGTGTCTTCTACAGGAGATGAAAATCTAGCAGCCACCAAATATTCTTCATTGAATGAACACCTAAAAAGGTGTTTTCCTTGTTGTTGGCATTTATCTCAACATCAGCTCCCACAAAGGCTCTGTTCATAAGCATAATACTTACCCTATCAAGCCATTGACCTTTGACAATCTGGCACTCATCAAGCTTCATTACAAATATAAATTTTCTATGGCACACTCTTCCTATGTCAACCCATAAAATATGATCATTGACTCTCGGAGCTTCAGCAAGTCAACATAGACATTATTGAACTCGTTGTAACGGAAGGAATTTCTCTCTTCTAATGGCATGGCATCCTCCACATATTGAAATTCACCCAACAAACTTGCAACATTTATATTGGAACACCTTTTTGCAACGTTGACACTAAAAGATATTGGCAGCAACCTAAATAAACCTTCTGACATGTGACCTTATGTGAAAATTCTATACAAAGCTTCAGAGGCCTTGAAACTTATTATTGCGCTATCAGACACGTCCATCATCTCTCGAGGCAACACAATGCTTTTTAGCTTATTAAAATATTTTTGACACAAAACATTAGCAATGCCATCACTGGATGGATCATCCAATAACTCCACCAGATCCTTTGGCTTGATGATATGCAACAGAGTATGTACAGTCGTTTGAGCATAGAATCAATTCCTATCATCATCTGAGCCAAGTTCTTGCATATTGAAATAATATTACAAATAACATGCAGAAAATGAAAGAAATTAGAAGCTTGCGTTTGTATCCCTATCGAGTCTGACGGATATATATTTTTTGAGCTCCATCGCTTAAAGATAGCATAGACATCGCATGTCGTGGAGCTTGCAAATGTGGTAGCCCAATGGAATGTGTGTGAGATGATTGATTTTAGCCAAGGAATATTACACGAGGTGTGCTGTAGCTGAACGTATATGTATAGCCGACGCTCTTGCTCCACTTTTTGATGCTCTACATTTTGATTAAGCTTTTCCATCTCATTGTTTAGCTGCTTCATCTTCTCGTTGGATTCCTCTCCGGATTTTGGAATGGCTTTCACGCACTTCTCTTGCAATGACAAATAGGCAGCAAAGAGATGTTTTCTTACTTCCCTTTTATTGACGAAAGATGAATATAATCCCTAGCATTAGCCAAACAATTCATCTCTCCCATCTCTAATAAAACGCAGTAAGTTGAGTGACGTTACGAAAGAGCAATGATGCATTGGTCATTAGATTGTAAGGGTAAATATGGCCTCAACCCATACGTTGATTGCCTTGCACCCAAGGTTTTGTAGCCGATCTGCAGCATTGGGATTAGATGTGCCAAGGCGCACAGTAGCGTAATCCTATTCCAAATCAATATTTAATTGATATTTTTTTGTCTTGTTAGTAATGTCTTGCAGTGCTAGGGGATTGAATGACATTTGTGTTAGCTAATCAAGAAAATTAGAGAGATAATGTGTAATGGTGACTCCTACAAGTGTTTACCTCCTATACCCCATTTATCTCCTTATGGAAATCGTAAGTGTTTAATTTGTGATATAGAAAAATAAATCATTGAAGCATAACACTTTGATATCCAGATGGAAAGAATAAAAGAATTATCCAAAAATAATTCTTTGAATACAACATAAATTATTTAAATTATAGTTCTTCAATATCTACAATCATAACTCTTTATGAATTGTCAAAATCATAACTCTTCAATATCTATGATGTGTATAAATCACTTTCTTTAAGTAAACCATCATACATTAAATCTTTATGTGAAAAAGAAAATGATAGATATAATTCTCTCTACGATAGCATCGTGGAACTCTCATATTGAACAAAAGAAAATCTCGATTTCATTTTTATCATAAATCATACACAATAAAAAAGAAAAGAAAAATAAAAAGATCTAGAGTGATATGACTTTGATCAAATTTGATGCACATGCATTGAAATACATGTGATACGCACATGAAGATCTAATTCGATGCACATGCATCAAAATATATGTGATATGCACAAAGTGAAAATATGGCGATCAATCATTTGATCTCTTTTTTTAAAGTAAGTAAAAATTGAATTGAAGACGATGTAAGTTCAATATGTTGAACTTTTGATCTAATTTCTTTTACAAAAATCGAATTGCATTGATACATAAAAAGAAAACCCAAAAACTATCCAAAAAAAGAAGCTCAACACGTATTATTATATAAGTCTAATTGAATGCAAGGTAATTTCAATCTAATTAATTCTTGATTACTTTTGTGCAAAATCAATTTCAAATGATATATAAAAAGTAAACCAAAGATTTCTAACAAGAAGCTTAATGCAAATAGATTTGAAAATAGAAAAGATCTTACTTTCTGGTAGTTTTGATTAGAAATGAATTAAAAATAGTTATCAATTTTTTGGAAGCTAGTTCTAGTGCAAAATTTTACAAATTTGTCATGACTAGCAGCTCCAAAATTCCCCAAAAACACTAAAATCCGAGTTTTGAGCAAAAAGTTACCGTTTTATGTTTTGTTGAATTGTAGAATTTTCTTGCGTGCGCACTGTGTGAAGCAGTAGAAGGAAAAAAACTTCTTATTTTTGTGAAGAAAAAGCAACCATGCTCCAATACCCTGTTTTAAAAACAGAGAAAGAGGATAATAGAGAGATGATACACACAGAGTGCAACCCCAAAAGTATGTACACAAGATGGTATATATATAAAAAGGATACCCATAGCTATATTTAGAGTAGCTTCACATATAAGCTCAACAAAATAGAGTGTGGGGGAGGTCGTCAGACACTTGAAAAGGTAGAGAGAGAAGCAAAGGTATTTTTGCGCTTAAAAGGGGAGAAAGGAGTGGAAAGAAAAGTGGGTAGGCAATTTAGGAGGAAAAAGTGATTTTCTCTCTCTAAACCCCCTTTTCCAACCCCTTGTTGGTTGCAACCATCACACTCATCCTCTACTCCAGCACTCTCTCTCTACACAATCTCCATTGCTGCAACAAGGAAGCTCCTCTTGCCATGGAATCATTGAACCATCCTTTCCAGAGTTCTTGTGTGTTTTTTGTCTTTTAGGTTTGTACCCTCGAGTGAAAAATGGACAAGGCAAGAGAGAAGAAGCCCCTTGTTTGTAGCCAAGCAAACACTTTATGGTCTTCAAGTCACCACCTAGGTGCCACTCCAGATCAAAGCTACCAAAACCCTCAACCTTCAACTTCTCACGTGAAAGTTGGAAGTGTATTACTTCTAAGATCCATGGAGTTCTCTCAAAAATCCATGAAAGTACTCCATTGGACACCCAGCCACCAAGTGTCTTTCTCTCATTGCACACTAAAACGGGGTGGGATATGGCTTGACTGAATCCCTTCGCTTGGTTTGCAAAAGTGAATCATTCATTAGAGTGACACTTAGCCTCTCTAACCTTTGGCCTTTCACTATTTGACACTCATCGAGTTTCAGCACAAAAGCGACCTTTGTGCTAAGCACTGCAAAATAAATAGTGGCAAGACCTTCGACTTCAAATTCTATGATAATAAGAGCACAACCAAAAGAAATAAGTATAGTGTGTCACCTTCTTCAGGTAACTCGTAGAATCTAAGAATGGCTTGTTGAAGCCTTCTAAGGTCCACAAAAAAATTTTTCCACATTGTGTAAGAAAAGCCCTTCTCTAAAGGTCTTATGGAGTGTTTTGTATGTTGAGAAGACAAAGAAAATGTAAAAACAGAGAGATGATATGCAGAGAGTGCAACCCCAAAGTGTGTAGAATACCCACACAAGATGGTATATATATAGAGGGGACCCAAGGCTATATTTAGAGTAGCTTCGCATATAATCTCAACAACCTATATATAGAGGGGACCCAAGGCTATATTTAGAGTAGCTTCACATATAAGCTCAACAACCTCACTCAAACAAGGATCCCTAACTGTGAATGAAAAACCCTTGCGGGCTCAAGGGAAAAATCCACAACCCTATATATACCCATCGCTATATTAATATATTCTTCAATCTACAAAAATGGTTTATAAGGAGTTGCATCACTACTGCTACATACAAGAATAGCCTGAAAGGCTCAATGAAATAATTTTATTGACTCTTCCAATACTGCAAAGACTGCTTTGGATCATCTTTGACTTCGATAAACATATACCGTCTCTGAGATACTTCTCTTTGTCTTTAGGTTATGTATAATCTGTTAATATAACAAAATCAAAGAGCACAAGATGAAAATCATATCAATGCTAGCCAAATACAATGACATAATGTCTTTAGTGATGGTTTGTAACACTTCAATCAAGATTAAACTCATGTATATATTATACAATCTTCTTAACATGAAATACCATGTAATATGTACAAATATATACAAAGCCGGTGTCGGGGGATATGTGTTCGAAACGTGATCTGGGTAGGCACCGGACCTCTGGTTGTGAGAGGTGTGAAAGAGAGAGAATAGTAGACACTAACAGCTCTGGCAATCACCGTAATCATCAATTAATTGATTAATGCTTAAAGTACAATGTAATTGATAGCCAAGGTGGGCTGTTAGCAGCACTAGCACTTGATTTAACTAGTAAATAGGATTTTAAGCTCCCATTTTATACAATTAATAGGGAAGTTAATGACACCGGGGCTTAATAAGCTTTCGATGGGTTCACTATGTGTAAAACAACCATATCACGTGCGTTCAAGACATGTTTGTAAAACCCCTTATCTGTGAATTTTTGTAAGAATATAATGTACCCTCTTCTTTCAAAATCTGTAAGTTTTTTTCAAATTTGCAAAAATAATGCCCTTCTATATCTATATTTCTGTAATTTTCAAGAACTTTAAAATACCCTTCTGTTGAACTCACGTGATAGGTTACATTTTTATTAGGTGACCTCCTGGGAATAAGCTATTTCATAAATCTTTGGATTGATGATGGGGATGGATATTTTTCGCCTGCCGCTTTACCTGCTTCAAATGCCTTCAAGAGATCTCTGTAGTTCTCCTTTTTTCTTGCTTAACCTCGTTTTCTCCTTGCCTTTTTAATCACGGTCGCTCGCCTTATGCTCGATGAGAGAGAGACTTCATGCTTGGTTAGCTTGACCTCACCTCTCCAAGAGTCTTACTTCCCAAGCACGAGAGAGTGAGCCTTTGATTTCTTCCTTCGATTATGCAACCCTCCTTACCTTGCCTTCACAAGAATACTACTCTCCTCTCGTAACCTTTTCTTCTTGCCTTGCTTTGCTTTGTTCTTAAGCACGACAGAGACAGCAAGCTCTTTCTCCTTTCACCTTGCTCGTTCACCCTCAACAAAAAAACTCCTCTCCTCTTGCATATTCACCCTCCTCGCCTCTTTCCCTTTGCATCCTGAGGACAAAGAGAGAGAAGGCTTTGTTTGCTTTCCAAGGTTGAGCCCAGAGCTCCTTGATCGTTCGAGCTTCCTCTCTTAACCCCTTCCTTTCATGCCCTATTTCCCCCACTTCAAGCTTTGCTTGAATTGTTAGCCGATGAGACAAGAGCGAGAGAGAGGGAGCTTTGCTTGCTTTGAGCTCTTCCCTTCGTAACCCTCATTGCCTTATGCTTTTCTTCTCTCCTCCCCTCGTTCAAATTCCCTCTTATTGTCCCTCCCTAAGCAACGACGGCACCATCGTTTGCTAGGGGCATAAAAATCCTCTCAATGATGTGGCATGGCCGGATTTGGGACCCACACGGTTTTTGTCAAATGCAACCTCAAACAGAGTCGGAGGGCCTATTGGGTATCTTTTGCTTCTTTGCCATGCTCAGCCATGCTCCACATCTCCCGCTATCGCTCATTTTGCCCTGTCTATATCATCGGCACAATGAAACCAATCATATTCAACATCACGAGATTGCACTTTACTATGCACCCCCTCTGAATCAACATCATCAAGTTCATGATCATTTTGCCATAGTGTGAGCTCTGTGTCAAGAATTCTTGATAGAGAAGAGGTTTGCTCCCCTTCTAAATCATCAACAGACTTGGTATTAGTTTGCCACATTGGTAGCTCTGAGTCACAAAAACTTGTCAAAGAAGGAGTTTGCACCCCCTCTTATTCATCATCAGCACATTCAAGATCAATTTTCCACTTTGGTAGTTGTGCGTCGCAACAACTTATCAATGAAGGAGTGCACCCCCTCTGAATCAACATTTTGCAGATATTCATGCACATACTCTTGCTTAACCAAGTCCTCAAAATTTGGTACAACCAAATTTGGTAAATTTGGTATACCCAAATCCATAGCCATGCTACATCTATATCATTAATCAACTCTTTGGAAAAATCTGTACTAGTACCATCAATCACCTCTATGGTAGAATCTGTACTAAAAAAATTTTGCTCTAATTATGAGTTAGTGGCAAAAGTATCAGTTGTAATCGTATCTTCATGAACGTCTACTTGAATATGACTGCACTCATTCACTTGCACAATTTCTTCTTGAGCTTTAGCCACTTCGTTGTCCCTGATGTCTTTTCCTCCTACTATACTGCATGTATAGGATCCTAGCGAAATTCATCATGTGTATCCTGAACTGCATGTGTAGATTCTTTGAAAAATTCACCCTCTGTATCTTGAAGTTGTAAAGCCTCACCCTCAAAGACTTCTACTTCATGCACAACATTTGCTAAACCCAATTTTTTATACATAGCTTTAACTATGTCGTCATCATTAGCCTGTAAGAAGGTAGCATCTTGCACAATACACTCATCAATCACAGCTTCTAACTTTGATCATACTTGTCCTTGGATATTTTCCTAGTTTGGTAGACTTGGACTCTGTTCTTGTTAGCTGTCATAATGCTCATAACTTATATGTACAATAGATTCTTTGAAATATTTCCAATCATCATTGTAGGCTTTGGTAACCTCTCGAATCTACTCCTTCAAATCTAAACTCGCTAACTACTCAAAATATCTGACCATTAACTCTTCAGGTATGCCCCTTAACTTGGTTTCCAGCTCATAACACTCTAGGTAGCCCTCTGGATCATATCCATCAAAGACTCGTTTCTCGTCGTATACTGCATCTAAAGTTGCATCCAAAGATTCATCTATTTGATTTTTCTTCTTTGCGGTCTCCATTTCAAGTAGAGATTCTTGAACCAATTGAAGCATCTTCAAAAAATTTGGAACTGTTGACTTATCATCAAAATCGTTTGCACTTAACTCTGCAATCAACTTCATCATCTGTTCTAAATTCTCCATCTTTACCTCCCACCCTGGCTTGTTTTGCATCGGGATCACCAAAGATGTCGAGGGATATGTGTTAGAAACGTGAGCCCGGTAGGTGCCAGGCCTCTGGCTGTGGGAGGTGTGAAAGAGAGAGAATGAGAACAACAGATGCAATTGAATCTAGCAATCACCATACCCTTCAATTAATCAAGTCAAGCTTTCAGTAGTACAACTTAATTGGTAGCCAAGGCGGGTTGTTACCGGCACCAACACTTGGATCATTTGGTAAATAGGAGTTTAAGCTCCCCTTACAGATTAGCTGGGCCGTTAATGCAACCGGGCTTACTACAACGATTACTTAATTTATTCAGATTGATGACGTTGATGATAATTCTCTCCTTTCATTTTATCTGCTTCAACTGCCTTTGGATTCTGCAAGTTTCAATTTTTCTTTCCCTGCCAAGCTCCTTATTTGCCTTGCCGAGATCCGACTCTACTTTTGCCTTTGCCCTTCAGACTCCCTTCTCCCCTTGATTTAATTGGAGATCTAGAGAGAGAGAGAGAGAGAGAGAGAGAGAGAGAGATCCTTGCTTATGCTATTCAGTCCGAGCTCTTGGATCCTCTTCCTTTGCGCTTTACTAGCCAAGGATGAAAGGAAGAGACCCGTTTCTTCCTTCTGCTCCCCTCTCGCTAATTACTTCATGTCTCCTTGTTGTTGGGTCCAAGCCCTTGTCGGCCAGCCCGTGGGAAAGCCTCTTAAAAGCATGCAGACAGTCCAGTTAAAGTATAGTTTTGCATGGCACTTTTTCCTTATATTGTAAGGGTTTTCACAAGAAATAGATACACAAGAACAATAGCGTGAGTTTTTCCAAGCTGTGTCGAACTGCTCTCTCCTTCTCATATACTCTCTTGCTGCAACTTCCTCTCCCGCCATGGCTTGCATGAGATGGCATCCACCATAGCTAGCCCTCGTTCCAACAACTGGTATCAGAGCTTCAGTGCTCCTTCGGCGTTGGCTTCTCAAGACGCCCATAGGCGGTGCCTCTACAACTACCGGGTGCACATCCAAACACAGTAGCAAGGAGAGACTCTGCCGGTTTGGTACGCAGTCACAGCACAGTGTTTCGAAATGTAGGAGCTCGTAGGTGCTGGTGCCTTGGCAGTTGCCTTTCAAAGCGCTGGCTTTGTTGCACTGTCGAGAGCAGACCCCGATTGTGGTTGCAACGGCAAGCCAGCTAATCAAAACGCAGGGTCCTAGGCGGGCAAGACTTCGTGGGCTGCTGCATCTCAAGACGCAAGAGAAGGAGGCGGAGATAGATGCAGAGCTAAGCTTATCAAGGCCAAGCTGTGTCGGTTTTTGGTGCTTCAGATAACCTCCCAAGTAGCGTTGACCTGTAGCAATCTAAGCAAAGCCATCTGCAATGTTTGGGATGGTGATGAACCTTGATCATCTTCTCTCTGCAAAGCTCGCCATCGCATGTTTCGGCTGCTGTAGACAACTCGTTTTTTTTTGTTATTTTTTATTGTGATTTTCAAACTGAAAACAAAGGGCCACCCAATTTTGGTCTTGAACTTTCTATCCAAGTGGGTATTCACACATAGTGTGTTGATTCACACCCCACAGCCGCAATCTAGTGTATTGGTCAAAAGAGAGTGGCTATCGGCAAAAGGAGTTCTGTGCATCGAGCATTTTGAACGGCCATCAAATGCAAGGCAAGCCAATATGCACTTTCCTACAACATTTCAGCATCTTAATTTACATACAGCACCTCTCTCGAACGCATATGCCAAGTATACCAATTTAGTGGTTCGGATACAGCTAGCAATGCGGGAAGTGATGCAGACCATGACGATTTTCTTCAAAGCACTTGGCATATCAATAGATGCAACCATGGAATTGCTTCGAGGTTGCAGTACAAGATTTCACAAAGTATTTTACCAGTTCAATGTCATACATCTGTTATGTTTTGTCAACAAAATTATGTTTTCCAGTCAAAGCCTCTTTTACATTACTTGTTGTTAGTCATTGTCATGCTTGTCAGCTTTCATCATATCAAAAAATTTGTACGTGATATAGACACTGCCATCCATAAATGGTAAGACCTCCCATTTTATCAGTTCTCAGCCCATTTTTGCACGCTCATGAGGTTACTGGGTACACCATAAACCCAAGGTTTGGCAGTGAACCAAACACTCCAATACTTTTGGTAGATAATGTTTTGACCTACACCCTATCTGTTCAAGGGGGGGTTACTGATCTAGCACCAGGTTATGGATAAACCAAAAATCCTTGGTTGTGAGAGAACCTAAAGCTCCCGGTTGCCGAGTATACCAAAAACTCGAGGTATCATGAGAAAATCTGTCCAGTTCGGGCTTGAGGGGGGGATTGTTGGGTCCAAGCCCTTGTCGGCCAGCCCGTGGGAAAGCCTCTTAAAAGCATGCAGACAGTCCAGTTAAAGTATAGTTTTGCATGGCACTTTTTCTTTATATTGTAAGGGTTTTCACAAGAAATAGATACACAAGAACAATAGCGTGAGTTTTTCCAAGCTGTGTCGAACTGCTCTCTCCTTCTCGTATACTCTCTTGCTACAGCTTCCTCTCCCACCATGGCTTGCATGAGATGGCATCCACCATAGCTAACCCTCGTTCCAACACTTGTTGCTTATGGCCGAGAGAGGAGAGAGAGCCTTTTTCCTTGGTTACTTTCGAGCTCTTGTCCTCCCTTGCTCTTCTACCGTCTCAACACAAGAGCGAGAGTGAGAAAAAGCTTGAGACCCTTTGCACACCCTTCCTCTCTTCTCTTCGTTACACTACTCTACCTTCCTTGCATACCCTAAAAAAAAACCCGCCTCGCTTACACCAAACTTGCAACGAAGGCGCCGTCAGTGATGTGGCATGGGAGTCAAATCTATGATGTGGCAGCGGGTAATATGACCATCACCGAAACTCGACGGAAGTACTGCCAAAATCGTGTGCTAGCAAGCTGATGCTTTTTTGTTTCATGCGCGTCATCGTTCCGGAACCAAAGAGCACTGTGCGAGCTCCTTCTCTCTTGCTGCGCCGCACTGTTCGCCACTGGCTTTTACGCTGTAGCGTTCCCTCCTTTTTTCTTTTTTTCACACCCTTTTACTCTTTAGGGTGTCCATAGCATTTGCCTTGGGCGGCCGGCCTTTGCTCCCGGGCGGCTATTGTAGCCTCATTGTGGGCGGCCGATTGTTTATGGGCCCTTGGGTACCACACTTGAGCACCAAATTTAGCATACATATTGGGCTAGGGACCGCCCGCAATCATTGCATTCCAAAAGTCGTCATTCCAAACACCGACCATCCTCGTCAAGGATCTCATTAGCCCTAAACTGACAATACCATCATGACTTTAACTACCCGTATCAGCATCTCGTACAATATCACATGCTTCAAGATGATGATATAGGTCATTTTGAGAGAGACCCTTGACTTCGCAACTGCTTAAGCCATAGCCGTGTTGGGCATTTCCGACTATCAGCAATCTCAGAGTAAATGAGATTATTGTCAGATGCAACATATCAACCAAGCATTAATGCATGATGTTCCGAAACTTGGTCGAAGTAAAAAGATGGCACTCCGACCGAGCCGACCAAACTGGTACGAAACCGACCCCCGATGAATCTTTAACGACCAATAACTTGGCAACCGGAACTCCGATCGTTGATCTGAAAAGGCCGATGCGCTCCACAAAGTGAGCATTTCAAGCCCATGCATTCCTTTCAATTTTGTCACCTTAGATGCAGTTTCCCAATCCGGTAGAGATCTGCAATCGACTCAAACTTCAAACTGCCATAACTTCTTCACCTGTAGCTCCAATCGACGAGCCATAAAGACAGGCCGGTAGAGCACTTCAACCACTACAGTTTTATATCATAATATCCCATCTATGATCACTTCAAGCATACTCTCTTTTAGCATCATTAAGGCATTTGTTGGCCCTTTTAAAGCCGCATCTGACATACATTAATCATAAACTAGCTTGTTAACAAGCACTGAACACCAACCGTTAATAAGGTAAGCCTCAAATAAGCTCGACGTGCATTTTTCTGGCATCTTTGTTAGCATAGGAGCGGAGCTACACGACACCGGTACTCAAATTTTACCATTGGAATCTCTTATTTGTATGGACTTTATTCAATGTAAGTTTTCTTGATCATAAATTAATCACCATGGAATGGAATCATAGAGGAAATAAATGAAGAAACAAACATCTTAAGCATAGAAAAATATCATAAAACAAGATAATGAAACAATATCATGACATCATGAAATGATAAACTCAATCATTACAAATAAACATGTGACGATATCATTGATTAATCAAGTAAATCCATACAATAACAATCATTTCAATAATAATAAAATGTCATGAAAAAGAACCATGGCATCACTCTTTCAATCATAAAAAAACAATCATCATGGATTAACACCATGGCATCATGGCATAGCACTATGATAGAAGAATCATAAAAATTATAAAAAATCATTATGAAATAATTATATGGAATAAAAACTATCTAGATCATAAGAAATCATTATGAAAGATCTTCATGGCATTATAAAATAAATCCATAGAATAATAAACATAACAAAATATCATGAAACGATATCATGAAATCACAAAACGATCATCTTAATCATACAAATGAGCTTAAAACAACAATGTGGTATAATGAATTGACTTCATGGAATAACAATTCTTTCAATTATGATAAATTATAATGAAAACATATCACCGTATTAAATAACTCTATCTAATAAAAAACTATCTCAATTATACTAAGCCATCTATAAAACAATGTTATATATCATCATCAAAACGCATCATGGTATCATGGAACAACTCCACGGAAGAATATATTTCTTATTAACAAACAATCAATACGAACAACTAATAATCATTATTAAAACATAGCATGTCTCATGGAACAACTCCATGAAATAATAACTATCTCAATAAAAAACGATCATGAAAACACATCATGGCATCATGAAACAACTCTATAAATTAAAGGCCATTTTAGTACTAAATGACGTGTGAATGATTTCTAATCACCATGAAAATACATCATGACATTATGGAATAGCTCCATAAAAGAATAACCATCTCAATGAGAAACAATTTGTACGAACGATTTGTAATCACAATGAAAATGCATCATGACCTCATGAAAGAACTCCATGGAATAATAATCATATCAATGATTAATGACCAATATAAATGACTTCTAATCATAAAAATATATCACGAAATCATGAAATAACTCTATAAAACAATGATCGTCTTAATGAAGAATGATCAGTATGGACAACCTCTAATCATCATGGAAACACACGGCATCATGCAAAAACTCCATGGAAGAATAATCATCTCAATGAAAAAAGATCAATATGAACGATATTTAATCATTAAAAAAAATGTATAATGACATCATGGAACAACTCTATAAAGAAGGAACGACTAGTACGAACAAGTTCTAATCACCATGGAAACGTATCATGGCATCACAAAACAACTCCATGGAAGAATAATTGTTGGAGCTATATAGAGAGCCTACACTTATGCTATATATAGCATAAGTGTGGGCTCTCTATATAGCTCCAACAGATCTAATACCATGTTGAATCGGAGAGAGAGAGCTTAAGTAGAGGAGAAGAGAGAGAGACGACATCATCACATGCAATCCCCAAAGTGTATGTAGAACACACACTGAGTACACATTTAATAGTGGGGACATCTAGCTATATATAGCATAAGTGTGGTCTCTCTATATAGCTCTAACAATAACCATATCAATAAAATAAACAATTAGTACGAACAATTTCTAATCATCTTGGAAAAATATCATAGCATCATGGAACAACTCTATTGTGAATAATAATTTTATCAATAAAATGAACAATCGATACAAACAATTTCTAATCGTCATCGAAACACATCATGGAAACATGGAGAAACTCTACAAAATAAGTACTATATCAATAATAGAACGATCAATACGACAACTTGTGATCATCATGGAAACAAATCATGGAACAACTCCATGGAAGAATAACCTGTTGAGATGTAGAGAGAAAGAGAGAGAGGCGAGACAAGAGATACACCATGTACGCTCCCAAAGACTGATTCATATTGAGGACGAGATACAAATATATAGGTGAGACCAAATTGAGTAGAGTGAGCTATATATAGCTCCAACACCTCCACTCAAACAAAGGTCTCTAGCTTTGGATGAAAAAACCTTTGGGGAGTTCAAGGGAAAAACTTTTGGGGAGTTCAAGCGAAAAACCCAAGTCCCTATACAATGAGAAACTATGAACCAACGATGATGTGAAAGTAAATTGTGTATCTATGTACAAATATACAATTGACTCAAAGATCAGAGTGTGCAAGTGCAGAGTGTGCATAGTGCATGGTATCTATATGATTACAATGTCTTATGTACAAAGCTATCACAATAGCAAAGAAGCTAATCTAGAAAGAGTGAGGCCGAAGCAACTCCAAGCTCTGAGCACAAGAAGATGAAGCGTGATTTGTTGAGGCCTTTGGTAAGAATGTTTGCAATCATCTGGTCACTTGGACAATGTTCAACCATTATGGTGTCTTTGTGTACTTCATACCTGACATAATGATAATGCACAACAATGTGCTTTGACTTATTATATTGAACATAGTCTTTTACAAGACTAATAGCACTCTGGTTGTCACACTGCAAGGGTGTGCTAGAAAGAGGATAATGACCAATATCAACCAGCATTCATCAAATCCAGGTTAGCTCACAAGGTGCAAGTGATGCCACAACATATTCCAACTCAGTCATAGAAAATGCAACACAATGTTGTTTCTTGTTGGTCCAAGAAACAAGATAACCATTTATAAAGAAGCAATTTCCACTAGTAGATCACATAGATAAATGTGAGCTTGCCCAGTCTGCATCTGTGTTACCCAAAAGAAAAGAAGATTGCATAGAATTTGATGTCACCCGTTGTCGATAGACCAAACCAAAATCTGTAGTGCCTTTTAAGTATTTAAATACACGCTGCTATAGACCAATGCTTAAAGAGAAGGACGTTGAAGATATTTTCCAAGATAATTATCAAGAAACAAAATATCACGGTAAGTGTTCATGCCAACAAACTGAAGACATCCAATCAAGTTAGCATAAGGTTGATTTGTGACAAGTTGAACGCCACTATCAAAATTATTCTTCGTAGAACTTGCATGACAAGGTGTGCTGGCCAAATGTGCAGATTCCATACGAATTTTTTAAATAGTATTTGCAATAAAATTTGACTATCAAAGGAATAAATTACCTTTTTTGCAGTTCCTTTGAGTCTGAATGCCAAGACACAAGTGAATCTCTCCATGATTCAGCATATCAAATTCATAAGACAATAACTTTTTCACTTGCTGAAGAAATCCCAAATCATTAGAAACAAGGATGCTACCATCCACATAAAGAGCAAGAATCACAAAATTGCTACCTTGGTGCTTTATGTATAAGTTGGGGTATGAAGAGCAAGAGATGAATCCTTTAGAGGTAAGAAAAAGATCAAATTGTGTGTACCAAGCCCGTGAAGCTTGTTTGAGACCATATAGTGCCTTATGGAGTTGAGCAAAAAGGTCTTCTTTACCTGAAATAACAAACTCTTCTGGCTGTTTCATATAAATTTACTCTTCCAAATCACCACTCAAAAAAGTAGTTTGTGTATCCATTTGATGAGCTTCTAAATCAAATTGAACAGCAAATGCCAATAAAACTCGAACACTTTAATGCGAACAACTAGTGAAAAGGTCTCTTGATAATAATAACCAAAAACTTGGGAGTGACCTTTTGCAGCTAAACGTGCCTTGAACTTATCAAAACATCCATTTGATTTTATCTTTGTCTTATACACCCGCTTATACTTAATAATTGTATGGACAGGAGGTAGTTCAGTTAGTATCCATATACCTTTACAATTGTACTCTGCTTTCATAGCCTCTTGCCATTGATTCTTTTGTGGTGAAGAGAAGCTTCATTATAAGTAAAGGGATTTTTAGAAGTAGAGAAATCATTATCAAAAATATCAATAGGTAGATCAACAAAAATATCAATATCATCATTGAAAACATTTAGAATGGATGGTTGTGAAGAGGAAAGCTCCTCGGTAGGAAGAGTTTCATCATATGAAAAAATGAAAAATCTTGAAGAAAAGATTTAGTATCATCAAAACTATCCATGGACCATGCATCTCCCATAAGGTGTTCCTTATAGGTACCATCACAATTCAATTACTTTCGTAGAATTTGTAGCCTTTAAACGTGTTAGAGTATCCAAAAAATTAACTTCAAGACCAGGAGTATCAAGATTTTTTCGTGTTTCTTTGGGAACATGAATATAAGCAATGCATCCAAAGGGTAAAAAATGAGATACACAAAGAATGTCACCTATCCATGTTGTGATGGGTATCTTACTAGAGGGTGCAGTGGTAGAAAGATGATTCTAATGTTATGTTTCTTGAGTTTTGAGATATCAGCATAAACAAAACAGTGATTCCATACTTTGCAATGATGATCACCTGGAGCGGTGACAACATTTTCTATAGCATCATTGAGAGAGAGTTCAAACAAATTACCTTTTTGAGGAGCAGTGGCTATAGTTTGTCCTTATTTCTCAATTTGGCATTTGGTATGATCAAATCTAACAAAGAGACCAAGATCAACAAGTCTAGCAACTAAAAGAAGATTAAATTGAAGATGTTGTAGATGTAATACTCTTTGCAAAATTCGAGTGGAAGAAGATAAGGTACCAAGGTATAAATCTCCAATATCCTTTACTTAACAAGTCATATCATTAGCAAGATAAACAACATGTTGAATTGGTAGTGGATAATAGTTATGGAGCCACTTAGACTGAATGTCATATTTCCTGTAGTGACAATAAAAAATGATCCATCACGTACATGCAGTATTCTATCTAGAGCAACTAAACATAGGACGCAACTTGTTTCTGGTACAATATTGTTGCAATGTTTAGTAGCATATGCTCTATTATGATCTATGTAAAATCGACGCGTATAGCACATATGAGTGGGATGATCAGATCTTCCACAATATTGACAAGAAGAAGAAGAATCTCTAGATAAATGTGGTTGTCTAGTGGTAATGTTGTGTGCTTAATCATATTCACGTGCCCACAATCATCTTCAATATGGCCATTTTTGTTGCTGTAAGAACATTTTTTATTAGAAAATTTGAGACGAGAGAAAATATTATCACGATGGTCACCTCTGCAGTTTTCTCGTTGAAATGGAAGATTTAGAGCATAAAAAGCATGTTCCATCTGTTGTGACTCAGTCTCCTCTTTTGAAATCATAGATGTATCATGACCAAAATTACGTCATTCTTGATGTTGAGAGTATTCAATTAAAGACATACAGGCTTGGTTGAAATCGAGACTACCTTTATTAGAAAGAATGGTAACAATGTTATCATAAGAAGATTCCTTCATCGTGTCAAGGAGAAGTGTAATCAATTGTTTTTATGGAACAGGATCACCAACAGCAACAAGTTAATTGGTTATAAATTTGAAAGACTCAATATGTCCGGTCATGGTAGTACCAACTTCATATTTTAACTTCTTAAGCAAACCTCTCAAGTAAAGCATTCCTGTAACAGATTTCTTTTGAAAGTTTGTAATAAGGTACTTCCATACGTCATCGGAAGTAGACAGTACATCACACAAAAGAGACTCAATAAGAGCAAAAAAATATATGAATGAGCTGCTTTATCACATCATTGTCAATACGTATACGCAACATGTCAGTCTTTAAATACAGGTCCTTTAGTAATAAGCACATTGTCATGATTTGTATCAACAGGCTGAGGTGGATATACACAATTTCCAAGGATAATAACAAAGAGTTCATCGCCTTCAAGAATTAACAACATCTTCGCTTTCCAACCTGGAAATCCTTGGCCTTGGAAAGAAGAAAAAACACTGGCCAGAAGGAAAACCATTGACGAGAATAGTCATAGCCATATCTGGTTGTGAGAAGATGTATAAGATAAAATCACAAAATCTGCACATGATATATGGTGAAGGTTGCAATTGAGAACAAGAGAAATACGATGGTTGTGTTCTACCAATGACAAACGCAAGAACGATACTCAATAAACGTGCAAAGATAAGAGGGATGTCACCCAAAAAGCAGGACAAAGGAGATGTTAATAAAAGAGTGCTCAAAATAGAGTGACGTGAGATGCGACGTGAGACTCAATATTGACGGCCGCAATATGAATAGTAAAATAATAAATTTTCTCAAAAAAGCTGACGCCAAAATTAGAAAAACAATCGCGAACGCTTCACAAAGACGCACGAGGATGAAACCTGCGTAAAGCTCGATTGTAGTAAAAACATCATAACTTTCTGCTGTGAATTCCGATTGATGCAAACCCCAAACTCAAATCGAAGAGTGCAAGGAGACGAACAAGTTTTGGATAAAACGCATCATTGCACTATGCTCCATGGTGCTTTTCTCGTTTCTACAAATTTTGAGCAGAACACCCCTGAAAAAAAACGTAATCAACGAATCACCATATCAATTAGAAATAAATGCCACACAAAACACTAATCATATTCTTCTTAACACAAAACAATCACAGTTTACGCTAGTGGTGTAAAAAATCAGTCACTTTTGTGGCTTTTTGAGATTTTTTTAAAAAAATCTCAACACTATGTTAGTTATCTAAATAGAAAATGGTTTCAGGGAATTATGACCAACACTCAATATGAGTTGATAAAAAATAGTACATAGCTAAATGAATGTCTAAAGGTGTCTTTCCATTCCCATCTTCTACAACTAATTTGTGCGGATGGACAAAAAATTTCTATTTTCATTGTTAAGTAGACCGAAACTTCTCTGAAAAATCCTTCAATAGGTATGTGATAAACGTACCAAGCTTTTTAACCCATATACAAAGGCTGCCAACATTTATTACTTCTCCAAGTTAAGTGTTGAAGTGCAGTTTTACGTAAAATTAGCTAATTTTAGAAAAGTAAATTTTTTTATTTTTGAGTTTTTTGTGTTAATTGTGTATTTAGAAACCCTTTTCATATCTTGAACCCATAATTAAGAATTTTCATGAAATTTTGATGTCATATACAAAAGTTATGTTTCATTTACTGAAATCCTGATGTGAGCCATTTTTGTGGCTCATTACAAGTCTAGTGTTAACGAGAATCAATCCTCAAGTATAAAACTTGTAGCAATTATGAATCTTACATGCAAATCGCATACACATACTTTGTTTTGTAGCCACATGAATTGAATCGCCGCATGATTTACCGCTCTAGTACCATGTTGAGATGTAGAGAGAAAGAGAGAGAGACAAGACAAGAGACTCACCATGTACGTTGTTCTTTCGTGGCACGTGCATAATGTGAGAACTAAAATATCTACCTTACTCTCAATGCTTTTGTTATGTGGGACCGAATGCTATAATGTACATATTATGATATATACGAGAATAGATGCCACGGTTGCAGTCGTATACATACGTTCCCTGGCGGGCAAGGCTCTAGACGTGGCACTATGGCAGGCTTTGTTACATAAAAATATGCCTATTTTGCTTTAGAAAAGTACAAATTTCAAGTTTATAGAAGTGGCACGCTTGTTTTGCCTAGAAAGTTCAATGCGAGTAACCTCGGCCAAAAACAGCAAGTTTCATGTGCGAGCATAAAAGACGTGTCCAAAGTGCTTACCAAGTGGAAAAATGAGATTCAACATGAAATTTGAGACCAATGGTTTTTTTCCACAAATGTAGGGATTTTCCCAGCTCGTTTGGGCTTTTTACAGATGAAAAGTGGCATTTTTAGGCTAATAATAGCAAAAAATGGTTTAAAATGCTAAAAAAAGCTTAAAAACAGCCTATAAACAACTCAAAATTTCATTGTTGCATAAGTTGTGTGGGAAATTTTAGAGCCAAGACTGAGCTCTTTTGGGCATATGAGCAAGGAGATACAACCATTCCTTTACATGGTGCTAGTGCAGTCCCTTGCTGCTTCCACTACATGGTTGAGGCTCTGAGGCCTCCAATTAGGATTTCACCTTCTCAAATAACTACTTGGGATTCTCCAATGAAGTACTGAAGCTTCCATGAAATGGTCACGATGAAGAATCCAAGCGTAAATTTAGGGTTTTTAATAGATTGAACTAGCATTGCATCTGTGCAATTGGGAGCGAGGCTACACCTAATCTTCACACACATAAGAATTTTGAGTTGATCTTGATTCATTTTCAGAGTGGAGCTTTCATGGCTGGAGTTTTGTTCTTTTTTAGTGCGTTTTTGGCTTCAAATCATCTACGCTGGCGAGGAGGAATGGAGAACACACCCGACACACACGCAATGGCCCCTATATAGCTCAGGGTATTCACAGCACCCTTGTCCTCTTGAAAACACCTTCAAAACAAGCCACTCACACTAAGAGGGCCTCGCCTGTACTTCGCCCAATGCACCAACACTCTGCACAATCCTCAGACAACTACCACACCGATCGTGCCCGCTTCTCATACTTCCACAATTCAACACCTCTCTCTCTTTCTCTCTCACACACAGGGGACCCGGGAGGCGCACACACTCACACACACCGACACCACACACCTGGGAGATGAGAAAAGAAGAAAGGGGGGAAGGGGAGAGAGACGACGCCAAAAAACGGCAATGACAACTTCTCCTTCAAAAAAGAAAACTCATGTACATGATCCACGTGGCCTCCTCTTGACCACACCATGTCTATCACCCATCCGTACAGAGGGGAATACACCTTCCTCGAAGCTCGACTCTCTCGGCACACGCCTTGACAGAAAAAAACACCTCTGCCTTCGTTTTGACAGGAGCCTTTTCCCTTTGTAGCTTTGGCTGGCTGCCTCTCCTGCAAGGTCTTCGCCCTTTCAAGCCACATCACAACGATCCACCATCGTGTGCAGCTTCGACTCCTCGAGCGCACGAAGAAACCTCTTCTCTTGCAATTCTCCTCCTTCTTTCCTCACCTTCCCCCTTTCCCTTTCTTTCCCTAAGCTTAAAAGCTCAAGGAGCCGAAAAAACCCGTCGAAGAAGTTCCCCTTCCTTTCCTTTTTCTTTGTTTCTTTTTTGAAGGCAAAAATAGACCAACTAAACTTTCTTTTTTTGGCAGTGGCCACTGCTCCTCTTAGACTTCTCCAACAAAAACTATTTTTACCCTCTTTCCTTAAGTTAACTTTTGGAACACCTTTCCCTTTTTAGAAATCTCTAGCTACCATTTTTTCCTTTGAACTTGCAGTTTACAACTAAAGAGTTTCTTAAGACTCATTTCCCATGCAATCGGTGCTTCCTCTTGCACACATTTGTCAGCTATCCATTCAGTCTTGGTATACCAAAAATTGCATCTTATCGTCCTGAGACTCTTGGAGCTCCACTCCATTCCAACCCCTACACGCCTTTTGAACTTGGTAAAAATCACACGGTCTCTTTCTATTCGACAAGTGATCCCAACTTCAATCCCCCATATCTCACCACTTGAGATCTCGATTGACAAGCCATCAAGTCCGGCCATCTCATGCTCTTGAAAAGCACATTTAAAAATAGGGCAAGCCACCTAATGATCCCTTTCTGCCATTCTTGAATGCCAGCTTGAACGGGCCCTACCTCGATGCCCGTGACTTCGATCGGCCATCCGCAAATTTTGGCAGACCCCCCATGTTGCATGCGATTTTCCAGGACCGGAGCGAGCTCAAAAATATCTTTGTCCGCATGCCTATCAACGCCGCTCGATGAACACATACCCGACCCCGGCAAATATTCCACAGGCCATAACTTGCCTGTACCCATTGATCCCATTTTTTCGCCACCTGTCTGTACCTGCCCTGTCCGTCGAGACGTGCAAATCATTCCATCTTCGGACAATCATAACTTTCACACTGGAACTCCGTTTGACGAGCCGTCTGGACGAGCTTCTAGAGCATCTTGAACAACACATTTCAGGACACATTTTTCGCATTTTGAACACCTTGACTTGCTGTCATCAGTATCTCACTTTTGGAGGCCCCCCTGGCCTAAAAAGCCACTTTAAGCATACATTTCGGATGCCACTCTCCTGCCCAGGGCCTTTATTCTTGCTTTAGCCCTTTGCCATGTGCCTAGTATCACCCTTTGCACTGCATAGCACACTTCTCGACGCATACCAACTTTGGCTGCACCATCATTGCCCACCCCCTTGTTGAACATTCATGTTCAACCAAAACTAGCTTTATTGAACTTGAAACTTGCAACACTTTGCAAACACTCAACTACACTAGAAAACACACCACCATATGTAAAATATGTATAATATGTACAAAACTACATGTATGTTACTCTTAAGTCCCTTCAAGTGGGTTGCCCAACCCCCCTAGTCACAATTTGATGCACATCGGGCACCATTTCCCTATCAAAGTACAGCTTGAGCCGTACATGTACACCATTTACCCTGTGCCTGAGAAGCTTACCATTGGCTCTCATCAGCTGATAGGTCCCATTCGAAAAGCCCTTTTGCACTTTGTACGGACCCGTCCACTTCTTTTTGAACTTCTTCTCGAAGGTGAAGTCCAAGTAGCTCTCATACTTCATTACTAGATCCCCTTCTTCTATCTTTTTTTCTGGCAGACTCTCATTGACTTTGGCCATTCTCCTTTCCCGCTGCTTCACATAGTAGTCTGCTGTTGCCTCTCTATCCATCTACAATGCCTCAAGGCCGACAATCCTATCTTGTAAGACAGCTTGTGGAGTGGCATTGATGTGCCACATACCTTTCAAAGCATCCAGTTGTGCATGCACTGGCAGCACCACCTCCTTACCATAAACCAACTCAAATGGAGTAAAGTTGGTCGCCACTTTGTAGGACATCCTGTAGGCCCATAGACACTTCTCTAAATTGATTTCCCATTCTGTCTCCTACTTATATACATACTTCGTGAGCATTTTGATGATTTGTCCATTGGCACTCTCCACAAGACCATTGCATTGGGGATGATAAGGCGAGGAAAACCGATGTTGAATCTTTAGTTTTTCCACCAATGCCTGCATAAGCTAGCTTCTAAATCCTTGCCCTCTATCAGAAATGAGTACCCACGGCACTTTGTAACGGCAACAAATGTTATCGAAAACAAAGTGGGCCACAACCTGTGCATTTACCTCCTTCACAGCATTGGCCTCGACCCACCTGGTGAGGTAGTCAATGACTACCACAACATATTTCTTGCCAGTTGTAGACTTAGGGAGTGGACCGATGGCATCCAAACCCCACTTTTCGAAAGAGCAATAATCTCACCCTGTGACTCAGCTATCAAAAGCCTCTCTCCTATAGTCTGGCATTCATGACAGGTCTTGCACCAATAGTGCACATCCTTCACTACTGAAGGCCACCAAAAACCCGCTCTCAACACTTTAAACAATACTTGACCTTTCCCCTGGTGTCCGCTCTCCTCATGACATTGCTCCAGCACCAAGTTAATCTCTTCTTTATAGAGAACTCTTCTCAGCACCCCGTCTCTGCCGTAAGTCGTTAGGTCTTCACCTACTAATGTAAATTTGTGTGCTTTCTGAACTATCCTCCTCCTTTGCGGTTTAGACAAACCTTGAGGACATTGCCCGGTACTCAAAAAATCTTCCACCTCCTTCAATGACTCCCTACGTGTGTATGTGGCTGGGGCCACATATATACCTGCAACATGTACCTGCACCTTACTGCTTGCTAGTTGGTATGCCTCTTGGTTGTGCTCCCTCTTCACATGCTTGAACTGGATCTCTCTAAAGAACTTCAACAACTTTTTGATGGCAAATAGCCAATGTTTTAAGGAATCGCGCTTTACTTGCCATTGGCCTAGCAGTTGCTTGATGAACAATAACGCATCACCTTTGACCACCAACCTGGAAATTCTGAACTCGACGCATTGTTTCAAACCTAGATGGAGGGCGAGATATTCTGCTTCATTGTTGGTATGAACATCCTCCAAATCATAGGCTTTTGAGAAGATTACCTTGCCGTGTGGATCGTGTATCACCACACCTCCCCTAGATTTCTTTATCACCCTCCTATATTTACCATCAAACCACATGGTAAAAGCTCCCATCAGGTCGGGCTCCTCTTTGGCTTCATCTTGCACCACTCTTGGATAAATTGGCAAATCCACCGCTTTGCTGACCAAAATGTCCGCCAAATGGGACTGACTTGTATGGTCAATCTTGAACTCCAACTCGAATTCCTGCAACACTATCACCCACTTCATGATCCGCTTCCCTGGCTTCAAGTGTAGTACTATTTCCGGCAATAGATTATTAGCCGTCAACACATAAAACTTACGCACAATGAGGTGCACTTTGAACTTTCTACAAGCAAAAACCAATGCCATGACCCACTGCTCCACTTCAGTGTAAAACACTTCTCTAGGACTTATAGGCTTATAGCTCCTTCCTACCTTCTAGAGTAACACCACCCCAATAGCCACGGTACCTACCGTCATTGACACATAGAAATCATCCTCTTGGCTTGGAGGGCACACAGTTGGCAGCTGTTTGACAAAAAAATTCTTTCACCCTGTCAAAAGTTTCTGGAGCATTTTCATCCCATTCAAAGCCATGCACCTGTTGAGATCTTTTTTGGAGAGGATACACATACTGTGACAGCATCCAAAAGAAACGCGACAAATACTTTAGCTTATGTACAAAGGACGCCAAGCCTTGTGCACTAGAGGGAGGCTCCATCAAGACTAGCGCTTTGACCTTTTTCGGATCCGCCTCAATTCCATTCTCTGACACCACATGACCTAGCAATTGCGCTCGAGGTTGTGATAGCTTGCACTTCTTAGGGTTTAATTGACCTCCTTCTTCGTCCAGCCGTTGAAAACATAGCTGCAAATTTGACAAATGATCCACCCTTGAGCTAAAACATCCAATATCATCCATGAAAACTCTAATGAACCTGCCCAAGTAGGGATCAAACACCCTATTCATCCAGTCTTGGAAGGTGGCGTAGGCATTCACTAAACCAAACGACATCCTGCGATAGGCAAAGCATCCCCATGGAGAGATAAATGTCGTCTTTAGCTGGTCTTCAAGCGCAATCCCTATCTGAAAGTACCCTGAAAATCCTTCCATAATAGAGTACCTCTCATGTCCTGCCACCTGATTTAAGATTTCATATTGGAACGGCAGCGGGTAGTGGTTTCTCTTGGTCGCCGCATTCAATGTCTTGTAATCAATGCACACCCGCCATTTTCCATTCTTCTTAGGGGGGATAACCACTGGAGAAACCCACTCCAACTCCTTCACGGGGTATATGATACCTGCATCTAAAAACTGGTTAATCTTCTGCCAAAGAGCCTCCTTCTGAATTTCCCCTAACCTCCTTAGCTTCTGCGCCTTTGGTTTTCACCCTTCTTTAAGAACTATCTTATGCTCTGCACCCTTCGCTCCTCGTAAATCCTCGTACTTCGTCGCAAATAAATTTGGAAAAGAGGCACACAACTCAACATAGACTTCTCTCTCTTTCTTGGTCAAATCTTCGCTTAGCATAGCAGTTACCTCCTCCACACCTATGCCACCAACCTACGGTTGCACCTCCCCTTTTGCATGGGAGCCTTCAATAGTGATCCCAAACAAGTTGGCATCTATCTTTAGCATATCATCCTCGTTTTCCTCTTCCTCAGTATCTGTGTAGCCCTCATCATAGCTTGTCTCGGTCTCATACTCATAGCTTGTCGTATCATCTTTGTCTTTTTCTGCCACAGGGTGAAAACGGCTCTCTTTGGTCTTCAAATCAAGCACCACCTGTCTCCCTCTCGCCTTGTCAGGCAAGGTGAACACTCTGCTCCCTCAATCCTGCTTAGCCCCTATTGCAAGTAGCCATGGCCTACCCAAGATGATTGGATAAGCATTATCACCCGCTTTCATCACAAAGAAATCGATTAGGCACTCAATGCCCATCACTTTTACTCTTACGTCTTGAGCCACGCCCAAACATCTAGCCTTGGTATGGTCCTCATGTGTACATTTGACTTAGCTACTACTTTGACCCCTGTTTCCTTCACTGCAGCTTCCGTCATGACACAAACTTGTGCTCGACTGTCTATATAGGCTTGAACCTGCATCCTCTTTTCAATGACCGCATCCACTAGAGGAAGGACATCCGTTGGGCTACCCACTCTCAATGCCATGTTTTGTATTGCATGCACATTCTTCTTGGCCTTTGGAAGCCTCGTGTTGACACTTGTAGACCACTGTCTACGTAGCTTGGGATTTAAAGCCAACAAACTGACCAAAGGTAATGTTAGCCTTTTGATTTTGAACATCGCTTACCAAGTCATATTCAGGGTAGCCGCGTCCTAGCTAAAAGTCTGCTTGCTTGATTTTGCGACAGCTCCTCTTCTTGCTAGTTTCCGGTTTCTCCTTGCCTTCGTACACTTTCTCTTTACCTTTACGAGCTCTTGTCTCCCACTCGGTTTCTGTCTCTCTTTCTATCCTTTCTCTCTTGTTGGACAAAACTTCAACATCCTTCTTATCCACTCCGATGATATTCACCCTAGGGACTTCACCACCATCCTGAGGAGCTGGCGGCACCCGATTCTCGACTACCTGCTCACTTGGGCCATTGAGTTGTGCTTGGCCTCTACCTCTGCCAAACAGTGGATAAATACCGCCTCTTTCTCTTAGCGGATGAGGGCAATCTGGCGCATAGTGTCCTTCTTCACCGCAATTGTAACACCGGCCAGGCAGTGGCCTTGTCTTGCCCCTTGCTCCTCTGGGTTGACCTCTATCCATCACTCTTAGCCGCAATTCTTGCATTTTCTTAGACAAATCCTACACAGTTCGCACCCAATTTTGTGGCACAACGGCTACACCTCGATTTGCCTGGTTTTCATCATGAACAACATCCCTCGAACCCTGAGGTTGGACCACTTCTTTATAACTAGACAAGCCTTGTTCAATCTTGTTTTTTATTTTCCTGCTCTTTGCCTTTGCGATGGCCACTGCACCATTATAGTTTTCTGGGCTCTCAAAATCCACTTTATCCCTCACTTTAGGATGCAGGCATGCCATGAATTTATCGAGCTTAAAGTAGTCGCCATTGGCCAATTGTATGGCACCCGCTAACTTTGCCCAACACACTTCAAAATGATCCAAAAACAAACTGAACTCTTCACTTACATCCCGTTTGAGTGCCTTCAGTTTGGCATCCATCTCCACTGGGGACGCCTCTTTGCAGAAATCATGTAGGAAACGCGCCCGCATAGCCGGCCAAGCATGCCTCGACTCACCTTCCAAAGCTCCGTACCATATCTTTGCCTTCCCGCACATCACCAAAGGAAATGTCTGGATCTTGCTGTCCTCGTTCGGCATGCATAGCGACAGCATATACAACTCAAAGTCTGTAACCCACTCATCAGGATTTTCTTCACCTGTAAAAATTGGCCCATATCTTCGAGACGCCATGTCGACCAGCACCAAAAACTGCTTCTCTTCACTTAACTGGGAGCAATCAGTGTGCTCCTCTGTGGGCGCACCAGAAGATGGCGAGGGGGAATGAGGAACACATCCGACACACACGTAATGGCCCCTATATAGCTCAGGGTATTCACAACACCCCTGTCCTCTTGAAAAAACCTTCAAAACAAGAAACTCACACTAAGAGGGCCTCGCCTGCACTTTGCACAACACTCTGCACAATCCTCATACAGCTACCACACCGATCTTGCCCGCTTCTCGCACTCCCACAATTCAACACCTCTCTCTCTTTCTCTCTCACACACACAGGAGACCCGGGAGGCGCACACGATCACACACACCAGCACCACACACTTGGGAGATGAGAAAAGAATAAAGGGGGGAAGGGGAGAGAGACGACGCCAAAAAACGGCAATGACAACTTCTCCTTCAAAAAAGACAACTCATGTACATGATCCACATGGCCTGCTCTTGACCACACCATGGCTATCACCCATCCGTACAAAGGGGAATACACCTCCCTCGAAGCTCGACTCTCTCGGCACACGCCTCGACAAAAAAAATCACCTCTGCCTTCGTTTTGACAGCAGCCTTTTCCCTTCGTAGCTTTCGCTGGCTGCCTCTCCTACAAGGTCTTCACCCTTTCAAGCCAGGTCACGGTGATCCACCATCGTGTGAAGCTTCGACTCCTCGAGCGCACGAAGAAACCTCTTCTCTCGCAATTCTCCTCCTTCTTTCCTCACCTTCTCCCTTTCCCTTTCTTTCCCTAAGCTTAAAAGCTCAAGGAGCCGAAAAAACCCGTCGAAGAAGTTCCCCTTCCTTTCCTTTTTCTTTGTTTCTTTTTTGAAGGCAAAAATAGACCAACCAAACTTTCTTTTTTTGGCAGTGGCCACTGCTCCTCTTAGACTTCTCCAACAAAAACTATTTTTACCCTCTTTCCTTAAGTTAACTTTTGGAACACCTTTCCCTTTTTAGAAATCTCTAGCTACCATTTTTTCCTTTGAACTTACAGTTAACAACTAAAGAGTTTCTTAAGACTCATTTCCCATGCAATCGGTGCTTCCCTCTGCACGCATTTGTCAGCTACCCATTCGGTCTTGGTATACCAAAAACTGCATCTTATCATCCTCAGACTCTTGGAGCTCCACTGCATTCCAACCGCTACACGCCTTTTGAACTTGGTAAAAATCACACGTTGTCTTCTGTTCGACAAGTGATCCCAACTTCAATCCTCCATATCTCACCACTTGAGATCTCGATTGACAAGCCATCAAGTTCGGCCATCTCATGCTCTTGAAAAGCACATTCAAAAACAGGGCAAGCCACCCGATGATCCCTTTCTGCAGTTCTTGAATTCCAACTTGAACGGGGCCTACCTAGATGCCCCTGACTCCGATCGTCCATCCACAAATTTTGGCTGACCCCCCATGTTGCATGCGATTTTCCAAGACCGGAGCGAGCTCAAAAATATCTTTGTCCTCATGCTTATCACGCCGCTCGATGAGCACATACCCGACCCTGACAAATATTCCACAGGCCATAACGTGCCCGTTTGAGCTCCGAATGGCGAACCGAAAAGACCGACATGATCGACAGCTTGAGCTTTACACCTCTAACCATTTATCCCCTTTTTTTGCCACCTGTTTGTACCTGCCCTGTCCGTCGGGACCTGCAAAGCATTCCATCTTTGGACAATCATAACTTTCACACCGGAACTCGGTTTGGAACTCGGTTTGACGAGCCCTCTGGACGAGATTCTAGAGCATCTTGAACACCACATTTCGGGACACATTTGCCGCATTTTGAACACCTTGACTTGCCGTCATCATTATCTCACTTTTGGAGGCCCCCCTGGCCTAAAAAACCACTTTAAGCATACATTTCTGATGCCACTCTTTTGCCCAAGGCCTTTATTCTTGCTTTAGCCCTTTGGCATGTGCCTGGTAGCACCCTTTACACTGCATAGCACACTTCCCGATGCAGACCAACTTTGGCTGCATCGATGCCTTGCTTGAATTTGCTATGAATCCTCAGAGTCAGAGGCCTGACGCTTTCCTAGTTGCACTGTGCACTTCTTGACACATTTTAGGTGAGCCTGACGCAAAATAGGCTAGGGTGAGGGTCCAAAATCTTCATTGAAGGTCTCAAAACAAACTTTTAAAGCTATGGAGCGACAAGATCAACAGGGGGTTCGATTTGATCCAGTCACAATGCAAACGTTTCAAGCTTTTGCAGTGTTCATGCAACAGCAACAAGCTACAGAAAGGAGAGAGCTTTTCTCAACCAAAGCGCTTAATGTGTAGTAAAGAAAATGGACCAATTTAAAGGTAAAGATGTAACAAAGTAGCTTTGTGGGTATGTAAAGGAGATGGAGCTACATCGAGTGCCCAAAGCAGAGATGGTGCAAAGTTTTGAACTAGTTGTGGTTCCCGAGATCAGAGAGCATGTAAGGGGAATTAGAAATGAGCATGGGGCAATTTGGGAAGCATTCAAATTAGCCGTGAAAGAAGATTATTTCATGGAGGACTCCGTAAGGATAACAAAGAGGACTTTTTTAGAGTGGGTACTTTGTCCAAAAGAGGGACTTTCACCTATCGAACTACTAAGGGAATTTGAACGCCGCTATGATCAACTCTCAAGAACTGAGAAGGCTACCCTAAACTCAGAGAAGATAGAGTTCTTTTTGCAGGCTGCAGGTAAAGAGATTTAAGAGAAGTTATAGCTAGTACTTGAGGATAAGGATGTAGAACAAGGCTTAAAGACTAATTGGAATGAAGTTGAAGATGCCATTTCCTTGCTAACTAAGTGACAACGACAAAGAGACAAGATGATAGTCAACCCTACTCAAGTCCCAAGTATTCCCAAGATTCCTATAAAGCCTGTTATTGTGGCTCCAAAGAGTGACAATCCTAGATGATATTGTTAAAGGAATGCAAGAGCTAAAGTTAAATCTTACAAGGCTAGAAAAGGGACAACCATCAGGTCAACCTCTAGGGCAATGACCTCATAGCAGAGAAGGCTTTGTAAACAAATGCATATGGTGTGATAGTACTGACCATGCAAGGATATATAGTGAAAGCTTTAAAGACGCTTTGACAAAGGAGCTTGTTTTCTTTAAAGATGGCAAACTTCACTTAAGTGAAACAGGTAAGCTCTTGGGAACAAACTTTGGCAAAGGTGGGATGAAGAAGCTAGTTGAGGACATGGCTACTAGCCGTGCCATCTCAATGGTTGAGGCAGCTGCCTATGGGTTGAAGGTGGATCCTATTACAAAAAAGGGATCAGTCAAGGTTGGAGCCAAGGAATCTAATGGTATTGGAGAGCTATGGCCATTCGCTATAGAATTTGCTATGAAGGGTAAACGGACTATAGTGGTTTTACATGAAGCAGGAGACTTTATTTGGCTAGAAGCAGGTTGGAATGACCCTGTAGATTCTTTTTCAGTGCATGCGTACATTGCCAAATTTCAAGCCAATGAGGCCATTGTTGAAGAGAAACGCACACACAAGAATGGGGAGGAAGGGCCTTCAAAGCGGGCCATTAGCAGTGGAGGTAGAAATGACACAGTGCCTCCTAGATTACCTTCCCCACAACAGATGCCTGTCCCCAAAATGCCTATGGAATAAGCCTCTAAAGAAAAGAAGAAGGAAGCAACGAAATCCAAAGTGAGGGGTTCAGTCTACAAACCTCCAATACGATATAGAGGCAGCAATGGATCTTACAAAGATTTTGGAAGAGAGGATTTTGAACAGTAAGGTGGAATTTACCTTGGGTGAGGTCCTTGGAATAGCAAAGAGGGAGTTTCATGAAGAGATAATTGATATCATAAAGAGGAAGCGGCAGTCTCTTACTGAATCTATACATGTACAAGGTGAAGAAGAGACTTTAAATGCACATGAAGTACATGTCAAGGTGATGAAACTATTGTTGGATGCTACAAGTCTAGGGGAGGAGTAAAACATGTTCTCTTCTTGGATGATGAAGATGAAGTTAAGACCACTCACAAAAGTTACTACTTGAAGAGTCATTGGGCAAGAGAAACTACTGAGACCCTGGTAAAGATGGGAGACTTAGAAGAGCCATACATTGCGCTGATACATCATGGATGAGAAATTAACCTCATGTCAAAGTGTCTTTATCAAAAAGGAAAATGGAAAATTGATATAAATCATGGATGGATGATTCGTGCAACAAACAACTCATCAGGGGAGTTGTACGGAGCTTGTCCAAATGATAAGGTGACTATAGGGGATGTGAAAGATGACAAAAAATTCTTTGTACAGGAGATGTCTACATACCCTCTTATCCTTGGGTAGCCATACATCACTACTACTTGCATGGAAACCAAGGTGATGGATGATGGGTGAGCTTATGCAAGAATAAGGAGCAGGGATGGAAAGCGGGCAGTACAATTCCTTACTGTTTGTGTGGACCATGAAAGGAATTGTGAAAGTCTTAGTGAGCAACCCTTGCCAAAGAGAAACAAAGAATTCAAGGACTATAGGGATATGAGGGGTTTTGTTCATGTACCATTGTAGAGCGGGATCGCACTGGTACAAGAAGAGAAAAGTTCTTGCATGATGTATATGCAAAGGAAACATTTTCTACATGTTTTGTAGGATTAACAGACTATGGATCTATTGATTTTACAAAGTGTGAGTACTTAAAGCGGGGTGAACGACAACATGTAAATAGTGTACAAAGAGGTTTGAAGATGAATGGCTTGCTAGAAGATGATAAATGCATTGGAGGGGTGTTTGATGAGTGTTCGTTTGTGGATACTATGCAAGACTTGGAGTCTTTAGTGGATTTCAATTTGTGTATGAGAAATGAGGTTGTGAAAGTTTGCTCAATAGAAATGTAAGTCATTGAGAATTTAAAAAATTCTCAAGGTGTTGATGTACTAGTGGAGACTAAGTATAAGTCTGTGGAAAAGAAAGTGAAACTAGTGGCATTACCTCTACCAAAAGATTGCACAAATAAGATAGAGCAAGCTGCTTTGCAACCTAGCCTTTGTGACCCAAAGAAAGATTGGACACAAGTTTACACAGAATTCTTTGAAGGAGTTAAAGGTTGGTTGCAAGGACAACTGAAAAGATATTCTTTGAAGACATGCTTGCCAAACACGGAAAAGCTTTTGCATTTGATCCCTATGAGATAGGGTGTGTTGATCCATCCATTGTTGCTCTTATGGTGATCTTCACTATCCCTCATGTACCTTGGAACTTGAGGCCTATTCTTTTTCCAAAGGCTCATTTGCAAAAACTCATTGAGTTGCTTAATTAAAAGATCAAGATGGGTATTTTCGAGCCTTTTTGTGCTCCATATTCAAATAGGTGGTCCACAGTTCCCAAGAAAAATGATTCTTTATGCTTTATTCAAGATACAAAACCTGTAAATAAGGTGACAACAATCAGAAATGTGGGTATAGGGCCAATTGTCGAGGAGTTTGCAGAGGCATTTGCAGGAAGGGAATATTCTATCGGAGATTTGTACTCAGGGTATGATCAGTTCCAACTAGCAATGGAAAGAAAGAACCTGACTACCATGAGGACCCTCTTGGGTTCGGTAAGGATGTGCACCTTACCTCTGGGTGCAACTAATTCAGTTGCACATATGATGAATGGTATGAACAAAGTCATATGTGACTTCATACCGCAAACTACAATGCCTTTCCTTAATGATGTGCCAATCAAAGTATGTGATGTAAGCGACATAGATGTGGCTCTGGACTCGAGGGGACATCGTAAGTATGTGGAAAACCATATCAATGATTGTGATAATATCTTGTCAAGGCTGGAAGAGGTGAACCCTACCTTGTCTGGCCAAAAGTCAGTGTTTGGTGTTTAGCGAAGTTCTTATTGTGGGACATATGTGTGGGCCATATGGTAGAAGGCCTTGTTGCAAAGATTGATGTAATTTAGAGAATGAAAGAGAAATGTAAAAATGTCACTAAGGTTCGAAGGTTCTTAGGTGCATGCGTGTTTTATGTTATCTAGATTCCGCATTATGCACATGTGGCAGAACCTTTGTATAACCTTTTGAGAAAGAACCAAAAGTTTCAATGGGAAGAAATGCATACTCATGCCATGAGAAAATTAAAGAAGTTGTTGCTTATGTCTCCAGCTTTGAGGAAAGAAAACTATGAATATGGAAGATATGTAATTGTGACAGTGGATACTAGCCCCACAGGAATTGGATGGGCGATTGGGCGAGATGATGATGATGGCAAGTGATATGTGGTGAGATTTGGAGAAAAAGTCCTAATTGGTCATCAACGCAACTATCCAAAGGTAAAAAGAGAGTTATGGGGAGTAGTCACAGCTTTGAATTGTGACAAAGAGTATTTGATAGGAGCAAATGTAATAGTGGAGACTGATTGTCTACCCCTTGTTGGAATGATCACAAGCTGCTCAACTCTCGACCTTGCTATGTTGAGATGGATTGCCTACATAAAGTCCTTGAATCCAAAATTTAAGCATATTGCAGGGAAAGATAATCCAATTTCTGATATGCTTTCAAGAGCAAGGTATGATAATGAAGAAGACATGGTTGTGAAGGGTAATGATGTAGGCACACAGTTCTATATTATCTCTCATGCCAAGGGTTATCATGTTTGTCTGTCAAATGCACTTGAGTCATTTACAGAGGACCTCTATCAAGGTGTTTGGTTGCTCATTGGACACTATCTGAGCACTTTGACAAGACAAGAAGGGTGGACTGATCAAGAGTTCAAAAGAATACGGAGAAAGGCATATGCATACTTTCTGAATAAGTACTTATGGAAGCGTCGAAAACAAAGAAATGGGGTGTCGTTGAGAGTTGTGAAAGGTAAGGATGCTCAAAATGAGCTTATGAAAAAGTTTCATGAGAGTCTTTATGATGGACATAGAGGTGTATGGGCCACCTTTACTAAAATGAAAGAGAGGTATTGGTGGAAAGGTATGTATAAAGATGTATCTCACTTTGTGGATTCTTGTGAAACCTATCAAATGTATTCAAAGAGAGGTATTGGTGGAAAGGTATGTATTCAAATGTATGTCATCGTGATGGGTTGCACCCTACTTACCCATTGGCCATGCACTATAAGTGGGTAGTAGATCTTGTTACGATGCCATTGGGCTTATGGAAAATGAGATACATAGTGCTTTCACGGGAATATTTAACCAACCAAGTTGAAGGTCGTGCTCTAAGAACGAAAAGCACAGAAGGGTATGTAATTTCCTCTTGGATGATGTAATTAGCCGTTATGGCTATGTTGGAAAAATAACAATGATGGACAGGGGTGAGTTGGATGCTACAAAGCAAGGGAGTTTTTCTCCAGGTTGGTGGGCATTAAAATTTCCCTCACTACTAGATATAATCCTGAGGGAAATGGTAAATCAAAGAGTGGGCATCCTCTTATCATTAAAGCTTCTAAGTCTTTCAAAGGTAAAATGGAAGAGTGGCCTAGGTTATTTCCTTATGATTTATGGGCTGATCGTACAACTCATAGCTCAATTACTGGTTATATGTCTTTTGAGTTGATGTCTGGTCAGAAACCTATAATGTCAATTGGGGATGTGATTCCCACATGGAATGTATTTCCTTCTTGGTAATATGGAATGAGTAGGGAAGACCTTCTTGCTTTGCGCATACAACAGCCAGAAAGAAGGCCTCAAGATATTGAGAATGCAGCAGCACGATTGAAAGATGCAAGTTTAAAGGATAAGGACAGATTTGATAAGAGGCATAGGCTCAGACCTAAAGTTATCGAGGAAGGTGATTGGGTCTTGGTGTATGACAATAGTCTTGACAACCAGCATTCAATAATAAGAAAGCTTTCAAAGAGATGGTTTGGTCCTTATGTGGTTCAACATGTACATGGGAATGCGACTTACACTTTGCATGAACTAGATGGGACAAAAATGAAGATTCTCATCGCATGGAAAAGAATCAAGTTATTCAAAAGAAGAGGTGATACATATCCCTTTGATTCACATGAAAGTCAAAATGAAGGCTTTGATAAAAATGTTATGGATATGGATGAAGAACAAGAGGATGATGCATTAGATTTTGTTGCAAGTGATGACGAAATTGATATGTATGTTGACTTAAATGAAGACTGAACCTGCAAAAGATATGTGTGGCACATGCCGGAGGATGTGGAGGTTTAGAGAGGGTGGATGTCATGCCGTGGCACATGCATAGTGTGAAAACTAAACTATCTACCTCACTCTCAATGCTTTTATTATGTGGGACCGAATGCTATAATGTACATAGTGTGATATATACGAGAATAGATGCCACGGTTGCAGTCATATACAAGGCTCTAGACGTAGCACTATGGAATTATTTTTTACATAAACATATGCCTATTTTCCTTTAAAAATGTACAAATGTCTAGTGTATCGAAGTGGCACGCTCGTTTTTCCTAGAAAGTTCAATGCAGACAATCTCAACCAAAAATAGAAGGTTTCATGCGCGGGCTTAAAAGACGTGTTCAAAGTGCTTACCAAGTGTAAAAATGAGGTTCAACATGAAATTTGAGCCCAATGGGATTTTTCTAATCTCGTTTGGGCTTTTTACGGACGAAAAGTGGCATGTTTGGGCTAAAATGGGCTAAAAATGGTTCAAAATAGCCTAAAAATAGCTCAAAATTCCACATCAACGATGATTCCATAGTTTCCTATGTTGTGTGGAAAATTTTAGAACCAAGAATGAGCTCTTTTGGTCATATGAGCAAGGAGATGAAGCCATTCCTTTACAGGGTGCTAGTGCAGTCCCGTGCTGCTTCCACTACATGGTTGAGGCTGTGAGGCCTCCAATTAGGATTTCCCTTTCTCAAATAACTACTTGGGATTATCCAATGAAGTACTAAAGCTTCCATGAAATGGTCACGATGAAGAATCGAAGAAAAAAATTAGGTTTTTAATAGATCGAACTAGCACTGCATCTGTGCAATTTGGAGCGAGGCTACACCTAATCTTCACACCCACAAGAATTTTGAGTTCATCTTGTTTCATTTTCAGAGTGGAGCTTTCATGGATGGATTTTTGTTCTTTTTAGTGTGTTTTTGGCTTCAAATAATCTACGCCTTTCTTGAATTTTACATGAATCCTCACAGTCAAAGGCCCGACGCTTTCCTAGTCGCATTGTGACGTCTTGAGAACACTCCCAAAGACTGATTCATATTGAGGACAAGATACAAATAGATAGGTGTGACCAAGTTGAGTAGAGTGATCCATATATAGCTCCAACATAACCATCCTAATAACAAACAATCAAGAAAATTATGAAACAACTCTATGGAAGGATAATCATATCAATAAAATGAATGATCAGTATGAATGACTTTTCATTATGGAATTATATCATGGCATCATGGAGCAACTCCATGGAATAATAATCATCTCAATAACAAACGATCAATACGAATGACTTGTAATCATCATCAAAATGCATCATGGCATCATGGAATAACTCTTTGGAATAATAACCATCTTAATAAAATGAACATCAATACAAATGACTTGTCATCATCATGGAAACACATCATGGCATCCTGGAATAACTCCATGGAATAATATCCATGTCAATAAAATGAACGATCAATACGAATGAATTATCATCATCATGGAAACGCATCATGGAACATTGGAACAACTCCATGAAAAAATAATCATATCAATAATAAAACGATCAGTACAAACAACGACATGTGATCATCATGGAAACGCATCATGGCATCATGGAATAAATCTATGGAATAATAATCATCTCAATAACAAATGGTCAATACGAATGACTTTTAATCATCATGGAAACGCATCATGGCATCATGGAATAATAACCTTTCAAAAAAATAAAATAAAATAAACGAACAATACGAACCACTTATAATCATCATGAAAATGCATCATGAAACAACTCCATGAAATAATAACCATTTCAACAATGAACAATTAGTAGAAATGACTCTTAATCATTACATAAAAACATAAATCTCAATAACAAATGATCATAAGAACTGATGATAAGTAAAACCCATAAGTTTCTTATATTTTAGCTGAAAATAAATTATGTATCTCTTTGATAAATCATCAAAATTATAGCTCTTTAACATGTATATATAAATAATTGATATGAATTAATAAATTATAACGATGACCTGATTTATTGATGATCTCAAATCATTAAAATTGTAACTCTTTGATTTTTTTAATCAAAAGAAAAAATAAATCATCAAAATAAAACTCTTTGATAAATCATCAAGATATAACTCTTTGATAAATCATCAAAAATATAATCATTCACATTCACAAAGAAGAGAAATAATGTGAATTATCAAAGCATAAGTATTATTGAAGATTATAATAAATCATCAAAATCATAAGTATTTGAGATGTAACTAAATAAATCATCAAAATATAACACTTTAATACTGATACAAAAAGAATAAAATGAATTATCCAAACATAAATCTTCAAATACAACATAAAGTATCAAGATTGTATATATATATATATATTGATTTTATATTTATCATAAATCATATACAATGGAAATAAAAAGATTTTAAGTGATATGACTTTGATATAATTCGATGTACATGCATCAAAATATATGTGATATATATACAGAGTAAGTATTGAGATCAATCACTTTATCTACTTCTTTCAATATATAAACTGAATTGAAGATGATGTAAATTTAACATGTTTAACTTTTAATCTATTTATTTTACATAAACCGAATTGCATATGATCCATAAAAAGAAAAGTAAAAAATTATGCAATAAGAAAAATTGAAGATATTGTAATCTCAATATGCTTAACATTTACTCTAATTTCTTTTACACAAATCCAGTTGCATATAATTCATAGAAAGTAAATTCAAGAATCATCCAATAAAAAGCTCAATACACGTATCAATATAAAAGCTGATTGAATATAACATAATTAACTCTTGATCTTAGTTCTTTTATGCAAAAGAAATTGAATACGATGCATAAAAGGTAAATCAAAGATTTATAGTAAGAAGCTTAACACAAATAGATTTGAAAATACGAAAGCAAAAACGTGTTGAAAATAGTTACCAATTTCTGGTAAGCTCCTTCTGGTGCAAAATTTGATAAATCTGTCACAACCAACAGCTCTGGAATGTCCCGAAACTTCAAAAACAACTCTTCAAACACTAAAATCCGACTTTCGATGTTTATGTTTTGCTGAATTGTTGATTTTTATGATGACTTTATGTTTTGCTGAATTGTTGATTTTTGCTGCGTAAAGCCGCGCGAGGCAAAAAGCGCTCTATTTTTATGAAGAAAAAGAAACCACGCTCTGATACCATGCTAATGAGACAGAGAAAGAGAAGAACAGAGAGATGATACACAGAGAGTGCAACCCCAAAGTGTGTAGAATACACACACTAGATGGTATATATATATATATATATATAATAGAGGGGACCCAGTGCTATATTTAGAGTAGCTTCACGTATAAGCTCAACATCCTACCTTTTCTCGTTGCCATTGGTACGCACGAAGCATAAAGCAAAGCTGAAATTATTTCCTCAATGTGTAGGTATGCCCCAATGTGGGAGAACACAGCTAGGAGACAAATCACATAAAGTCCATGTGTCATTTTTTATAAGTGCATCGTAGTCTGATTGCATGACATCCATCCATGTTTCTAAATTTTGTGCTTCACCAAAAGATAGAGGTTTCTCACCATCGTATAAGCTAGACATAACCAAAGCATAACAATCTGATGCATAAGATACATGGCAAGAAACTGAATGAGTACGACTAGAGAACGATGCATCCAATTTAATGTCACATAATGTATGCACTAGCCATTTTGGCATACCTCTAGCGTGCTCATTCTCAGTCCTTTCGTCATCAAGTACATCATGTATATCTACATCAGTAATAGGTTGATCTATAACATTTTAAGAACCCCACCATAGGCTATACATTTGCCTCATTGGAATCTACATTTGAACTTCCACCAGTGAAGAGAGGCAACAAAGTGTCATAAATATCCTGTGAGCTTACATTAATTTTTGTAGTACATGACAGCAAGGGTTGAACATAATTTTATACAAACATAACGTCCCTGAGACCAAGATACACTTTGTTTGCATATGATAGAACTTATAACGTTTGACTTGAACATTATAACAAAAAAAATACATTTGACAACCTTATCAACTAATTTTTGTGTTGTGTTTGTGGCACCAAAGCATTTGTCAAACAACCAAAAACACACATGTGCTTTGAATAGAAATTATTCTATCATGTCATGCTTCATAAGGAGTGATAGACTCTAAAGCTTTCATAGGACACCTGTTAAGTACATAAGTGGCACACATGATGGTCTCAAGGAAAAACGAATGCAAAAAATCTTGAATTGTGACCATACATACTGCCATTTTTGTAAGTTACCTATTTTTCCTCTCAGCAATGTACCATTTTGTTGATGTGTATGAGACACTGTACATTGGTGTTTATCCCATGAATAGCCGAAAATGCATTAAATTCATGAGATATATACCTCCACCCTCAATGTGAACGGAGGGTGTCCATAGTACATTTTAAGACATTTTTTAGCCATAAGGAGAAATTGTTTGAAGCACATAAACACTTCGGACTTCTCTTTAAGCGGATACACCCTTGCATGCCTGGAGAAATCATCAGTGAAAGTCACGAAGTAAAGGTAATTGCCCAAGGAAGGATTCTGCATGGGCCCACAAACATCACTATGCACACAAGCTGGAACCTACATGTCGCCCTGATTAAACCATCCTTTCAAAACTTTGAGCACTGCATCTTGTTGAACCGAAGGGAGAGAGTGCAGGTAGACAAGCAGAGAGAGACAGAGGACACCATCATATGCAATCCCCAAAGTGTGTGGAGAGCACACACTAAGTACACATATATAGTGGGGACTTCTAGCTAGATATAGCATAAGTGTGCGATATCTATATAGCTCCAGCACCCCCACTCAAATAGGAGTCCCTAATAGTGGATGAAATAACCCTTGGGGGTACAAGGGAAAAACCCACAACACTATATAGGTGCTCAATTGTATTAATAAATTTACAAATTTACAAAATATGTTCTTGAGGAGCTACATCACTCTATAATATACAAGAATGTCCATGAAGGCTCATAAATTTCTAATCAACACAAAGTGAAGGTTTAAATTGCAGGAGCTTTCACTATGTAAATCTCCAAGTGTTTACCGCACTGTTTTACTGTGTTATATAGAGAGAAGGTGCAAATTCAAGTAGAGAAACAAGAGAGAGGAGGACGGGGGTTTTTTTTTGTGTTTGAAATATTTGCACAAAAGTTTTTGCTATTATTACCGTGTTTATTGCTGTTGTTATATCTGACAACCAAATTTAGCGCCTAAAGTTTGAAATTCTGGCTTTAGAAACCCCCCCCCCCTCCCCCTCCTTCAAATTTGGTGTTTCCCTCTTCTCAATAAAAATTAAAGAATATTGTATAAAATTTTTAAATTTGAAAAAGAAGAGAGAGAGAGAGAGAGAGAGAGAGAGAGAGAGAGAGAGAGAGAGAGAGAGAGAGAGAGAGAGAGAGAGAGAGAAAGAGGGGGGAGGAGGAGGAGGGGGATATAAGGTTACACTTGGTTACAACTAAAATAATCATTGTCAATTGATTAACATAATTGACCATATTCCCAAATAATTTAAAGAGAGGAAGGGGGGGGGGGGGAGAGAGAGAGAGAGATGAATGGATTACATGACCAAAAAACTTCAGAACTGCAAAATGTTTATGAATCATCTTCCAAAAGATCTCTACATGAGGCATCATCCAATTCTAAGCCCATGGCTCCTAAATCAATAAAGAGAGAAATGGAATTTTCGTTTGTGGATGCATTTTCTTCATCATCTTTCAGTTAGTCATCCTCCATCTCATCATCTTCATCCTCCCTAAGACTTGTTGCCACCGGAATTGATTCATCAACCTCCCTCTCCTCTGTTTCCACCTCATCCAAATTCGGAGGTGGAAGAGGGTCGAATATAGTCTCCACTTCATTAGTGGAAAAAATGGTTCTCCCCCGAGGTGTTATGGGAATTACAAACCAAAGTTTTGGTTGGTGGATTGCTGGGATATAGATGACCTATAAAATAGAAGCTCAAAGTGAGTAACATTGGTATAACTAATGCTACAAGCAAATAAGAATAAAAAAGGTACATGTCACTCATCTGCTCACAATTGCGCGGTAAAACTAAGTTGTCATACCTCCTAGAGGCCATTCTCATGTCGTCTAGACACATTTGCAAACCACTTGCACTCGAAGATGAAGGTATGAAAGGTTCTAAAATTAACCTTTAGTATCCTTTCCATAGTTATGCAGTACCTGGCTTCATCAACGTATGTGTCAAAGTTGCCCAAGATGGAAAAATCCATGGTGGTTCTACGCTCTTCAATGTGGCGTGTACAAAAGTGACGACCCTTTGACCATATAGAGTTAAAGGAAAGGCACTAAAAAATAGAAAAATATATTAATTTATTAAATACATATTAAGGATAATTTCAAGAAAAAAATTTACAATATGGTTTAGGTATATGAGTACTCTACCTTTGATACGCAGCCTCGTGCATACTCCCATTATTTGCTGGTGATGTTTCTCTGCGCGCATTTGCCTCGGTCATTCTCCCATGAATCCACTTTGCACTAATGAGATCTGGGAAACATGCAAGGTGTCTAGGCACTAGGGGTGCCCTCCTTCCTCCATGTGCTTGTTTCCATGCTTCCCTCTCTTGCAAATGCCTTGCCTTTGCCACTGTCCACAAGTCCACCCACTTGGTCATAATCTTTGCATTGAGAATACAAAAGTTATTGACCACTTGGAATAAATTCATATCCATGTTAAGTAGTTTTCCCTTTCATCCTTGCATCTTCCTTGTCTGACCACATGCAAGGCATTGAAGGATCAACTTGTGCCAAATACTCTGATATGTAAACAAATGCCTCTTGAACGATCCACCCTTCGGCCATACATGCCTCTGGTTGAGACCGTAGCCACAGAAAATTTTTGAGAGTCTTTAAAAAACTATCTAAGAAGAACATCCATCGTACGTGCACTACTCTACATATAGCGATCTCCTCCACCACGTGAACCAAGAGGTGAATTTGACTAAGAAGGACCGATCGAGGAAATGCATCTTTAATGGCACACGCAGTTTTTGTTGCAAGTGTTTTAGCAGCAGGGATAGCATCTATTTTGATTTCCTTAGAACTCACAAATCTGCAAGAAAACACACAAGGATACACTAAGTGCTAGTTGAAATTATTGTGTACATAAAAAAGGTGTAGTTGAGTGGAGTCTTGTGGTGTACCTTACTAGCTCTCATAGTTTGAAAATAGTGTCCCTGAATTTCTTGTCCCAACATATACACATACTCACAGGAAGAATGAACTACAATGTAAATTAGGAGAAGGGAAAGTGAGTGATAGTCATACACACAAGCTATAAATCGAATAGGGAGTATGAAGATTACCTGAAGCATCTTCTGCCAATCATGGGACTTCAACGCATACAATTGAACACTTCCACGCTTCTTTGCTTTTGTGAAATCTCCCTTTAGCAACCTCATGTATCCTATTGGTGTGCGAATAGAGGCAATGGTACCCTTCACCTTGTCTATTCTTCTTTGGCTAGCATCCATGGTGCTTTAGGAACCATAATCTTTCCATTTGGGTCACGACGTGGAGTAACAGAGGTGGGGAGACGTTTTAAAAGCCTCAAATCCTCCCTCGCACCCAAATAGTCCTTCTTGCCAATAATGTGGTCCCATAGTGTTTGTGCTACATTCTTGAATATGTGCATGGGATCCAAGAGGTGTTGTATTTTAAAGTCCTTCCAATATGGAAGCCTTATACTGGAAGGATATAAAAATATGGAATACCTTGACATATCTTTTGGTGGAGGACACGTAGTCGGATTGTTGTTGTGGTGTTCTTCCCAAATGGTTGCCCAATCTGCCGCTTTAGAGGGGCCTTCCCATTTGTTGGAGCCTTGTGCTTGTTATGCCCTTGGGGTAAGAACTGATGATTGTTTGGATAAATTACCTTGCACAAGGAATCGGGCCTCTCCGTCACAAACGATGGCTTGCAAGTAGGATATGCATTGTGCCCCGATGTGGACAACCCTGCATAAATATTATATGGTGAGAGAGATGAGTGAACTAGAGTGAACTAAAGGGATAGAGGGAAAGAGGGAGAGAGAGATAGAGGAAAGGGGGTTACCAAAAATATCTCCAAGCCCAGGATAGTCGTGCTTAGTCTACATAAGGATTCCCTGCAAAATGGTCTCTCTCCCCCCTTTGCAAGTGAGACATCAACAATAGGACTGCCTCTCCATAACTCCTCCAGCTCCTCAATGAGGGGATCAAGGTATATAGACGTGAATATTTGACACTTTGTACTTCCCTGGCACAAGCAAGGAAACAAGTATATTGCCCTTCTTGAGCCCCTAAATGAGGGCTCAAGGTAGATGTCAATATTTGACACTTTGTACTTCCCTAGCACAAGCAAGGAAAGAAGTATATTGCACTTCTTGGTTGTCTCCCATGGTGGAATGTTGTAGTTGACGATCACCACAGGCCAAGTGCTTCATGAAGTAGACTTAATGCCGAAGGGGTTGACACCATCACTTGCTAACCAAAGCCTCAAGTGTCGAGGCTCCAACCCAAACTCTGTCCATTGAGTTTTGATGTGCCTCCATGTAGGTGAATCGGCAGGGACACGCATCATTCCATCATTTGAGCGATGGTTTGCATGCCACGCGAGAAGCTCCACGATAGACATGATTTTAAACATGTGTTGGATGTGAGGAATTAATGGAAAATGTCTCAATACCTTGTAGGGTAGGTGCGCCCCGCTCACTCCTGTCTTGTATCGTGCATCCCTGCACACGGGACATGAGGTAGCATGTGCATGATCATTGTGGTATAGCATGCAATCGTTGACGCACACATGGATGCGCTCATACCCCATTCCAAGTGCAGTGACATACGATCTACCTCATCAACAATCTAGAGTCATGTGGTGATCTTCTAGCAACATTTTGCCCATCAAACTACAACAAATATGCGTATTACTATAATTGCTAGAAGGCAGCACCATAAAGCGAATGGAGAGTATATAAATGCCACATTCCATACTTACAAAAGTAGTGCATCAACATTTGCATTACTCCAACCAAATTTTTCTTGCAAGTTGAGGAGTTTGAATGATACTCGGAGCACCGAGTACCATGTACCGTCGCAAAGAGGCGTTCGCACACTCCTCATCAATCTATCCTCCGTTTTGGCAGTCCATTTAGTGCAAGGCTGGCAATCCTCCTCGCACACGTTGCGCTCATGAGCTAGTAATTCATCACACATGTCGAACATGTGCTCATCCTCTCCCTCAAAGTGCGATGGAGACGCCATAGGAGCTGCCAAAGTAGAGCCAACGGGAGGATCACCATGCGCTGCACCCAAATCGCACATTCGCTATTGCCTCTGCCGTTCGGCCTTGTGCGCCGGTGCACCACCATCAAAAACAGACCAATGGGGCACCTTCTCAAGCAACGGGTGAGTCACGTTCTCATCTCTCCAAGCGTTTTTTCAAGGATGCCAAAGCCCTTCATTCTCCACATGCTCCAAGGCAATGCGCCTCAAGCAAAGGAAATCCTTTTTGCACTTCGCACAAGGACAAGGGAGTTTTTCCTCGAGTCAACGATTGCGCTTAGGGGGACCACGATCATCCTAGTCGATGTCCTGCACACACAAAATGTTGTTTATTTAGTCATGCGTCCTAAAAAATAAATAATTAGAAAAGCCCTAAATTCCATTTAAAAAATTACATAAACAACATTTTCAAAAGGAATAAATGACAATGAGCGCTAACTTTATTTTTAACTAAAAAATAACTTTAAAAATGCAATTAATAAACATTTAAAAGTACTACAAAATAAAGTGTCCATAAAAAATTAAAAATCTTCATCAAAAAACTCAAAAGACTAAAAAATGAAATAATGGATAGCTAAGGGTAGAGGGGGTGGTTTGTACCCCACACCTCTCCTCTGCAACCTCGGAGTCGCATGTATCCGTTTGAAATGACAGGCAGCAGTAATAGACGTGGTAATGGGTGCGATAATATCCGCGGTAATGCCTGGTGCCTAAAATAGGGAAGAAGGCAGAGTATGCCGCACTTTTTGCTGCATAATCTGCATCCTTGCTCTCCGCCATCGCTCCCACGCTCTCCTCTCCCCCCCCCCGCCCCCCCCCCCCCCCCCTCTCCCTTCCGTCTCTCTCCTTCTCCAAGCTTCCCCCCCATCCCCCTCCTCCCTTCCCTCTCTCTCCTTCTCCAAGCTTCCCAAGTTTCATCGAAGGGGGTTTCCGCCATAGTCTTTGGAAGCACAATATGGAAGGGGGTTTCATCGAAGGGGATTTTCCGCCATCGTCTTTGGAAGCTCAACCTATCCAAAGCTCAACCGCGCTACAAGGAAAGAGGTAAACACAAAACAAAGCACCTGCCCCCTCTTTCCCTATTGATTTATACTACACACACACACACACCCACACATGCATAAATCGTTAATAAAATTAAAAAAATAGAGAATTCATAATATACCTGGTTCATTTAAAAATGGTTGCATGTGCTAGGCTTGTTTGGAAATGGTTGCTTTTCTATGCTTGTTTGGAAATGATTGCTTTGCTTGGCTTGTTTGGATAGAATGTTAGATAGAAATGTTAAGTTTGTTAGAGAGAGAGAGAGAGAGAGAGAGAGAGAGAGAGAGAGAGAGAGAGAGAGAGAGAGAGAGAGAGAGAGAGAGATAAATGAAGAAAGAGAGAGAGAAAGAGAGAGAGAGAGAGAGAGAGAGAGAGAGAGAGAGAGAGAGAGAGAGAAATTTTAAAGAGAAGGAGATAAATGCAAAGGGATAAATAGAAAGAGAGGAGAAGGGAAATAGATAGAGAGGAAGAGAAAGATAGATAAAGAAAGAGATAATTAAAGAGAGGGAGATAAATGGATAAAGAGAGAATGATGGAAAGAGGGAGAGATAGAGAGGGATAGAAATAGAGAGAATGAGGGATAGATAGATAGATAGAGAGAGAGAGAGAGAGAGAGAGAGAGAGAGAGAGAGAGAGAGAGAGAGAGAGAGGGCGATATACACAGGGAAATGAAGAAAGCGAGAGAGATATAGGGGGAGAGAGAGAGTAAATAAAAAGAGGGAAAGAGAGGAATAGAGAGAGATAGGGAAAGAGGGAAAGAGAGAGGGATAGGGAGATCATAGAGAAAGAGGAGAAAGAGGGAGAGAGAGAGAAAGAAGTTAAGGAGATGAAAATTGGGCTCCAAAGGGATACCTGAGCAATCAGCACCAAGATAACCTTCAAGGCGAGCACACTTTGTTGAACGAAGGGCTTTCTGATATATCAAAAAAGCAGCCCATCCCCAAGCTTGGAGGTTATAGGTAGAAGACAAGGGGTTCCACTTGTAAAATAGGCTGGTCTATGTTTTGCAATAACGGGATGAAGCGGTTGCCTCAATTTGTGAAGGCCAATCCAAGACATGGTGGATGTCCCTGGGGTCGCTCTTGTGGGCATACGTTGTCAAAAAGTAGGCGGTCTTGTCAGGAAGGCACCGGGCCTCTTGCTATGAGAGTTTGTGAGGAAGCTCAAGGGTTATGAGAAAGAGCTAAGATGTAGATAACATAGCTTCTAGAGCTAAAGAAGAAATGTAGCCAAAGAAGCCGCTCACTTTTCCTTACAAACACACACGTGATGGAGAGAACTCATGATAGTTAGAACAAAAAAAAAAAAAAACATCGAGATTACGATCATATCGTATCATGGGTAGGATAAAAAGGTTAATGGATGAGTTAATGATATTTAATCTTTGTTGTCCAAATAAGCTGCAGATTGCTCTTTGGAACTGTAGCTTTGTGCTTACTATAATGTATATGTTTTGTCTAGCGATTGGGATTAGTTGTGAGTACAAATCCTCTTGATTCATAATAAAATAACCACATTCACATCAAAAGAGAAGTCATAGTCAATAATAGGTAGTATGATTGGATCTGGTGAGAGAAGTATTTTGTTGAGCCTTTGAGGACCAAATAGAAACACTATGCGCTGCTGAAAGTAAATCTTTCGACTAATCCAAATGTTGACCCTAATAGATTGCACTGAATGGAATTGAAAGAAATTACCTCTATGTGGATTATGGTTATTCATCAATGAAATACCTAGTATGTTCAAAGATAAAGGTGTGAAAGAAGTGAAAGGAGAAGAAGAAGAGAGTTTCTCTCCCAAGCCCTATTGTTGCCCTTAGGCAATAAGGATACTGCAGGGAGATAAGTACATGTAGCAAAGAGATTCTAGAGTTTCTGGAAGAGAATGAGAACCTTAAGAGAGAGAGATGCTTGTGGAAGATGAAGATATGGTTACTAACCTTGTGCTCATAATTGTTTTCTGCAAGAAGGTTGTACTCATTACATTGACAAGGTTGCTGCTTGAATACCTTCCAATGAAACAATTAGGACACAACAAGAGAGATCAAAGGGAAAGTAAGATAGATCTAAGTGTGGTGGTGGTAATAAAGATAGATAATGAGAGATAGAGATAGAGTTAGAGACAAGTATTGGACTAGATATGCAAATGAAAGTAAAACTAGCAACATATATCTTACATGAGAGCAATCGCCACCACCTTAATGGAGAGAGAAGATGAGGCAAGACTTCAGACTTTCTTCAAGATAAAGTGTGGCACTAAGATGAGTGTGTCACTATGGAATTGAGCTATTCTCACTCACTCCTAAATTTTCCCCAATGAAGAGAAGGTTGCCCTTTTTATAGGTGAGGGAGCCATGTTTTACATAATCACTTGATTAGGCTAAAGAGTTAGCCCAAATCAAATGTTCTTTGGATATTTCTTAAAATGGGCAATATTAGGACTCAAAATATCATGAAATTTAGAATTTTTGACGTTGAGGCTCCATGTGGGTGCATGATGTATGTGGGCCCCACCTAGGCATCTTCTGTGTGGCTCCAGCAGGGGGTCCCAACTCGTGTGTCTTGTCCTTCAAGGCATCTTTGAGGTGTTACATTCACATGCTTGTGTCTTTTATCCTCCAAATATCTTAATTTATGGAAAAAGACCAAGATTACCTCTTCTCACTTGATTCACTTGTTTACTATCTCTTCTTGCAGTGTAGTTTTGAGAGGGTTTTTCACCGATTTCCCTGTAACTTTTGACCTGTAACTCGGATTGACATGCTTCAAAAGGCAAAATTGGCCTACTAAAAGAGATTGAATTGGTTTTGGATTTTTCTCCATGCCCTTAGGTCGGGATTTTCAAATTGGGATGGTCCAAGAAGCTTTGGATCTTCCTTTTCATAAAGTCTTCTAGTAGGCCCTTCCCTCTTGTATGTATCCAAGAAGTTATGCATTATTGAAGGGTTATATTATTAAATAAATGTGAAAAGAAGAAAATAATTTATATATGTTAGGGTATAGCTGAGTATTAGAAGAAATATACAAATGCTTTTCCCCCAAACAAAAAGAGGCACAATCATTGATACTTCTCTTGCAGTACTTTCTAATAGTAATGTACATTATATTACTTCAAAGGTAATACTAAGGTATGGTAGAAAGCTTTTATTTATGAATATGAGTATTATATGAAGTATACTTATGCGTCAAAAAGTCACAAGATAAATCCTTTAATGCCCGTTCCCACTATATACGTGCCACAGCACGACATCCACCCCCTCTAAACCTGCACATCCTCCGGTATGTGCCACATTGTCTCTTTGTAAGATCAGACCTCTTGTACATCTTCCTTGCTTTCTTCTTCACTGGATGATTCCAGAGCTTCATGTTCACTTTGATCTTCACCTGTGTTTAGCTCTTCTTACTCATCAACATCTTCTAGATCATTGTCTCCTCTTCTCTTAAACATTTTAATCACTTTTCCTGCAATGGGAATCTTTACTTCTGTACCATCTAGTTCAAACAAGCTGTAAGTAGCATTTTCATACACATGCTTTACAACATACGATACAAACCATCTTTTTGAGAGCTTGCGCATGGCTGTGTGCTGGTTATCAAGGCTACTATCATACACTAAAACCCAGTCAACTTTGTCAATTTCTTTGCTCCTGAGTCGATGTCTCTTATCAAAGTAGTCCTTGTTTTTCAACCTTGCATTTTTTAGTCGTTCTTTTGCAACTTCAATGTCTCCAGGTCTTCTCTCTAGTTGCCTTATGCGCAGTGCAAGAAGATCTTCCCTGCGAAGCCCCTCTTGCCAAGGTAGTACATTCCATGTGGGAATTGTATCTTCAATCGGCATCACTGGCTTTTGGCCATACATTAGCTCCGCAGGCATGTAGCTAGTTACTGAGCTATGTGTTGTATGATCAGCCCATAAAGCATATGGTAACAGTTTTGTCCACTCACCAACTCTTCATTCACAAGCCTTGGCCAAAGCTTTAATGATAGGAGGATGCCCTCTTTCACTCTTTCCATTGCCTTCAGGGTTGTAAGCTGTAGTAAGAGAAAGCTTGATTCCTAATCTAGAAAAGAACTCCCTTGCTTCTTCGGCATCCAACTCACCTCTATCTGCAGTGATTTTTCCCACACAACCATAACGGAAAATCACCTCATCAAGAAGGAATTTGCACACAGCTTCTGTGGTTTTAGCTCTTAATGCTCTTCCTTCAACGTGATTAGTTAGGTATTCTCGTGCAAGAACCAAGTATCTCATCTGCCAGAGTCCTAAAGGCATTGTGACTAGATCCACAAACCATTTATAGCGCATGGCTAGTGGATATGTAGGGTGCAATCCATCACGATGTCAAACATTTGAATACATTTGACAAGTTACACATGACTCTAGAAACTCAGATACATCTTTATACATACCCTTCCACCAGTATTTTTCTTTCAACTTGGAGAAGGTTGCCCACACACCTCTGTGTCCAGTCCATAGACTCTCATAAAACTCTTGCATAAGCTTTACTTGAGTCTCTTTTTTACATATAACCCGTTGTGGTGTAGCACCCTTTTGTTTAGGATGCTTCCACAAGTAACCATCCTTCAAAAAGTACCCATATGCTTTCCTGCATATCCTCTTGAATTCTTGTTCAGACCAATCATCATATTTTGTTAGAGTACTCAAGTAGCTTCCAATAAGAAGCCAATCACCTTCATAAAGATCTTTCAAGAAAAATTCAAGTAAATTAGTCATGCATACATTGTTACCTTTGACATGAGAGATAGAATAGAACTTTGTGCCTACATCCTCTCCCTCATCAATCATTTGTGACTCATCTTCATACGTTGCCCTTGATAGCATATCTGCCACTGTATTGTCTTTACCTACAATGTGCTTAAACTCGGGATTTAAGGACTTAATGTAGGCAATCCACCGCAACATATTAATGTCTGGTGTGGAGCAGCTTGTAATCATCCCAAGAAGTGGTAGAAAATCTGTTTCTACAACCACACATGCACCAATTAGGTACTCTTTCCCACTTTTCAAGGCTGTAACCATACCCCATAACTCTCTCTTTATTTGTGGATAGTTTCTTTGGCGAGCACTTAGTACCTCTGCTCCAAATCTTACCACATACATGTGTCCTTCTTTGTCATCTTGCCCTATTGCCCATCCAATCCCTGTAGGACTGGTGTCTGCTGTCACAATTACTGGCCTTTGACACTCATAGTCTACCTTTCTCAAAGTTGTTGCTGACTGGAGCAACTCCTTTAGCTTTTTCATGGATTTTACATGTGCTTCTATCCATTTAAACTTCTGACTCTTTCTAAGCAGCTGATAAAGAGGATCAGTTACATGTGCATAATGTGGAATCCAAATAACATAGAAGACACATGCTCCTAGAAACCTTCGAACCTCAGTGATGCTAGTGCACATTTCTTTCATTCTTTGGATGGCATCTACCTTTGTTGGACAAGGTTTCCTACCATATGTCCCGCACATGTGCCCCACAATGAGCACTTCATTGACACCAAACATAGACTTTTTCCCTGACAATGTAAGATTCACTTCTTCCAACCTAGACAAAATTTTATCACAATCGTTTATGTGATCTACCACAAACCTGCGACATCCCTTGAGATCCAAAGCTTCATCTTTGTCACTTTCTTCACATCCTTTGATAGGCAAATCATCAATGAAAGGCATTGTGATTTGAGGAATAAAGTCACATAAGACCTTATTCATCCCATTCATCATATGTGCAGCCGAGTTGGTTGCTCCCTGTGGCAAGGTACACATCCTTACCAAACCCAAAGGTGTCCTCATGGTTGTCAAGTCTCTGCTTTCGATTGCAAGCTGAAATTGATCATACCCTGAGTAGAGATCACCCATTGAGTAGATTTCCCTCCCTGCAAACGCCTCTGCAAACTCATCCACAATTGGACCTATACCTACATTTCTAATTGTCACCTTGTTTACTGGTTGCATATCTTGGATGAAGCGTAGAGAACCATTCTTCTTTGGAACTGTGAACCACCTGTTTGAGTATGGAGCACAAGAAGGCTCCAAGATTCCCATTTTGATTTTCTCATTCAATAGCTCTACTAACTTTGGCAAATGAGCCTTTGGAACTGGAATAGGCCGCAGATTCCAAGGCACATGAGGTATTGTGAAAATTACCATAGGAGCTACAATAGAAGGATCAACACATCCTATCTAATGTGGGTCAAATGCAAAATCCTTACCATGCTTGGAAAGCATTTCTTTGAAGCACTTTGTCTCCTCCAGTGTTAGAAACTCCTCGCAACCAATCTGCAACTCTTGAAAAGACTCCTTTGTGAAGGTATGCCCAATCTTTTTAGGATTCCTCAAACTTGGTTATCAAGAAGCCTGCTCAATCTTTTCCCTGTTGTTGGGTGGTAAGGGTGAAGCTACTAGTTTCACCTTCTTTGCTACACTCTTGTATTTAGTTTCAACATGGACTTCTGGGCCAATTGTTTGTCTTTCTTCAAAGGCTTTTATTACTTGATACATTTCCATAGAGCAAACTTCCACAACTTCATTTTCAAGACGCAAACTAGACCTCATTATAGCATCAAGCTCACCCATAGTATCTACAAAAGAAACTTGTTCACACAAACCCAAAACATTTTCAGTAGGCTTTAGCAACCCACTCTTTTTCATGCCTATTTGTACATTATGCACATATTGCCTCTCCCATCTCTTCAAATCTTCATGTTTTGTAAAACATACTAATCCATTCCTTGTTACCAAGGAGCTCATTGAGAAAGTTTCACCTATTTTTGGATCAAGCGAGACCCTTTTTCTTTCTGTACCATTGCAATCCCGCTTTACAATGGTACTTGGCCAAAACCCATCATTTCCCTATGGTCATGAACTCTTTGCTCACCTTTGGTAGAGGATGTTCTCTGAGGTTGTCACGCTTTCTTTCATGGTTCACACAAATTGTGAGAAATTGGACAGCACGTTGTCATGAGTTTTTTGGAGCAAGGGATTGCGCATATGTACATACACATGCATGGTGCATTGAATAAAGGATTGCCCATTTTCCAGAGCCAGGTGGTTACGTGGGGACCACATGTGTACAGGTAGGACAACATGTACATAGTGCATCGATTTTCACTATCACCAGTACCAGTGTTTTTTTTCTACAATAAGGAGAAGTTTTTAGCGCGTAAAACTTCTCGAGGAAGCTATCCACGGGCCGACGACATGAGGTAAGCGAGTGCGTCAGATGGCATCTAGTGGCGTCAGGAGGCCGAACGAGGTCAATACTTGGACGTGGATGAGTACGGACACAACTTGGGTGTTTTCTTGTGATAATTATGCAGAAAGGTCATCATGAGGACCTTTTTTTGGGGCCACTTCACGTGGTGGCGAGATGCATTATTGGAAAAAAGCAGAGTGCCAGGTGTGCGAATGATGCAAAAAGGTGACAACTATGCACTGCGAGGTCAGTTTTTGGCCTGTTCGGGATCTGTTTGAGGTCATCTAAAAGGCCAAGGGTGCCCAACTAAAAAATCTAAGTGTGGGAACTGAAAAAAGAGAGAGAAGACCAGAAAAAATGTGGAGAAGAGAGGAGGAACAGCCGCAGGTGTGTTTTTGGGGTTTTTGGAGCCTGTTTTGGCCGTAAACTGCTCATCCGAGGTCGGATTTGAGCACTTTGACATTGTAGAGTGGGGTTTTGGGCCATTCCGGACGCGATGGCGCTGTCCATTTTGCCAAATTACTCACTCTTTTCCTGCTATTTTTCTGTGTAAGTTTCTCCTATGAGCGAAGTTTCTGCTCTAGTTTGTGATTGTATCTGGCTTATTTTACCCATATTGTGTGAGCTATTTTCCCCGTTGGTGTTGGCCCAAGTTCAATTGTATCTAAACATCAAAAAATCTCCTCTTTTGAGCTGAGTTTTTTGGGTGTGTGTGTGTGGAGTGGGCAAGTGGATAGTCTCTCTCCTCTCACTCCAGAGGTGTGTTCCCTGTCTCGGTCAGGTGTGTTGTGTAAGCCGAGTGGTGCCCCATAGTGTGTGTGTGTATCTTCCCAAGAGTGTGTGCCGGGTCGTTATAGAGGTGCTGTGTGTGTTTTCATCCCGCTCACATTCTTTTGGCGCCCCCACGGAGGATCTTCTTCGAGTACCTTCTGCTTCGAGCTTCAAGCTTCGAGATTCAGGATTACAGGTTACAGGTTACAGGTTACAGATTACAGGTTACAGGGACAGGTAGAGGTACAAGTGATTCACACAGGTACAGGTAGCTGGAGTACAGTGATATACTAGCAGTGATGTCACTTGCAGTTGTTGTGGGTATGCATCACTTGGCGCCTGTTTGAGCGCATTGTCTGCTGGATTGTACGTTACTTGTGGAAACTGCCATTGTACGCATTTGTGGAGCCATACTTGGTTGTATTTGGCAGTCCCAGCCATTTCTGAGACTTGGTCTAGAAGATAGTCATTTCTGAGACTTGACTATATGCGATTTGCATTAGCCTTCGTGTGAGGGTCGATAGCGTGAGGTTTTTATTGAGCTGGGGGATTCTCAAATGTGGAGATCTTTTCGGTGATACAGGTAGCTGGAGCATCCTTTTTGTGACCTCGCCATAGGCTATGTACTAGTGAGTCCTATTTGATGTTCGGGTTCTATTGTTGAGAGTTTATGCATACATATATAGTCTATATTTTGGGTTCTTACTGCTCTACTTCTGGGGAAACTCTGCCAAAATTTTTCCAAATTGTGATGGCTGGTTTTTTGGTCTTTTGAGCCATTTGTGTTGTTATGCTGCTGAAATTTTGGCAAAATCAGAGGATAAGACAAGTATGCTTTCTTGGGAGCTTCATGGTTGGCTTTAATGGATGATCAAAATGGACCTCAATTCACTCCTTTTCATTTAACTCAAAGAATCCAGATAAATGTTCATGTGTCCAGGAAGATTTTTTTCCAGCAGCGCATAGTCTTTATGTTCGGGCCAAGAAGATTACAAGAGATCCTGGAATGTCCTTTGCCTATTGTAATTCCGATGATTAACTGTGAAAACTCATTTGATGTGCATGTGTTTGTCCTTATCTAAAGCTGAGCTCCATTGAAGTTTCTGGGGATTGGATAGTCAAAAGTCTTGGGTTCTTGCATGTGTGTTTGAAGGGGTTCTCAAAGCATAGTATCGTGGGTACCCATGGCTTTCTCTTATCCGAAATTTCATGGAAGAAGTGGTGAAGATGCAGAAGACTTTCTGGAGCAAGTCGAGGTGGCATGCATAAGCAACAATATGTGTGGTGAGGAGAAGATTTTGAGGCTATTTGGATTGCTTTTGAAAGATGAGGCCCGTGTTTGGTTCATGGATTTGGAAGCTAAAGAAGTAGTGGCTTCTTCTTATGGTTTGAGTCTTGACAAGTTTATAGAAGCTTTTTTAGAGCGTTTCCAGGTTTTTGAAGATGCAAATGTAGTATGGAATGAGCTCAATGCTCTTAAGCAAGGTTCTTGTCAAGGTGTTGATGCCTATGTACAAGGTTTTACAGATTTATGGACTCGTTGGTGTGTTGCTCTTAAGGATGAGACCCCCCCTTGTTCATTGAAGAAAAGTTCTTTTGTTGATGGTTTGTCACCTTGGTTGCGGTTTGAGGTTGAGTTGAAGAGGCCCGAGTATTTTGAAGATGCAGTATACATTGCAAAGCACAAGGAATGGAAGTTTAAGCGTCTTGAGGAACATGGTATCAATAGAGGTATGCATGTGCAAGATGGATTTGACATTGAAGATGAAGTTAAGCCTAAGCAGGTGAAAAGTAGCCTATCCTATGATGTTTCTCGTTTCTTCCCAAGGTCTATTGTGAAGCGTAAAGAGGTCTTGCAGGTTGACAAGTTTATGGAAGAGCCTAAAGAGGTGAGTAATGCTTTGGATACAGGATTGAAAAGTCTTGAAGAGGATGCATTGGCTACTTGTGTACCTTGTGATTCTGGGTGTGAGTGTGAGGTTGAGGATATTGATGATGAGCACATATCTTTGGATACTAGTTCCTTGGAAATTAGGGAAGAGGGCAAGGTTGAGAGCCATTTTGTGGATTTGTTGGATGTGGAGCCTGTTTTGAAGCCATATTTTGATGTATGTGCAGTGATTGAACCGATTTATGAGCATGATTGTGGTTTAGAGCAGGGATCTGTATTCTTGGAGACTGATGAACCCATGCTAGAAGCTATGGATAGCGGTGCTAGCCATGATTATGATGTGGATAAAGTTATGTGTGATGATGAATATGCTTATGATGATGAGAAGGGGTTTGGCATATATGAGTCCAATCTCAGCTATGTGGATGCCTATGCTAGGGATATGTGTGCTGCGGGGATACTTTTGTGCTTTGGATATCAACAACTTTACCTTCACACAATGCTTTTAGCTACTTGGGTGCATGATTTGCAGGTTGTTGCTATGGCTGGTGAAGCCAAGATGCCAGGTAATGAGTCACTTGAGTTGTCTCTATCTGTTGGGTTGAATGTGGCATGCAATATTTATGCGTTTGGAACTCCAGACAGGGCGGATGTGTTAGTTGGATATGCCTATGGTGCATTTTGGTTGATTGTTGACAAATGTAGGTGTGGTGTTATGATGCTTCTTGTGAATCAGGCAATATGCCTTTGGCCTTTTGATCCAGGTGGAATGAGCATCTACTAGTGCTGCTGCTGAGCATGAATGCTCTAGCAGGCTAGGGGGTGGGCAAATTATGTCATGAGTTTTTTGGAGCAAGGGATTGCGCATATGTACATACACATGCATGGTGCATTGAATAAAGGATTGCCCATTTTCCAGAGCCAGGTGGTTACGTGGGGCCCACATGTGTACAGGTAGGACAGCATGTACATAGTGCATCGATTTTCACTATCACCAGTACCAGTGTGTTTTTTCTACAACAAGGAGAAGTTTTTAGCGCGTAAAACTTCTCGAGGAAGCTATCCGCGGGCCGACGAGATGAGGTAAGCGAGTGCGTCAGATGGCATCTAGTGGCGTCAGGAGGCCGAACGAGGTCAATACTTGCACGTGGATGAGTACGGACACAGCTTGGGTGTTTTCTTATGATAATTATGCAGAAAGTTCATCATGAGGACCTTTTTTTGGGGCCACTTCACGTGGTGGCGAGATGCATTATTGGAAAAAAGTTGAGTGCCAGGTGTGCGAATGATGCAAAAAGGTGAAAACTATGCACTGCGAGGTCAGTTTTTGGCCTGTTCGGGATCCGTTTGAGGTCATCTAAAAGGCCAAGGGTGCCCAACTAAAAAATCTAAGTGTGGGAACAGAAAAAGGAGAGAGAAGACCAGAAAAAACGTGGAGAAGAGAGGAGGAACAGCCACAGGTGTGCTTTTGGGGTTTTTGGAGCCTGTTTTGGCCGTAAACTGCTCATCCGAGGTCGGATTTGAGCACTTTGACATTGTAGAGTGGGGTTTTGGGCCGTTCCGGACGCGATGGCGCTGTCCATTTTGCCAAATTACTCACTCTTTTCCTGCTATTTTTCTGTGTAAGTTTCTCCTATGAGCGAAGTTTCTGCTCTAGTTTGTGATTGTATCTGGCTTATTTTACCCATATTGTGTGAGCTATTTTCCCCGTTGGTGTTGGCCCAAGCTCAATTGTATCTAAACATCAGAAATTCTCCTCTTTTGAGCTGAGTTTTTTGGGTGTGTGTGTGTCGAGTGGGCAAGTGGATAGTCTCTCTCCTCTCACTCCAGAGGTGTGTTCCCTGTCTCGGCCAGGTGTGTTGTGTAAGCCGAGTGGTGCCCCATAGTGTGTGTGTGTATCTTCCCAAGAGTGTGTGCCGGGTCGTTATAGAGGCGCTGTGTGTGTTTTCATCCCGCTCACAACGTTTACCATCTTTGCTACGTATCCTAGCATATGCTGAACCATCGTCCATTACCTTTGTTTCCATTCGAACTCCCACAATGTAGGGTTGTCCAAGGATGAGATGATATGAAGATGTTGTTAGGAAATAAGACGTAGCTAAATAGATACTTGAGTAGATTACTTAATGGAGAGAGACAGATTTACATACACGAGATTATAGAGTAGAGAGAGAGAGAGAGAGAGTACACACGATATACGTGGTTCACCCAATGTGGGCTACGTCCACGGGAAAGCAGCCACTCAATGGCTTTAGTACTTCATAACAAGAAGTAATTTACAAAGGGATTATACCCTTAATGGAGCTCCCGCCTTGCTTCACTCTCACCACCTCACACTCACCTTGTTGCATCAACTTCACACTATGAAATGTGTGTAGAAATGGTCTCCTTTTATAGGCCAAAAGGGCTTCCCTCTCTTATGAGAGACAGCCATGTGTAGCCGCCCTTGTGCGAATAAGTCCAAATCGGACCCTCCAATCCGCCCATGTGTGGCCGCCCTTGAGAAGACAAGTCCGCTTTTGCATTCGGCCACCAGCCATTGAATTCGGCCACCAGCCACCGGCCATTGACTTCCGACCACCGGCCATCGGCCATTGACTACCGGCCACCGGCCAACCGACCGGTTGTTTTCTGACCACTTTTCGGCCGCCTCCGCCCATAATATTCCGGCGAAAAGGAATATTCCGGTGAAAAAAAAGTCTTGGGGCCTCCGCCCCCGAGGCCTCTAAAGTTGCCCCTGATTCTTGTCCGTGAAAATTTTCGTTTCCGGTGAGTGATTTTCCTTCACGCACGATGGCTTCTCCTCATAATGGGGGCCTTACAAATGTGCGCTTTTACCACAAAAAATTACAAGGGTAAATCAGGCTCCATACTTAACAATCTCCCACTTGGAGATTGATCTCCAAACCAAACCTGTGACTGCTTTCCATTCTGGCTTCTTATCCTTGAATGCCGATTGAAGATGAGCAAAAGCTCAACTTCTCCTTGTTGACCACCTTTGTAAACATGTCTGCAGGATTTTCACTTGTATGCACCTTTCCTAGCGTTAGCTGTCCCTCTTCCAAAAGAGTGCGTATGAAGTGATATCTCACCTCAATGTGCTTTGTCCTTGAATGAAAGGCTGAGTTCTTTGCAAGATGGATAGCGCTTTGGCTATCACTGTACAAGACACAATTGTCTTGTTTGAATCCAAGCTCTTCTAAGAATCTGTGAAGCCACATAATTTCTTTGCTTGCCTCCGTCATTGCTACATACTCTGCAGCTTTGAAGCCCAGCTTACTGCTGTGCCTCCAACCGTGAACACATAGCCAGTAGTGCTCCTTCGAGTATCTTTGTCACCTGCCATATCTGCATCAGCATACCCTTCTAGAAAAATATCAGTTCCTCCAAAATACAAAGCATTTGTTGTTGTCCCTTTTAGATACCTAAGTATCCACTTCACAGCTTGCCAATGCTCTTTACCTGGGTTGTCCATGAACCTACTCACAACTCCCATTGCATGTGCAATGTCTGGCCTTGTCCAGACCATAGCATACATTAGAGAACCTACCGCTGCAGCATATGGAACTTTAGACATATAGGCTATCTCCTCTTGTGTCTTTGGACACATATCCTTCGTTAGTTTAAAATGACCAGCCAAAGGTGTAGAAACTGGTTTTTCATTTTGCATTGCAAACCTTTCTAGTACCTTCTTGATGTAATCTTCTTGAGATAGCTTTATTTTCTTCTTCGTCCTGTCCCTTGATATTTTCATACCAAGTATCCTCTTTGCAGCACCTAAATCTTTCATTGAAAAAGATTTGGACAGCTCCTCTTTTAGGTCTTTGATGTCCTGCATGTTAGCACTTGCAATCAACATGTCATCAACATACAACATTAGGATGATGAATTTCCCATCTCCCAAATTCTTCGTGTAGACGCAGTGATCCGAGTTGCATCTTGTGAATCCATGATCTAACATCCATCGATCAAACTTCAAGTACCATTGTCTTGATGCTTGCTTTAAACCATACAAGCTCTTCTTTAATCTGCAAACCATTTTCTCCTTACCTTTTACTTCATACCCCTTTGGTTGAAGCATGTAGATTTCCTCCTCTAAGTCACCGTGAGGGAATGCCGTATTTACATCCATTTGCTTGAGATTTAGATCATGAGCAGCCACAAGACTTAAGACAAGCCTAATTGAGTTCATTTTTACAACATGAGAAAATATTTCATTGAAGTCAATACCTTTCTTTTGAGAAAAACCTTTTACCACAAGCCTAGACTTGTACCTTTTCTTCCCACCTTCTTCTTCCTTTAGCTTGTACACCCATTTGTTTTGAAGTGCCCGCTTACCTTTAGGCAACTCAACCAACTCCCATGTTTGGTTGCGATGTAGTGAGTCCATCTCCACTTGCATGCTCTTCGTCTATTCTTCTTTGGATTCATGTTGCATAGCTTCTTCATATGATTCGGGCTCTCCAGAATCTGAGATCAAGAGATGGTTGAAGGAAGGAACAAACCTTTCTGGAGGTCTACTTGCTCTTGTAGATCTTTGGGGAATAGGTTGAGGCTCCTCATTTGGTTGACGTTGTTGCACATTGTCACTGTTTGCAGTCCTTGAGTCTTCACCATCCTCAAGCTCCATGTACTCATCACCTGTTTCTTTTGTTTGTTTTCTTTCCAAGTAATCTTTGTACATATTTTGTTCGTTAAAAATTACATCCCTACTCCTTAAGATTTTACCATCTTCAGGATTCCATAGGCGATACCCAAAGTCTCCTTCTCCATAGCCAATGAAGAAACACTTTTTGGACTTTGCATCTAACTTTGATTTTAGGCTTCTATCTATGTGCATGAAAGCCTCACACCCAAACACTTTGAGAAATGCATAATTCACCGGTTTACCTGTCCATGCCTCTTCTGGAACTCCCCCATCCAATGCCGTTGAGGGTGACCGATTGATTAAGTACACAGACGTACTTACAGCTTTTGCCCAAAGCTCAAGCGGTAGGCCTGCATGTAGCCGCATGCTTCGTACTCGTTCCATGATTGTCCTGTTCATCCTTTCCAAAATCCCATTTTGTTGAGGTGTCCTTGGGGTTGTCCTTTGCCTCTGAATGCCATTGCTAGCACAAAAGCTTTCAAAAGCTTGGCTGCAATATTCGCCTCCATTGTCGGATCTGAGGCATTTAACCTTGGTACCTGTTTCATTCTCCACAAAGGCTTTCCACCTTTGAAATATGGAAAATACATCGGATTTATTCTTCATGACATAAACCCATGTTTTTCTAGTCGCATCATCTATGAATGTTACATAGTACAATGAGCCACCAAGTGATGGTGTACTTGCAGGACCCCAAACATCAGAATGAACCAACTCAAGTTTTTTATTTTTTCTTTCATTTCCTGATTTTTGAAATTTTACCCTCTTTTGTTTACCATAAACACAATCTTCACAGAACTCTAAGTCCACTTCTTTCAAACCTGGTAGAAGCTTCTTTGTTTGAAGGATTTGCATTCCTTTGGCACTCATATGCCCAAGTCGGTAGTGCCACACCGCACTGTCAACTTCTGTAGTTGCTGCACAAGCTGAAGGTTGCGTGCTAACAGTACACAAGTAAAGTGTACCGACTTTTTCACCCTTGGCAACCACCAAAGATCCCTTTGAGATCTTCCACCGTTTGTTTCCGAATGCAATGTTGTGACCTTCATCGTCCAATTGTCCTGTAGAGATCAAATTTTTGCGAAGAGAAGGAACATGCCTAACATCTTTAAGCTTCCATTCATTTCCGTTAGCAGTTTTGACAGAAACTGTACCTTTGCCGACAATCTCACAAGCTTCATCATCTCCCAAGTATACATACCCAAAATTACCTTTGGTGTAGTCTTGGAAATGTTGCTTGTGTGGTGTCGCATGGAATGAAGCCCCGGAATCTACTATCCAGGAATTGGACACATTGTCTAATGAGAGAATTAGATCATCTTGCTCTACTTTACTTGCCACATTGGCCTCCGATGTTGGCTTGTTGTCTTCAGACTCTGTCTCCTTCTTCTCATTAGGGGAATTTTGAGGTCACTTTTGTGCCCTGTAAGAATATGTAGAGAGAGAATATATACTTTATTTTAAAAATAGTGAAATGTTTGTAAAAAGGTGAGTTTGCGTCCTTTTTACCTCCACCGAAACATGTCATTGTCAAATCTTTCTAGGATCTTTCGTATTCTTAAAAATACTCCCTCCAAAACTAACGAAAAGGTCAGTTCTGGCCCAAATTTCAAAATTTCCAAAAGCTGAAACAAACCTTTTCTGTGTCGTCTTCTTCCTCGTATCTCCACAGCTTTTTCCTATAGTACTATCTCTAACAAATACTATTAACAGACTTTCATGAGGAAGAGAAGAAGCTTATACCATCTACACATTGAGCTAAATGAAGAATATTGTCCAGTGCGCAAGAGAAACAAATGTGCAGAGGTGTCCTCGTCCATATTTGAAGCAATGCGGCAAGATCAAAAAAATCACATTGATCTCTGGACTGATGGAAGATTGTATCCAGTGGACCCAATGACAAAGAGCACTCCCCCATTCTCAAATTGTTCATCTTTGATAAAATTTGTGGGTGATGGTCAAAGAGGGTTGCTGGGTTATACACAGAGTCTTGCGGCAGAGAGAGATATTCTTAAGTTAGAAGATCATTTGACCAAACAAATGATAAATACTCTTAAACAACAACTTGAGGAATGTAAAGAGAGCAATGAAAAGCTACAAACTCAGCTCAAACAAGCTAGAAGCAAGAATACAATGTTAGGAAACAGACAAAGAGAAAAGAAGTTAAAGAACATTGAAGCCTTGAGACGTGGTGGAGGAGGTTGCAGCAGGAGAATCAGAGCAGCAAGGTATTGTTATTTTATATGATTCTGCTTATGTTAGGTTGCTAATCTTTTTGTTAAGTTGTATTGTGATTCTGCTTATGTTATTGTTATTATGCTATTGTTCTTTATTAAATGATTAATATTCAGTTAACTTTAATTTAGTTTGTTTATTTTGTTGGTGTCATTTGGACAATAATCAGTTAATTTTGTACCTTTTGATTTAGGACTTTGCTACAACCAAACTCTACATCAAACATGGAAATGGCAGCTAAACATTATTGTGATGTTTTACCTCTCAAGGTTGCCAAAAAGATTTTCACAGAGAAGAAGTTTAAAAAGGCAAAGGAGCAGTGCATTGAGGGATTTTTGCAGAGCTCTTGCTTGGACAAGGAGGATGTGCAATATACTATGGATAAGGTAGGCATTAGCAGAGATGGTTATAGCAAGCTGTTCAGAAATATGAAGTCAAGGTTTAAGCAATGTAAGGTCAGGTCCTCTTTGCTTCCAAAGCCATCCATTGTGCAGCAGGCAAGGAAAAAGATCAATGAGAGGATAATGGAGATGTTGGGTGAGCCTCACCACATTCATGGTACCTATCATGGTAAAAAGAGGGATCTTCAATTTGACGAGTTCAATAATATTTTCCTTGACTTGAAGACACTTCAGAAGGAAATGATCAGATTCTATGAGCTGGAGCATACAGAAGAAAATGGTGTTGTCAGTTTTGTGATAAAGCTTGATGAATGTGAGATTGTTAAGAACAGAAAAATTGAGAGGATTTCCATAACTTTAATGAACAGAGCATTGAAACAGAAGGATACCAAGTACTTCAGCGTGCAATCGGAGAAGAATGTCTGGTGGCTAGGTGCTTTTGAAGTAGAGAGTGAAGACTTTGATGTTCTGGATTGGGTTTTCCATCAAACAACAATACCCGAAGTCATTAATGCACAAGAATTAGGGGAAGAGCTTGAAGTTGAAGGGTTTGGAAGCTACAGGGTGGAATGGCACATGGGAGGAGACCTTAAAACCCTTAAATGTATGTACAATGTCTCCAAAGGAGCTATGGCAAAGAGCCCTTGTCTGTATTGTATGGCATCAGCAAAAGAATGTAATCCTGCAAATTGGAACAAAGCACCCAATAGGCATACTCAAGATCCAAACTTCAAAGCAATTTTAAATATTCCACTTGCTAATGTCCACATATGCACTCTGCATGCTCTTTGCAGAATTGTGGAGAAAATTGTACATCTCTATGTGGGGTTTGCTTGGAAGTTACAGCCAAAAGCAGCTAGAGATGCTGCAATCAAATGTATTGAAACGGTTTTATCAGAAATTGGCCTTCACAGTGGTAAGGTTAAGATTGAAATAGACCTGAAGAGGTCTTCTAATGGAAACAATGTGCCTAGAAAGGTATCTGTTGGTGGTGTGAAGGCCAGAGCTTTCCTAGGGTTTCATGGCAAACTAGGAAAGGTAAATGCCAAGAAGGGTTCATCCAATGTGAAGTATAACCAGTGGAAAGCTCTCCACAATGCCATCAAAGATCATGGTCTTGAAGGTACATCAAGAAACAAAAAGGCAGAGGTATGGGAATCACTAGACAAAGTATTTTCCTACTGTGATAAGACATCCTGGGGAAAAAATGATATGCCAAATTTCAAGAAAGTGCTCAATAACTTCAGAAGTGCAATGAAAGATGCTTGGGATCAGGAATTCACACATTACATGGTAAATTTTTTATTCCTTTTTAATATGTACATACTTTTAGTTTGGAAGCATATGATTAATCTCATACTTACTAATTATTGACACACTTTTACTTTGCCAGCATATAATTTACAATCACACTCCCTGGTTTGTAAAGAGATGGGGCTCCCTGTCCATATGGTCTACACAAGGAATGGAGAAATCCCATTATCAAGCAAGAACCAAGTTTTTCAAGCATACAAGACATGGAGGAGGTGCAGTGAAGGCAAACAGCTTGCTTGAGGTTTTCCAATGGTTCTATAGACAAATATGGCATAGAACCAGATCAAAAATGACAAAGAAAGCACTACTGAACTCAGATTTAGCAAATGCCTTACACAGGAACAAGTAGAAAAGACAAAATTCATATAATAGTTCATCTGCAAATGAAAAATTCTTACAATGGCTAGCTACAAGAGAGAGACAAGGTAGAAAGTGGGCCAAAGTACAGGTATGAGCAAAGTCAGTCTTTTGATGAAGGTACATCAAATTCACCCCTAAACTTCAGAAACTTCTGCTTATTGTAGCCTATCATTTGTCTCTTGAGGTCCCCAGAGTGGGCAAGCACATAGGATGCCATTGTTGCAAAATAACCAGCTCTAGAACCAGTAAGTCCAGGGAAGAATCCAAAAATTCTGATGGCTTCCTCATTTTCCACCAATATTAACTTCTCTAACCCTGGAGGAAGCTGATATGAACCAACAACCTTTGTAAGTGCTTTAATTGCAAGCATTGGCAGCAATGGTTCTCTTGTAAACTTGTTATGCAATATAATTACAGTCTCTTTGTTGAGCTTCCCAATAAAGTGTCCCAAGCTCTGGTTCCTTCCTAAATTTAAGGGTCTGGAACCCTTCCCCCTGCCAAGGAATTTGTCTGTGTCCAGTATTTCAATCTGCAAAAATATGTCTTGGTTAATTGTTCAACACATTAATAAGACAGGGCAAAATGGTCATTAACATACCTTAGGAGACTCATCCTCCTCAAACAAGGCAGGTTCCCATATATCAATGGATCTAGTTGGCCTTACTTCATAATCTCTGGTCTTTTCCTCTCCCATATGCTCTATTTTGAGCCTTTTCTGGATCTCATTGAACTCCTCTTCAGAAGGTACACCCTGTTGCTCATATCTCAGAACAATGTCCTGCACATGCTTTCCAACACTTGAGCTGTCAATAAAATTTTCTGCCTCTGTGTCCAAGACTACTAAGGGGCAAGGTGAGTAATCAATAAATCCTATGTCATTAGATCCCCACTCAGCCAAAACTGCCAAAGCATAATCTTCCCTTAGATAAAAAAGATGCTGAATGTCATTCAGCAAAACATATTCCTTTTTGTTAACTTTGTATGTGGGAAATGTTGCTGTGCAATGCAAAGGATCAACATCTTCATCCTCAATGTCAACATTCTCCACTTTAGTGATGTTTTCTACTTTAAATTTTGCAATGTCCAGCATCTCAGTGCTTTGTAGCTTCTCTTCCTCTTCATGGAACTCCATCTCTATCTCCTCTTTCTCCTGGTCCTCCTCAGCCTGGGAAATCTGCTTTGGAATCTCTTTGCCCTCTAGTGTTGGGAGTACACTGAAGAAAATGATAAGTCCAAGGTCATAATCTACCAACTGGCAATGCATATTACCATGAAATTTGCAAGGCTTTATGATCTTTTGCCAGTCTCGATGAAGGCTTGACCACTTCTTTGCAATACCTGTCCTTGACAAGCTACCTGCTTTGCATATATCAACAAAATGAACAAGATTGTCAAGCCTGTGATCTCTGATCAATTATGTATATATCTCTTTCAAGTCACTAATTTGTGTAGAGAAGCCATCCACAAGTGCTTGAAGATCAAAGGCAGCATTAAAAATCTGTTTGGCACTTTGAAATCTTGTAAGTTCATTAACTTTGTAAAGAAAAGACATCAGCCTATCATCAACGGTCTCTTGTATATCCTCTGTATCCATTATGACAATCCACAAATGCTAAGCTGAAAAAGAGAAAAGAGAAGTCTATCAAGACATTAACCACCCTTCTTTATATCAAGTCTACAAACAAATTAAAAGCATAAAATTGTCAAGCAAATTAGGAGCACAAATTAAGCGCAAGCAAAAAAGAATTACATAAAATTGTGACATGCTATGTTTGTCACTTGCTCTGCGAACTTTGAGAAGTTAAGAGAAACTCGTCACTCACTAACAACGCGCACAATGTGACACTTGGTACGCGTTTTCCTATTGCTAGGAAGAGGTTGACGTCCACCAAAATCGCGCACGGGTGTCGCGGTGTGTCGCTTGGAGGGTTGGAGGCTTAAATTTGTGAATGACAATAAGAGAATCAACGGGTTGGGTAGGTTCCTTTTATGGGCAAAAACGCCGCCTCGGGAAGTGTGCAAATCCGTTGCCGCCTCGAAGTTTGGTCCAACGGCTAGTTTTTAGGCGCCTAGGGACTTGCGCCATGCACCCTATATAAACATCCTTAAAGCCCAAACTAAGCTCATTTTGAATAAGGTTTTGAAGGAGTTCCACAACCCAAAATTTCGAGCGCTTTGAGCGTACACCGTGCGCGATATTCGTAAGTGAGAAGACTTTGCCTCTTTTATCATTTCGCGTACCGAGTTTCAAAGCAATGTGTTCTATTATGTCCACATATGTGATCATGTTTACGATGTGTACCTTAATGTGTACCGCAAGAGGTTTTCACCGCTTGGTTTTCCCGTCACCCCGTGCGCGAATTTGGTAAGTGGGAGGACTTTGCTCCCTTCGAAATTTCGCGTACGAAGTGTCACCGTTTCTGTGTAATGCTCCGTCACATCATGCGCGATCACCGTTAGTGTAAGGACTTTGGTCCCTTTGTGATTTCGCGTACGGGGTGTCATCGCAATGTGTTCCACTATGTACGGAAATGTGTGCCACTAAATATACATTTTGAAGGACATTTTGTCATTTCGCTTACAGAGTTTCAAGGCAATGTGTTCCACTATGTCCACATATGTGATCATGTTTATGATGTGAACCTCATATGTGCCATTATTTTCACCATGCGTACAACATGTGTCTCAAGATGTTCAAGAGGTTATCACCGCTTGGGTCTCCCGTCACCCCGTGCGCGAATTTGGTAAGTGGAAAGACTGTGCTACTTTCGCAATTTCGCGTACGAAGTGTCACCATATTTTGTAATGCTCCATCACGCCGTGCGCGACCACCGTTAGTGTGAGGACATTGGTCCCTTTGTGATTTCGCCTACGGGGTGTCACCGCAATGTGTTCCACTATGTACGGAAATGTGTGCCACTAAATATACATCGTTTACTTTTTTTACTAATGTTTGTTGTGTTCCACTATGTACGGAAATCCCTTTTGAAGATGGCAAGGACCAAGAAGACTGCAAGGAAGGTTGATAAGCCGGTTGATAAGCCTCTATCCAAAGATGAAGAAGAATCTCATCCTAGCAAAGCTTTAGCTGGTACTTCAAAACCAAAGGAGAGCACATCTCAGAGGAAGGACCCTAAACCAAGTACACCTGACCCTCAACCAAGCAAAAGAAAGACTACACATCAGAGGAAAGCTTTCAAGCCAGTGCAGCTTAAGCCTCTCCTTACAAAGAGAAAGTTCAAGCAGGGGGTCAAATGTCTAAGAGAGATAAGGAAGGCCATAAAGGCCATCAATCTTGCAATTCCCAAACTGCCCTTCCAAAGACTATGCAGACAAGTTGCAGAGGAGTACAAGATTGACATGAGGTGGACTAGAACTGCATTAGCATGTATCCAAGAGGCTTCTGAGGACTTTATGATTGAGCTTTTCCAAGATGCCTATATCTGTGCAGCTCATGCCCATAGGGTTACTTTGATGGACAAAGACATGATCACCCTCAGGAGGCTGAGATACAAGTTTTCAAGAATGTTGGAGCCTGTCCCTATGCATGATATTAAGGCCTTTAATATTCTCAACATTCCTCCATGGAGGAAGCCCAAGGAGCCTGAAGTAGGAGTAGTTGATATTACTGAAGAAGAGGAAAAGGAAAGGAAAAAGAGAGCAAAGGAAGACAAGGAAATTGCAGAGAGAAAGGAGCTTGACCTGTTGGAACCACAACTAGTGCCCCTCTTGAGGAGTGTCAATCCTACTGGTTTTGTTGTCGCTCTATTGAGTGAGGAGGATCCTAGGGAGGATTACAATTCACTTGACTCTGAGACCTTGGAAATTCTCAAGGACTGGACCAAGGAGATCAATTCTCCACTCCTTATCACATGCCTCAGGTTGCTTTTGTTTTCCTATGTATTTTTGTTTATAGCAAGAACTCTTTATATAACAATATCTTGTACCAGGTTAATGATGCATACATATGAGCCAGACCTTCAAAAAAAGGTGGAATTTTTAGACCCTTCTATCTCCCACTTTCTCAGGACAGAGACAAATATTAGAGAGCTCACAAAGTGGTTGATTCATGTGGACTTGGAAATCTGTTAAATTTTCTTGATTCCCTATCATGAGAGGTAAGTTTCCTACCTACACCTTGTGAAGAGAATTTACTAATTCATGTTAGAAGGCTAACTGAGGCTTGTTTTTATAGCTCACATTGGAGTTTAATTGCAATTGATATTGTGAAAAGAAAATGCTACTTTGTCAATTCTCTTGCTGGAGTACATGGTCAAGCAAAATTGTAAGTATAGTAGCAGACACATTTTGTAAACCACAAGCAGAACCTCAAGCACATACTTTTAATAAAGAATTTTGGACAGTGTTGCTACAAGATTTATAGAGACACTGGAGAATTGTCCACCCATGCCAAAGATGCTGACTGAAATCCAATTTTTAGTTGTGAAGGTTGGAATTCTTTATGCTTTGTTCACTTCAATGGATTATCCTCAAATATTTTTTCCCATAAATACATGTAATGAGTTGCAGGTTCCAATCCAGCCTGAAAGCCATTCATGTGGATGGAGGGTAGTGACAAATGCCAAGCTCCTCTTGGACTTCATATACTGCAATGACAATCAAAATATAGAAGTATAGCATATTTCATATTTGCTAGCTGTATTTTTTCTCATTTTATTGTTCCTAAAACTTGCTTTCTATTGCCTTGTATAGATCAACAGAGAGTGCTATAGTGAGAACCATGTATGGTTGACAAGAGCAAAGATTATCAAGTATATGATTGAAGCAAATGGACGACTGCAAGAGGTATTTAAAGATGATGATGCTGAAGAGCTAGAAAAGGCAAAGGGGAAAGCAAAACTAGAAAAGGCAAAGGGGAAAGCAAAACTAGAAGAGGCAAAGGGGAAAGCAAAGCTAAAAAAGGCAAAGGGGAAAGCAAAACTAGAAGAGGAAAAGGGAAGTGAAGAGGGAGAAGAGAGTGGTGAGCAGGAAAAGGCAAGTGAAGAGATGGATGATAAGAGAAAGAGGAAGCAGCCCTCAAGCCCTCCTGCCAAAGAGCCCACAAGAAAATCTCCCAGGACAAAAGAGCCCACTGCAAAAGCACCAACCCCTAGGGACAGGAAAACTCCTGGCAGAAAACTATTCTAGCTTTTTGTAGCCCACTTGTATCAAGCTTCCCACTTGTATCCAATTGTCTATTCTATAGCCCTTTGTATCAAGCTTGTATCAAGCTTTTTGCAGCCCACTTGTATCAAGCTTCCCACTTGTATCTAATTGTAGCCCACTTGTATCAAGCTTCCCACTTGTATCAAGCTTCCCACTTGTATCCAATTGTCTATTCTATAGCCCACTTGTATTCAATTGTCTATTCTATAGCCCACTTGTATCCAATTGTCTATGTAATTGCAAATATTTGAAATTGAATACATTTTGATCACCTTGTTTTAAGACTCTGTTACAAAATCAAATCATTGATGTTTGGAAAAGTTGCATTTCAATAACAAAATAAAGATCCTTTTAGATATTTATTTCAATAAGATCCTTGCAGGTCATGTGATACAAAACAAGATCCTTGCAGGTCATGTGTTACAAAATTGCCTTAAAGGATGTTCAAGGCACCAAATGTACAATGCCATCCAAGATGTCCTTGCACTGTAGCCTCTTTTCATTCCTTTTTGATACCTACAAAAACAGCCCAAGTTAAATAAAGAACCAATAAGAGAACAAGAGACTTTTAGTGATAACAGTTACCTTTCCACCATTTATTTGAAAGCAGAATGTTGTGGGCAGTTCAATTTCATCATTTTGCAGGTCCAATCTCAATTGATGTAAGCTACACATGCCTCTTATCTTTACAATTGACAGATGCTCATTGTTTACCCATATATCAATGTCTTCTATTGGGCTGTCAATGAAGTCTTCCATGTCTTGATCAAGTGGAGTTAGCTGACCACCAACATAGTGCCATCTTCTGTAATAAAATGACATAATGAAGTTTTGTGTCCCTATCATGTATTTGCAAGCAATTGAGCCAGCTTGCACATTACAAGTGATTCCATTCACTGTTTTGGTGTTCCAACCCTCATCCACAAATTCAAGTACATTTGCTGAGTCTAAAGTCTTCACTGAAAACATTGTTCTAGATTTTCTGACTTCAGCATTAGAGAAGAAGTCTACAAAAACTGTAATGGGCATGAATATAGAAATTCTACTCTGTTTGCTTGCTATGTTTGCTTTCAAACACTTTTGAATCTCACAAAACAGTTTGCACCTGTAGCCCTTACTTGTATTTGAGCTAGGGAGTGACCATTCTCCACTTTTGAAATCAGGCAAGTCTAGCTTAGTTGTGGCTCCAAGTTCTCCAGTCCTTCTAGGTGGAACATAATAATGGTCAAAGAAGAATATTCCATTCTCTGCCAATGAACCCTTAGTCCTTCCCTTGTATATTTCTTCACCAATTGATCCATGACACACATCCAGAATATTTATAACACATTCTACTGGCTGCCATTCCATAATGTTTGAAGGATACAAATCTGTACAACAAATAACTTTATACAACATGCATTACAAATAAGAATTTAAGTTAAGAGACTTACAGTTTGGTCTATGTAATGGCAAAGCAGAACTCTCTGAGTTAATATGCAGATCTTTATGCATGTACACATGCTGCACCAGCACCTGTTTGATTGATTTTTTGTTGTCGCCAAAGCTGAAATCTTTAACAATGCCCTTCCATCCCGCCAAGAAAGAGTTTTTGGTGGAAGACTTTATTCTCTTGTTCTGTTGCATCAGTATCCACGTTCCTTTGTGTATATTTATTGGAATCCATTCTCCATTTTGATTAGTCGTGTTGTAAGTGACAATGGCTTCAATGGAAGTTCTTGGTCGTTTTGATCGTGATGAAGATTCCATGGTGAAAAAATAAATGAGCAGAGAAGTCTAGTCTGAGTTCACCTAGTCTGAGTTCAAGAGAAGAATAAGCAGAATGTGCAAAAAACGGTTCAAATCTGGAAAAGATCATGAGATAGAATCCAAACGTTGTTTTATGATGACGACGTGCAAAATGAAAACAATATAATATGAGAAGTACGTCTTTCTGAAAGCGACAGCTATTGAATGCCTTTACACTTTTACTTGTTTACATTGCTACTTACCAGCTCAAAGTTGCGGTAAAGATAGAATATTTGCTTTTTTGTGAGTTTTCAAAAATAGAGGTTCCGTAACGGAAGCTCTTCAACCATTGGTTGAGACCACTCTCTCTCTACACGCTAAAAGGCACAAAAATGATCTCAAAATTCCCCTAATGTCTTGGACCAGCAATCCTTCTTGACGTGGCCTTTCTTGCTGCAGTTCCAACATTCAAGAACTGACTTTGTACGTGACTTGCTCAGCCTTGAGCGATCACGACCCTTTTGGTTTTTGAACCTCTCCTTAGGCCTTCCTCTTGTTTCCACTGATAGTGCAGCACTTGATGATTCTCCTGTGCTTCTCCTTTGCATTTCCTCGCTTAGGAGAACACCCACAACATCATCAAACTTAAGAGTATTTGTGCCAGAGATAGAATTACTTACAGCCATCACAAGGCTGTCCCAACTATCCGGTAGAGATGATAGTATAAGGAGAGCTCGCACTTCGTCATCGAAATTGATTTTCACTGATCGAAGTTGACTTATGTTTGTGTTAAAGTCATTTTGGTGTTCTGCAACTGAACCATTCTCTGCCATCTTTAGATTGAACAAGCGCTTCATAAGAAATACCTTATTGGATGCCGATGGTTTCTCGTAGAAGTCGTCAAGTGACTTCATCAAGTCCTCCATGGTCTTCATCTCCGAAACATTGAAGGCCACCGTTGACGCCAAGCTTAACCGGATTGTTCCCAGTGCCTTTCGATCAAGGACAATCCATGCTTCATTTGCCATTGTTGCGGGCTTCTTCGCAAGAACGCCTAGTGGCAAATAGAGGTCCTTCTGGTAGAGATAGTCTTCAATCTGCATCTTCCAATGTTGGTAGTTTTTGCCGTTGAACTTCTCAATCTTGAGCTTCCCTTCCTCCGCCATAACTCCCACTCAATTCAAGGAATTCTTTCCTTGAGATAATTTAGCTACGAGCAAACCTTGCTCTGATACCAGTTGTTAGGAAATAAGACGTAGCTAAATAGATAATTGAGTAGATTACTTAATGGAGAGAGACAGATTTACATACACGAGATTATAGAGGAGAGAGAGAGAGAGAGAGAGAGAGAGAGATAGAGAGAGAGAGTACACACGATATACGTGGTTCACCCAATGTGGGCTACGTCCACGGGAAAGCAGCCACTCAATGGCTTTAGTACTTCAAAACAAGAAGTAATTTACAAAGGGATTATACCCTTAATGGAGCTCCCGCCTTGCTTCACTCTCACCACCTCACACTCACCTTGTTGCATCAACTTCACACTATGAAATGTGTGTAGAAATGGCCTCCTTTTATAGGCCAAAAGGGCTTCCCTCTCTTATGAGAGACAGCCATGTGTAGCCGCCCTTGTGCGAATAAGTCCAAATCGGACCCTCCAATCCGCCCATGTGTGGCCGCCCTTGAGAAGACAAGTCCGCTTTTGAATTCGGCCACCGGCCATTGACTTCCGACCACCGGCCATTTACCATTGACTACCGGCCACCGGCCAACCGATCGGTTGTTTTCCGACCACTTTCCAGCCGTCGTCCGGCCATAATATTCCGGCGAAAAGGAATATTCCGGTGAAAAAAAAAGTCTTAAGGCCTCCGCACCCGAGGCCTCTAAAGTTGCCCCTGATTCTTGTCCGTGAAAATTTTGGTTTCCGGTGAGTGATTTTCCTTCACGCAGGATGGCTTCTCCTCATAATGGGGGCCTTACAAATGTGCGCTTTTACCACAGAAAATTACAAGGGTAAATCAGGCTCCATACTTAACAGATGTATCCTGTACAAAGAAGTTTTGGTCAATCTTTACATCACCTATTGTTACCTTCACACCTGGACATGCTGCATACAATTAACCGGATGAATTGTTTGCCACTTTTACGATCCAGCCATGATCTGTGTCAATTGGCCATTTGCACTTGTTGTAGAGACTCTTTGACATTATGTTTATTCCTGAACCATGGTCAATGAAGGCAACAAATGGCTCTTCAAGATCACCTACCTTGACCAATGACTTCGTGAATAGTAACTCCTAGGAATATCTTCAACTTCTTCATCATCATTTGAGAAATGCACTTGCTTCACTCTCCCACTAGATTGGTAGCATCCTACCACAGATCCATCATCCTCCTTATTTTGCAGTTGCATCCCTTGTGTCTTCGAGGTTTCCCCTTCAACGTGTGGACGAGAAAATTCAGCAAGGGTTTGCCTCTTCCTCTTGATGATGTCAATGATCTCCTCATGGAATTCACGCTTTGCAATGCCAAGAACTTCTCCTAGAGTAAACTCAATCTTTCTATTCAAGATCCTTTCCTCCAAGACTTTCTTTAAATCTCTAGCAACCTCAATATCAAATTGTAGTTTATAAGTTGGGACTTTTGTCTTACCTTTTGTTGGCTCTTTCTTCTTTCTTGTTGTAGACTCCTCCATGAGTACTTCAGGTGGAGATGCTCCTTGTGTCGAGGGTGTTTGAGAAGGCTTTGAGTCGCTTTCTCCCCCACTTCTGGAAGCTCTTTTTGATGGTCCTTCATCATCATTCTCACGTCATTGCTTCTCTTCTACAATCGCCTCATTTTGTTGGAATTTTGTAATGTAAGCATGCACTGACAATGAGTCCACTGGATCATTCCATCCTGTTTCTAGACGTATGCAATCACCTGCTTCATGTAGAATCTCTTTAGTAAGCTTTCCATTTTTAGCTAATTGCATGACATTTGGCCAAATTTGACCATGATGGTCAATCACCTCTTCATCACAAAAATGCTCAATTTTTACTCCATAAGTAGCTGCCTCAACTGAAGAGCTGGCATGCTTAGTTGCCATATCTTTAAATAAGGTTTGCATTCCCCCCTTCCCAAAGCTAGTTCTCAAGGGTAGACCTATCTCTCTTAAGTGGATTTTACCATCCTTAAAAAAGACAACATCTTTTGACAAAGCATCACTAAAATCATCACAATCCCTTCTTACATGGTCTGTACTATCACACCAAATACATCTATTAACAAACCCTTCTTTGGGCTGTTGTCTTTGCCTAGGAAGTGGCCCTGATGGTTGGCCTTTTTCTTGAAGCTTTGGAAACTTCACCTTAAAGTCACGCATTCCCTTCACAATCTCATCTAGCATGGAATCATCAAACTTAGGAGCGATAAAAGTAGGCTTTACCATTTTGTCAGAAGTTGAGGTTGAAGGACTTGTAGTGTTTACTACCATCTTGTCCCTTCTTCTTTGTCGTTTGGTAAGCAACGAGATAGCACCTTCAACTTCATTCTAGTCGGTCTTTAGTCCTTGCTCAACATCTTTATCTTCAAGAAGAATCTCCAAATTTTCTTGAAACTCTTTACCTGCAGCTTGTAAGAAAAGATTTGTCTTCTCTGCATCTAGTGTGGCCCTTTCTGTCCTTGTGAGTTGTGCATAGCGCCGCTCAAATTCCCTAAGTAGCTCTGTTATTGATAGTGCTTGCTTTGGCTTGACTACCCATTCTAAGAATGTACTTTTGCTTACTCTCTCAGAGTCCTCCAAGAAATATTCATCCTTTAAAGCTACTTTGAGTTCTTCCCAATTTCTCCCATGCCCATCTTTAATTGCCCTAACATGCTCCCTAGTTTCTGGAGCAACAACTAGCTCAAATCTTTGAATCATCTCACCTTCTGACACACGATGCAGCTCCATCTCCTTCACATACTCGCGTAAGTAGTTGGTTACATCTTTGCCATTGAATTGATCCATTCTGTTGACGACCGCTTGTATGGACTTCATTGCTGAAATATCCCTTCTTTCAGTGGCGTGTTGTTGTTGCACGAACATTGCAAATGCTTCAAACATTTGCATTGTTGTTGGGTCAAAATGCATACCTTGTTGCTCAACATGATCACCCATCGTTATGCACAAACTCTCACCCTGGCAGTTTCACATCGGGTTCACCAAAAATATGTCAAAAAGTAGGCAGTCTTGCCAGGAAGGCATCGGGCCCCTTACTGTGAGAGTTTGTGAGGAAGCTCAAGGGTTATGAGAAAGAGCTAAGATGTAGATAACATAGCTTCTAGAGCTAAAGAAGAAATGTAGCCAAAGAAGCCGCTCACTTTTCCTTACAAACACACATGTGATGGAGAGACCTCATGAAAGATAGTCAGAACAAAACAAAAATGAAAACATCGAGATTAAGATCATATAGTATCATGGGTAGGATAAGTGGGTTAATGGATGAGTTAATGATATCTGATCTTTGTTGTCCAAATAAGCTGCGGATTGCTCTTTGGAACTGTACCTTTGTGCTTACTATAATGTAAATGTTTTGTCTAGCGATTGGGATTAGTTGTGAGTACAAATCCTCTTGATTCATAATAAAATAACCACATTCACATCAAAAGAGTAGTCATAGTCAATAATAAGTAGTATGATGGGATCTGGTGAGAGAAGTATTTCGTTGAGCCTTTCAGGACCAAATAGAAACACTATGCATTGCTGAAAGTGAATCTTTCGACTAATCCAAATGTTGACCCTAATAGATTGTACTGAATGGAATTGAAAGAAATTACCACTATGTGGATTATGGTTATTCATCAATGATATACCTAGTATGTTCAAAGATAAAGGTGTGAAAGAAGTGAAAGGAGAAGAAGAAGAGAGTTTCTATCCCAAGCCCTATTGTTGCCCTTAGGCAATAAGGATACTGCGGGGAGAGAAGTACATGTAGCAAGGAGATTCTAGAGTTTGTGGAAGACAATGAGAACCTTAAGAGAGAGAGATGCTTGTGGAAGATGAAGATATGGTTACTAACCTTGTGCTCATAATTGTTTTCTGCAAGAAGGTTGTACTCATTACATTGACAAGGTTGCTGCTTGAATACCTTCCAATGAAACAATTAGGACACAACAAGAGAGATCAAAGGGAAAGTAAGATAGATCTAGCTAAGTGTGTTGGTGGTAATAAAGATAGATAATGAGAGATAGAGATAGAGTTAGAGACAAGTATTGGACTAGATATGCAAATGAAAGTAAAACTAGCAACATATATCTTACATGAGAGCAATCGCCACCACCTTAATGGAGAGAGAAGATGAGGCAAGACTTCAGCCTTTCTTCAAGATAAAGTGTGGCACTAAGATGAGTGTGTCACTATGGAATTGAGCTATTCTCACTCACTCCTAAATTTTCCCCAATGAAGAGAAGGTTGCCCTTTTGATAGGTGAGGGAGCCATGTTTTACATAATCACTTGATTAGGCTAAAGAGTTAGCCCAAATCCAATGTTCTTTGGATAGTTCTTAAAATGGGCAATATTAGGACTCAAAATATCATGAAATTTAGAATTTTTGACGTTGAGGCTCCATGTGGGTGCATGATGTATGTGGGCCCCACCTAGGCATCTTCTGTGTGGCTCCAGCAGAGGGTCCCAACTTGTGTGTCTTGTCCTTCTAGGCATATTTGAGGTGTCACATTCACATTCTTGTGTCTTTTATCCTCCAAATATATTATTTTATGGAAAAAGAGCAAGATTATCTCTTTTCACTTGATTCACCTGTTTACCATCTCTTCTTGTAGTGTAGTTGTGAGAGGGTTTTTCACCGGTTTCCCTGTAACTCGGATTGACATGCTTCAAAAGGTGAAATTGGCCTACTAAAAGAGCTTGAATTGGTTTTGGCCTTTTCTCCACGCCCTTAGGTCAGGATTTTCAAAGTGGGATGGTCCAAGAAGCTTTGGATCTTCCTTTTCATAAAATCTCCTAGTAGGCCCTTCCCTCTTGTATGTATCCAAGAAGGTATGCATTATTGAAAGGTTATAGTATTAAATAAATGTGAAAAGAAGAAAATAATTTATATATGGTAGGGTATAGCTGAGATATTAGAAGAAATATACAAATGCTTTTCCCCCAGACAAAAAGAGGCACAATCATTGATACTTCTCTTGCAGTACTTTCTAATAGTAATGTACATTTATATTACTTCGAAGGTAATACTAAGGTATGGTAGAAAGATTTTATTTATGCATATGAGTATTATATGAAGTATAATTATGCATCAAAAACTCAGAAGATAAATCGTTTAATGCCCGTTCCCACTATATACGTGCCACAGCACGACAACGTGAAGACCAAAAAAGTGGTCCCAAGTCCAAAGCCGCCATGACCTTAGTCATTAGGCAAAATTTGGACTCACAAAGGGGCCCTTTAAGGAGTTTGACTTTACCTATCTCTACCAAAACGGGTGCATGGATAAATTTTGGCAAACAAACTTCAAAGCTGGCGGAGGTTTGACAGTTAGAATTTCCTCTTCAATCTCTATCTACTGATATATAGCACGCCATGAGATTGTTCATATTTTAGAAGATCCTTTTTTTGATTCACCTATGATGTGACAACTCTGTCGGAATCTAAGTGAATAAAAAAAGAATCTTCTAAAATACGAGGAATCTCATGGCGTGCTATATATCAGTAGATAGAGCTTGAAGAGGACATTCTAACTATCAAACCTTCGCCAACTTTGGAGTTTGTTTGCAAAAATTTATCCATGCGCCCGTTTTGGTAGAGAGAGGTAAAGTCAAACTCCTTAAAGGGCCCCTTTGTGAGAAGATGTCGACCATATTTGGTTTCTCCTCTCTGAGAGTTCTTGCTTTACATGGAGACGCAGGCATGACTCCGGGATGGAGCTTCCTCTTCATAGTTCAACTGCATGACCAAGAGGGGGAGGGAGAGAGAGAGAGAGAGAGAGAGAGAGAGAGAGATTCACTGAGAGAAATGGAGTTACTTATTGCATTACATTAGAGTTGTAATGTTATGATCAGTTGATCACTTAGACGTTGAATCTAGGTGCACCACGATTTCAAAAAATTTGATAAAGATTGGAATCATGGGAGATGCCTTTATTTTCTTCATTTTAGAACAGAAGGGAAAAAGGTGTGCAAGTTGCGACACATAAGTAGGACAACGATGAGCATGGTGTCTGTAGCACTCTCCCCATAGCACTCTACAGAAGCAAGAGCACTCTCGCACTGCACACAACACAAAACAATGTCTGCATTTACAACCATAACTCTTTATCTCTACTCAAAACGATGGCTATATTATGTATATGTATATGTATTTGTGTGTACATATATATTTTTTTATGCATGTATGTAGGCACTAAGTACAGGATCATAGCACCCGAAGGTTAGATGTTTCCTCTTGGGTATAGTCCTTTTTTAATCGTGGTGTTGTAGTCATTGATCCACTCATGCATGGATTACCGCAATGTACCTTTGGTTTTACCACGGTTGAGACTGTGAGGATATCTAAAGAGGTGCAGCTGACCTTTGGCACTACTAGCCTCTACTTAGGTCTACTAGTATGTATATGTATCTATGTGTTTGTGTGCTAATATACTTGTGTAACATTTATAGATGAGTGAGTAGGGTTGAAAGCTTAATCTTTTATTGATCTTTGTAATGTAGATGTCTGACAAGAGACCAACTGGTGGGGAGCCAGCTGGCTCTTCTTTTGGTTGGTTCACATCCAGGTGGGCTACCACCCGGGGTGGACATCGCCTCTAGTGGACCCGAGTCTTGAGTTGGTGAGAACAAGAAAATAAATAAAGAATTTTTCTAGCTAGTTAACCCTAAACCATGAGTGTCATAGGTTTATTTTTGTTATTTGCAGGCATGGCCATCCTACACCTACCCTTCTTAGGTTCCTCCACCGGTCGTAGATCCAGACCTACAACGGGCTCTCTTTACGAGACCAGTACCTCTGAGAGAAAGAGATTTTTTTTTGGTTTCTACACTCCGCAACAGCTTGCAACCTACGGTATTTCTCCACAGACTACACCATGGGGGAGTCAGGGAGGGACTCCTTACCTACAGAGCCTCACATCGATGGTACCTCAGTCTACGGCTCCTTATTATCATCCCACTCCCCTTTCATCACAGGGTCCTACTCCCCTTCCATCACAGGGTCTCACTCCCATTGCATCACATGGTCCTACGACACTCCATTCCACTCTTGCCTCACCAGAACACTGTCAATGTACTTTCTCTAGCAGCGAGCGTCGACGCTTGTCTCAGGGCAACGAGCGCCATGAGAGACGAAGCTGCGCTGGATCTTGTGGTTTCGCCTCTTTTGGTAGTGGCAGGGGAATGGAGTCCCCGCTTTCAGAGCATGTCGTCCGTGATGCAGAGGGCAAGGATACCGACTCACCCGTGCCAGACATGCATGGGTGCTACTACATGCTTAAATATGGCAGAGAGGTGTGGACTTCGGCACAACACAGGGTAGGTCATTTCGACGCCATCTACAAATTCTTATACATTCAACGTATAAGAACTGTTTTATAAAGTTTAGAGACCAACTACCCGATCATGCACGGTACATTGAGGATGCTCTCTTAGCTAGATTTTCAAATACCCCCGATTAACTTTTTTCACAACAGTGGTTGGAGGGCTACATAAAGACATTTATGAAAAACAAGCAGTCCAGTGTGCGGCGCGCATCAGCCAACAAGGTCAGAGATCTAGATAGGAGTTACCGCGGTGGCAACATGGAAGACGCGGAGTGGAAGTGGGCAATTCAAGAAAAGAGCGATCAAGCTGTGATGGGCTCATCATACAGACAACAATGTGATGCTCGTGCAAGACAAACTCCCACTCACTATGGCTCAGGAGGCAAGCGAGCTTGGAAGGATAAATATGTAAGATTGATTAAATTGTAATGTCGATCGGTGATTATAAAGATTGTAGTTGATGATTTGGTATTGTTATTGCTAACTTAGGAAAATATCACTCTCTCTCGACCAACCAGAGAGATGTTCAAGTATCGGTAGCGACATACAGAATGTGATACTTGGCGATGGTTGTTCGAAAACAACCACATCTCTCGCGAGCAGTCTGACATGGCGGTTGGATCACTACAAGCGGTAAGTTTAAACAAGTAATTTTGTATTAATTGTTTTGAGCAATTCATAATTGTTTAATTTGGTTTGGGTTTATGTAGAGTCAAAGTGATCAAACATACGTGCCTCTGAACGACGACAAGATAGAGGAGGTTTAGATAGAAAAACATTTTGTCCAAACTTTCGTAAAGTCCCAATGTGGCACAATGTATATACAATTATTTACTTTTTATTGTCACTTTTTTAAATACTTGATATCTGCATTTTAAATTGTCAAGGTAAAGTAAATTCGCTTTCAGTTCTTTTGAATTTTTTATACTCTTTCAAAAAAAATTTGATGTTCATTGTTTTATGCAAGTCAAAAATAAAGGTGCTCATTTGGGCCACCCAAAATTGGGTGGCCCAAACGAGCAGCTTTATTTTTGAATTGGCGTGTAGCGGCAATAAGCGCTATAATATCTGTGGCAACTGGCACGGTAATAGCAGTGGATATATTACCACGACTATTACCGCGCTTGTTGCTGAGAAACCACTACCACGTGCATAGCCGTGGTTATTGCCGCTCCGGCAAATTTTTCTCTCTCCTTTTTTCTTTGTTTTTTTGCAGCCATGTTAGCGGTTATAAACAACTCTTCTTATAGTGTTTAGCATCTTTGATCCATTGTATGTGCTCCTTGATGTGATTTTTATTTAATAAAAAAAAACAACTCAAGAAACATATCGAGATGTAAAGGCTGAAAATAATCACATCACATTGTCCTTAGAGACGGTTCGCGACACTCTAGAGACAAAATAGAAGCAAATGCAATGCCGATGCAATCACATGTGCATACAACATAGAAACAAACGTAATATCGATGTAATCACATGTGCACACAAAGCCCGAGTGTAATAAAAATATTGGGGCCCCCAAGCTCTCAATTGACAATAATCATCATCATGGATTTACATACCATGGCATTGGAGATGCTTAGAAATTTTTTTTTTTGAAATAGGAATCATCATCATGGATTTACGTACCATGGCATCAGAGACGCTTTCAACAAATAAAAACTTTGAAATAGTAATAATCATCATGGCTTTACTTACCATGGCATCATGGTACTCACCATGGAATTAGAGATGCTGTAAGCCAATAAAAACCTGACAATATGGATCCACATTGCTACCATGTTATAGCTCAAAATACCATAGATCCATGATGTATCCTACATCAACAAAATAATCATGTACAATTACTAATAACAAAATTAATTGACATAGAAGTGATAAATTTTTTTTCAAGATTGAGTCTACAACAGTCAGTTTCACTAGCAGTAGATGAAGCGTCCAATTTGTCAACATATGGAGAGACTTTGGGCCATCAAACTTAGACCAATACTATAGGATTATTGACGCTTTCGATCAAATTTATGAACTGACCACCAAAATAATATAAATACAGCTTATGGGAATTATATAAGCAATTATCAACAGAATCTACAAGAAAAACATGGCCTACAATTGCAAAGCACTACTTGAAGCAACCACTACACTAACGATTCGGTTCTACAGATTGCTCGCTTGCCATGCAAACTTTTCTCAAAAAGTCTCCGCTTGAATGAATTATCCGTCAGGCTTTGGTTTTGGCTTTGGTTTTAGTCACCATGAATCAAAAGCTCTTATCATAGAGCTCGGATAAAGCTACTTGCTTGGTCTCACACGTGCACCGAACTGAAGGGTATGAAAACCCCGTCTAAGTACAATAAATTCATAAATTTATAAATTAACATAAAACTATTCTGGTTCTACTCACTTTTATTGCAAAGAATCTTCTCAGATGCCTCATTTGAGAGATCTTTTCTGGATTTGCTGACCGCCTCTTCTGGCAATAGCGCACAAGCAACACAAGAAGCTCCTCTCAAATTCGAACTCGGGTCCACTTGAGTCAAGAACACTGCACTAACCAACTCATCTTGTTGATTTCGCTATCTGAAAACCATCCTTTTATAATTCATAAAAATAACTCTTGAAACCCCTCCCAACCTTGCGTCCCCTGCGAATGTCCTCATGCGCGAACTACCTTCCTCGACTTGCAGTGGGTGGCCCTCTGCATCTCTTTTGCCCTCAAGGTGCACGCGTCATGATCAGCAGAAAGAGGTGCAAGGTAAACTGGCGAAGGAAGGGAGAAATTTTTCACGCATCTCGTTAGATTCGGCTTTTACTTTCTTTTTCCAAAATCATAGGGACATACTCGCTATTCACGCTCGTTAAAGGATAAATAGCCAGTGCTAATAATAGCCTAGGCCACCATGAATGAGCAGCTGCTTGTGTAGCCGCATGCAATAGAGATGAGTAAGAAGAAACCGCTAGCTGTGTCTAAGCATAAGAAAGAGAGGCTTGCAAGACATGAAAATTCTTGTGTGTGTGCGTGGGAAAAGTTTGCTGGGTTGAGAACACCTATATTGGAGAGCCTCAGGTGGGGGATCATTTTTCACCTTCTAATTGTCTCCTGCCTTCTGCAATCTTGCAGACAAGAATGCACGTGACATTGAAGGCCATGGTGGCTGTGAGCTCGTCATAGTAGCGGCCCTTGCTGATCTACAGGTTATTGTTGAGGCCAACCTTTACCGTGATATACCTGAGAGCTAGTAGCGGCCCAACCAGAGAGCTGGGAAGCGGAGAGAGAAAGGAAGCCGTGCTATTTTTACCTTGTCTATTTACCTCTTATTGTTGGTCACTAAAATAGCTAAAATAGCACCAACAATAGCTAATAAAGATAGGTCTTTATTTAGGAAAGGTGCACGGCTCTGATCGAAGCCAAAAGCAGCTACCCAGATCAAAGAAAAACTCTCTCCTAAGTGCTATATAGGGTAGAAGCTAGCTATGAATCAGAATTTCTTGACACTCTGGTATAAACCTTGTGCTTCTGTGCGTAGCCTACAAACTGATGTGTGTATCATGTCAACCTACATAGATTTGTGCAACGCCATAGCCGCAACCCCAAGACATGGCCTCTCGTAGGCGCCCAACTAGACACTTTGCGCAACTGCAGCCCTTGGAGGCCTCTCCAACTCTTGAGAGAGTACGATATTAATTGCAGCTAGCATCTTCAATTAAACAGTGTGCTACCATCTGCATGACTGCACCATGCATTGAACCCAAGCCCGTAATTACCATGCACAACTGAATCCTGTTGGAGCCTAGCAATATTTGGTTGGTTTTGCTTTCTCTGAAGCCTTTTGACGAAGACTTTAGACATGGGTACATGATCCTGTTGCATCGACACAAATGTGATACCATGTTGAACGGGAGGGAGAGAGGGCAGGTAGACGAGAAGAGAGAGACAAAGGAAACCATTGTATGCAATCCCCAAAGTGTGTGGAGATCACATACTAAGTACACATACATATTGGGGACTCCTAGCTATATATAGCATAAGTGTGGACTCTCTATATATCTCCAATAGATCTTACCCAAAATATAGCCTTTACAAACATGTTTGACAAGTGTTTCAAGTGGCAGCAAAGAAGGAACCACATCAAATTTCTGGAAACGCAGCAAACTGGCAAAATTTAGATGTCCAAAATGTGCATGCCAAAGTTTTGCATTTGAAATATCCTTATAATCCACAATTGCATTTGCAAAATTTTGATCACAGTTGTCATATAAAGTGAGCTTATACAACCCACATCATAAACTATTAGATGCAACGATTTCATCACTGAAACTGAGATAATATATTATACATCTCTCATCCACAAATTTCACAACAAGACAAAGTCTAGCAAGTACAAATACAAAAAAAGAATCTTCTTGATCCCAGCTACATACAATGCATCAACAAGTGTGAAAGAACTTCCATTTATAACGATAAGCACAATCTTTCCAACTCTTTGAACTAGATAAGAGGCATTGTTCACACAAGTAACTGAATTCGCATGAGGGACAGACTCAAGAGAGGTGAACAAACCACAATGTGAGGTAATGTGCTTTGTAGCACCACTGTCAAAATACCACACATATGTGAATCTGCAGCAACTTCCATGCATGCATCATGAACATCACGATTATAAGTGTACTTTGCACTAAAAGCCCATTTTGCATCAACATCAACATCACCGTCTCCTTTCATAGAAGACTCAACAATAGCTGCATTTGTAGTGGAACCAACATTAGTAATGGAACCAACCTCTTTCTTATTAGCCTCTTTCGCCTTCAACTTAGGACACTGCTTGATCAAGCGATCACTAGCTTTACAATAATGTCAACACATCTTCTTTTTTCCCTGATCACCAAGATTCCCATACAAATTTTTGTTTGTAGAAGCATCATTAGGAGCATGTGATTTTCCAATCGTAGAAGAACCATAATAAGTGGCAACAATACTGCTACCACCTTTTCTCTGAGCACTAGTAAAGTCCTATTCTACTACACATTGTCTAGTCCTCTCTTTTCTGACTCTTGCAACAACAATGTACATAATGCATCAAACTTGACAACTTCAGGAAGTCCTTGGGTCATAAGTCTCCAAGTACTAGAAAAAGTATGGTAAGGCAAGGCATGAAGAGCAATCAATCTACACAAGCAAACTATCTGAAATGTCTTTACTTGCAAAAATAAGTTGCAAAAATGATATCCTTAACACCATCAAGAAAAGGTTCCATGTCATCTTCCTCATGCATAATCTTCGACTCCAACTCTTTACGCAATAGTGAAATTTTTGCCTCATTGCAACTTGCATAAAGACCAACCAGAATATCCCAAGCCTATTTTGTAGATTTTGTTGAAATAATGTGAGGAGTAATAGTGTGCTTCATATACAACGCAATCACATGATCCTCCGTATCTTTTACATCCCAACAAACTTCCTCAGACGTAGGCAAAACAACTCTGACAGCAACAATTCTGTCACCAAAACCTTCAACATCCTCAACATTGCCTGCATCCTTAGATCTAGGACGTACATCAATGCCTTGCACAATGCTCCAAACACCCTTTGATACAAGGACATGTTGCATCATTTAAGCCCACGTAGGGTAATTGTCCCCATCCAACTTGTCCTCAACAACGAACATCTTGAACACGTTTGTGTTGTTGTCAGCCATGGAGAATGTTGTACGAGATGTGAAAAACTCCCGAAAAGATGAGAAACAAAGTGGGAGCAATACGTGATATATAGCACAAACTGTAGAAGACCTGTTATGCAAAAAATAACACTGACAAAAATTGTGCCCAAAATGACATAATAGCATGTGTAGTACAACTTGTAGTGAAAACGGAGGCCGAAATGAGCCCAAATCAAAAATCTGAGAAGACCAAGCTCAACAAGCTTGCCCAAAATATTTTTCGACGTGCAAAAGCTCGCCAAAGCTCACAAAAATCAAAGAAAGTGAGCAAGCGTGTGCTGGAGCTGCTGGCGACTACGCCCTGGAGGATGCAACCTACTCTCATACCAATTGTTGGAATGAGGGTTACAAAGAGCACACACATCTTGGAGAAGATGAAGGAATATCAAGGCACACAACAGAGAGTATATTACGTAGTGTGCAATAGAAAGATAGATAGCCCTAGAATGATAGGCGTATATACAATGCATGGGGGAAAAACCTCGTAGTGAGGGAAAAAGTGCCTCGATGGTCCTAAGTGTGTTTACACATATCACTACCACATGTTTATGGTAAAGCCTGAGCATCTGGTTGCTAAATTTGAAGTATCAATTACTGATCTAGAAAGTATTATAGAGATCCAAACTGAGCCTATACAACATGGTGAAGCAATAACTCACTAGTATCAAAGATGAAGCTCAACTATACTAGGATAAAGTTTTGGCTTTAATTTGTAGTTTTTTATCGAGGGATATGTGGGTTGAAATTCTTTGAAATCCACCAATGAGATGTGCCATTTGTTAACTGGCCATTGTATGCTAAGTCATATTTATAGAGTCATAATTGCTGAATCGGATCTGTTGAGTCGGATTTTCTCAGTAGCGAGATGTTTTGCTAAGAACTTCTTTTTGGTAGTTACAACTGTTTTGTGTTTTTTACTTCATGGTATTAGACTACACCTTGCGGGGCATAACTCGAGGTCATCTAGTGGTGTTTTGAGATAGATGTACTCTCTTCACGAATTGACCTCCTATTATGTTTTCTCATATGATTGGGTTGTCTCTGTGTAGTTTTCTATTCATTTTAAAGTTGTTAGCGTGTCTCTTCTGCTATGTCTAAATTGTTTTTGGTGTTGGTTGATAATGCAAAATGGTCTTTCAGAGTTATTCTTTTATGTGTTGATGAATCCCAAAACCAATGCATGAGTGACACATGGCATACACTGGCCTTGAAATCAAGAGAGTAGGACGTTGGAGCATTCATTGCGCATATAAAGATTACTATGTGAAAGTTGCACGATCCTACACTTCTATCTGAAGTTTTTACATACCTTACCTCTTGTATAGAAACTTATCCACCTTGATCACCTTTATCACATATAGCAAGCTCTACACTTACACAATCCTAACCCTCCATTGCAACACCATTCCACCACAAACCAAACACATCGGAACTAGCCCGTTTCTCTTTCTCCACCACTAGAGCCGCGTTGTCATCCTCATAGGAGCACTCAAAAAGTATATGGCTGGTGAAAACAAAGAAATTGCCAAAGAAAATATAAGAAAGTGTACACCAAGACATTCTGTTCAATGACAAACAAGTTTAGAACATGCAACACAATGGCCTATTACCCCACACCAAGATCAAGAAGTATGCATTCCATTTGAATGAACTCACACTATTGAAGCTTTGGGACATAGATGTGGTGCTTGAAGCCACCAAGATGGACTTCAATGAAGACCTTATCAAGCATGTGATAGATACCTTTGATGATCAACATCACTTTGCAGAGATCAATGGTAGGGAGATTCAGGTCACAATAGCAGCTCTGAACATGTTCTTCAAAATTCCTTTAATCAACAAGGCCAAGTCATGAAGTATGTAAGAATCTAAAGGAGGATGTTGAAGCCTTAAAGAAGTTAAAACTAGGAGCTCAAGGAGTCCCAATAGCAACTCTAGAATATGATCCAATATAGAAATTTGTTGATAAGGCCATAAGCTTGAAGAATAACCCCACGGATGTTGCAGAGAAGCTCTTTGGCATGCTTGTCAAAATGCTAAAGGATGCCAAAGCTAAAACCAATCTAGCCACATTTCTACACATGAGCCTCATTTAGGAAAGTGTGAAAGTCAAGAAGTAGAACCAACATGTATTCAAGAACTGGTATGCTTGGAAATTTCTATAATAGGCAACTTGTACCCCTTCACATCTAAATGCTACCAAGGTCTCGGACAAGGTAGTAGGCACTACTACATGCCAACAATCTAAAAAAGACACCACTATGGGTATTAAACTAGCTATAATCAAGAAGAGAACAACAACCCATGCTAAACTAGAAACAACTAGAGTGGGTACGAGTGGCACCACGAAGCTACCTGTGAAGAAAGAAAAGAGAACTGCCTTTTTCACACAGCTGAGATTGACATAGCCTGCAGCAGTGAAGCAAATCAAACAAATGAGTGGGCAAGGGGAATTTGCAAATAATCCAATTGATTTGTCTTAGACTTCAACAAACATTGAACAATAGACCATTGAAACATTGCACGTCCTATCAGTATACACCACAAACAAAGAGGCATCTCAATCCTAGCTAGATTTTCTAGTATCCCGAATTCATCCAAGGCAACTAGATCATCGACAACGCCTTCTAAATAAGGAACTACATAAGAGGATAGTGGTACAATAGGCAGATAAGGCACATACATTACCCACCCCTCTCTTTGCTCATGAAACATCATCGACATTGGAGAGGGGGAATGGAGAACACACCCGACACACAAACATATGTCCCTATATAGCTCAGGGTATTCACAACACCCCTGTCCTATCAAAAACACCTTCAAAAGAGACAATTTTCACTAGCAAGACCTCGCTTGCACTCCACCCAATGCACCTAATGCTAACAAGATCACCCACCCACATGCACACACCACTGCAACTAATATGGACCCTCTCAACCGATGCGACTCCTCTTACTCACACTCTTTGTGCACACACATGCGTCGTCAATCTGAGGGGGCATACACCTCCGCACTGCCGACACTGCACGACACAAAAAAGAGCCAAAGAAAGAGAAAAGGGAAAGGGAAAATCAACAATTGATAGGGGAAAACTAGGTTTTATCTTTCTTCAAAATAACTGGTTACAAGTTTTGAAACACCATGGCCATGGCTACCCCAAAGGGAAAAAATATTGTTCCACTCCACATGCACAATCCTCTGTGTAGGGGGCCTCCAAAAAGATCGTCTCTACTGGATAAACACTTCCCTCGATCCAGAACCACCAACCGGCTCTTCAACCGCCATCCTCCTTCTCCAATTGCCCCTTCAAGGAAGCCCCTTGGTGAACTTTTTCGGCTATTTCACTTCCAGACCGCTATGCGGCACTCCACCAGTTGGTGCAGCTTTGGCAACTTTCCTCGCGGCTTTGATCATGGCACTTGCACGGGCCCCTTCCTCTTCTTCCAATGATTTCTTGTTGAGCTATATATAGAGATACTATATCTAGGTCAACATGTTGAGCTATATATAGTATCTCTATATATAGCTCATCATTCCTCTTCCTCTCTAAGCAGAAGGGAAAAAAACCCTTTTCTCCCTTAAAAAACCATTGCCGCCTCTTCTCACTTCACCTTCTTCTTTAACAAGACAAGAAAAAAATTCTTTTTTGAGTAATAGGGCCGGGCGCTATTGCTTCCCTCATCTAAGCCATTCCTTTTATTCCCTTTTTGTTTTTTTGGAACTTTCATTTAGTTTATGAAAAAAGCTCCATCTTACCCTTCCTTTTCACCTTTACAACTTATAGCCAAGGAAAGTTTTTTTATATATTAAAACTCACAATAGTGAGTGAATTATATTAATCAGCACAAAAAATTACAATGTCTTGTCATGCTCGTGTTGAGCCATGACATCATCCAAGGACCACAATTACATCGGCAGTGATCCCAACCAACTCGCCCCCTTATCCTTGATACAAAAGGTTCATTATCATGTTCTTCTGAGATCTTTTAAATACTGATAGCCAAGATTTCCCCCCTAGGCATACCCTCTGCTAACAACAAGGCACAAATAGTCCTAGACCAATCCTCCGAGTGTTGCTTGCGCCCGAGCGTCCAAATTAGCACTTTTCTTTCTTGTATAATTTCTATGAAGCTTGCCACCTCAAGACCTCCTTCAAACATACGGCGGTTCCTTGTCTGCCATACATTATGCAAGAAGAAGTACCTGACGGTTTGAGTGCTGATGAGGATGGTAGGACCACTTGAATTCTTCCCTCCAAGGAATAGATCAGTCTTGTACAAACCATGTTTACATACTTTCCCTACGAGGCCTTTGATAGTTGGGCAATCCATGAAGAGGTGTGCCAGATGTTCACTAGCCACCCTGCACCCCAAGCACCGATCTGACCCAATCTCTCTTTCCTGAATCTTCACCCCGTCAATAGAGCACCCCAAATTACCTTCCATAAAAATACCTTGACGTGTTGCGGAACATTTGGCTTCGAGATGTTCTCCATTACTTGCTCCCACCTTTCCTCCGACCATTGTTTTTTCCATATCTTGTTGAGGGGGCTAGACCAATTCTCCTTTTGCATCATTGTATGGTAAATGTCTTTCGGATGGGGTTTCTCTAAGAGACTGCTTTCGGGCCATTTCCAGGCGTTCCACTCAAACTCCGACTCATAGATAGGCATCACTATATTGTCAAGCTCTTTTCTCAATTTGTGGACCATCAAGACCTCCAAGCTATTCAATTGGAATTGGGTAACCAAGAGATCAATGGTTTTCCAACTCTTGTTGTCACTGTCCCAGAAGTGCCCCAGTCGATTCAGACCCTTATTATTCAGCTTCCTGGATGTCTCTATCCAATAGGGATTTTGTGGCGGATCTACAACTTTTGAAAGAGATGGGGACCAATGCAAAATGGAGTTCTTGAAATATCTGGTTTTTCCCCCCACTTTAAGACTCCTGCTGCTCTGTTGCATTTTCTGACCAATTCTCTTGAGTTGCCCCCCAGTCTTAGAGTAGTCCACGTTGGGGCTAACAGCTTTTCATGAACCTCCACCCCTATCCACTTTCCACCTTTCGAGCCAAGTTGAGCTGCTTCTATCATATCTTTGATCATGATAGCCCAAACGTGATCTTGTTTAGCCAAGGAAACGACAAATTTGGTGCAACAAGCTTCTGCATGGGCCACAGGGTTCAAAATTCCCAGGCCTCCTTGATTCCCTGGCCGAGCAATTGATTCCCAACGGGCCCATTGCCATGGCCTGGAGGATTTCATGTTGTTTTTCCATAAAAACCTTTTCACTGGTTTTAAGAACTCTTTCCAGTGACACTTAGCCATCTTGAGAAGCGGGCTAGTGAAGGCAATATAAGGAAGCATAAAGGCATTTATCACTTTTATCCGACTTGAAAATGGGAGAAGAGCATACTCCCACCTACTCATTTTTGTTTTGATTTTTTCTAGCACCCACTCAAATATTTGCTTGTGAGTTACATCCACCCCCAAGGGGGCTCCCTGATGCCTGAAGATATTCCCTTTTGTGCAATCTCCCCCGACCAGTCAGAAGGGTCAAATGAGTCATTTTCTGATAGGGAGATCATCCTCGACTTCTATATATCACACTGGGACCCCAAAGCTACTGAGAATATTTGTACGATCTCCAGTGCCTTCCTGATGAATTGGGGGCACGCCTTCAAGGAGAGGAGAGAATCGTCTGCAAAACGTTTTGCTAGGAGTTGGCTATTACCTGGAAAATCCAGGCTGTGAAACTCCCCTCGTTCCGCACTAGCTTCGAGCTTTGTGAATAGAGGATGTGATCTTATGGCGAATAGCAGGGGGGCCAGAGGGCATCCCTGCTTAGTAGACCTTTTGACCTCAAAAGAGCCCACAATTCTATTGTTGAACAGGAGCTTATACTGTCTCCCAGAACGCTTACCATTCGATATAAGCGCGACCCAAAGCCCAAAGCTTCCATGACAAACTACTATATATGTCCATGTTATTCTGTCATAAGCCTTATCCAGGTCCAACTGTAGCAGTACACACTCTTGCTTTGTGATAGTTGCATACTCGATGTCCACCATTGCTGCCAAGATATTATCGTAAATGGACCTTCCTTTGATGAACCCATGCTGATGGGGAGAGATGATCTTGGTTAGTAAGGGGGCTAGTCGGAGGGCTGCAGCTTTAGCGATAATTTTGTAGGCCACCGACATCATCGTTATAGGGTGCCAGTGTTTAAGTTGAGAACAACATATCTATTTGGGGATGGGTTTGATAAGACCTCTCTTTACACTTATCTCCATCGTCCCTTCGACAATGGCTTAATTGTCCAACCTTGTGATTGGGACCTTGAGATCGTCCCAAAATTCTCTACAGAATTCCACCGTCATCCCATCCCAACCAGGGGACTTTGCCTTGCCCAGGGCTTGCAATGCTAGTGAACATTCGTCCTCGGAAAATTCCCTTTCCAAGAAATTAGCTTCCGAGTGGGGAATCTTCTTCTTGACACTCTGAAGTAAGGACCCTCTGGCTTCTTCCACTTCTTGGGACTGGATCTCTGGTTGTCCAATGATTTGACTAAGATAGCTCAACATCATACCAGCCATCTCATCCTGGTTATGAATTGTTGTCCCTTTCTCATCATCGAGCGAGCAGACGTGGCCTGGGCTCCTCTTGATTTTTAAACCCTAAAAGAAATGCGCTTGATTAGAGGCTTCAGGTTGAAGGGAAGTCTCCTTGGAGAGAAGCCTTGCCTTTCTGATATCTTCTAACTGCTCATCAACAAGGTTAGATTTGGCTTTGATCCATCGTTTGTGCTCATCCTCAGTAGCAAGCCCCTTGGATTTTCTGGAGGTAAGCAACTATACCTCCACAGTAAGATGCTGCAGGTGTGCCTCCCTAACTTTCTTGATTCGAGGGCCCGAGGTTTTGATTTCTTTTTGAATGCTTCGAGCAAAGAGATCCCATGCCTTGTGTTTGTTGAGGTCGACATATTTTTTGAGCTTACCTAGTGCTTTCTTGGTTAGATTCCTGAAAAGAGGGTCTTTGAATAGGTGTGCACCTATTACTAGAAATTTTTTTCCACCTCTTGGGGTCTGCTCCTCCCCTGTATTCTTCTTAAAATGTATGTGCAGAGGTATGTGATCCGAAAGGCTTTTGTTGGGACTACCTTCATCTCCATCGACGACGGTATCCAATCAGCTTGGTGTGAGCAATAGCATATGTCCAGCCTAGAGACAGTGCGGGCATACTGAAGGCTTGTGTAGGTGAACCCAGGCACGTTGTCCCATGGGCTGATTTCCCATAAGTCGATCATCGCCCATTTTTCACACAGACTTCCCCATTTGGACCTTTCCAAGAAAGCCAGCATACTGGAGGATTGTGTTCTATCCCTTCTCTTTTCTACCATATTGAAGTCACCAATCAACAACTACTCACCTTCAATAGGAGTATCTCTAAGATGCATCCACAGTTTAGCTATGTCTTTTTCATAGCAAGGGCCGTACATATTCACAATAATGAAGGGATGCCCTTCCCATCTGATTTTAATCCCTAGGATTCTGCCGGATGAGTGGTTTAGAACTAGCTTCGGCTCCAATTCTTTGTCCACAATGCTGAGGACGCCACTGAAACCATTCCTTCCTTCTCCATAGAATACTAGTTTCTTTCCTAGAACCTTCTTTCTCTAGCTATGTGCATCTAAGTGGTGTGCTTGGATGGCCCAGTAGTTGACTGCATTCTCCTTTTTTATTTCCTCCCAGAATAGGGTACTCTTCTTACGGGTTTTCAACCCCTTTACGTTCCAAGATAGGATAGTGAGAGACTCCATCATAATGAGGGGTTCATTGAGAAAGAGGAACAAATTCTTCAGCATCCGAATCATTCCCCCCCCCCCCCTCTCCTTGGTCTTAAGAGAATCCGGGGGTTCGAATTCTGGGGATTTCTTTTCCTGTAGTGCTGCAAATGGATTGTGCAGTGGGACAGTGAACCCCCCTCCTTTTAATGGGGTGGAAGACAGACTAGGACCTTTCACCTCAAGTGTTCTCACGACTTGAAGTACTTTGGAGTCTCTTGCCACTACTTTCACCCTTTTGGCTCTTTTCAGACCAAGGACTTGAATAGCCATCCCCGTTGTCACTGTCATAAATTTTGGGTTAGCCGCAGGAATAATAATCTTATTATTATTGCATGCACCTTCAGAAATTCATTCTATGGGAATCGATTCCTCCAGAGTCTTTTCCTGCATTTTTACATCCATCATACCTTCTTTATCCTTCACTGCATTTGCTCCTTTGTTACTCCCACCTTCCATCTGGGTTTTCATCTCACTAGTGGCTTGTGCTGCCGGAGCTGCAGTACCCTTGGATTTCAAGGGGCAATCCTTGGCGAAGTGTCCAAAGTTGTTGCATTCAAAACATGCTCCAAAGTATGTTCCAAAGTTAAGTGGAATAGTACCAAGCCCAGCTCCGACATTGATTACCATGCTCTTAGGTGGCGTTTTAGACACATCCCATCCTATAAAAACCGTGTTTGAGGTTCTGTCAAACCCTCTCTTGCTAGGTATAAATAAGGGAGTGCCCAGTTGACTAGCGAGCATCCTGAGATTATCCCTGGGTGGAGCCAAGGAAAGGTTTTTAACACAATCTTTCCATGATGTCGGTGCCCTGTGTGCTCAAGTTGGCCGAACTCCCCTCTCGTTAATCCTCACCCTGGCGATCCCCAAACCTTGATATCTTTTCCTCTTTTGATCAATTCACCCCCCCCCCCCCCCCCCCCCCGAACACCAAGTCGCAAAAGCGGGAAAAAACGGGATTCCCCTCTATTGCGATTGTCCGCCCACTTAAATTGGGTGTACCGTGATGCCTTTGATCCCCATGATGACTCGAAAGTTGGTGACTGACTCCCCATGATGCATGAAACTTTCCAAAACCTTGGCAAGCTTAAAAATATCCCTGCTAGTGCGCCTACCACGTGGCCAGGTGAGCATGTACGCGACCCTCGGTAATGTTCCACAGGCCATAACTTGCTCATCTAAGAACCGAATGGCAATTCAAAAAGACCGGCATGCTTCCCAGCTTGAGCACTTCATGCGTATTCATTCATATCAGCTCACACCACATGTCTCCACCTGCCCTATTTATTGGGGACCTGTAAATTATTCTAACTTTGAACTTCAATATGTCTCACCCCGGGGCTTCGTTTGACGAACCGTCTGGACTACTTTGCATAGCATCTCAAAGATCACATTTTAGAGCACCAACTCAGCATCTTGGTGACCTTTACCTATCCCCCAAACTAGGCCATTTTGGAGCCTTTTTAAACCAAAAAAACCGCATTAGACATACACTTCCCCTATCATTTTCTTACCCACGTCCTCCACATTGGCCGTGGCCCTTTGTCTAGCACCTGCTAGCACCCATAGCTTTGCATAGAGCACTTTCTTGCACATATAGAATTTGGTTTCACCATCATTGCCCATCCCCCTTGTTCTATCTTCTTGTCTGGTAGATTCTCATTGACTTTGGTCACTCGTCTCTCCTGCTGCTTCCCTATCCATCTGCAATGCCGCAAGGCCAACAATCTTATCTTGTAAGATGGATTTTGAAGTGGCATTGATGCGCCACATACCTTTCAAAGCACCCATTGTGCATGCACCGGTAGCACTACCTCCTTACCATAAACCAACTCAAATGGAGTAAAGTTGGTCTCCACTCTCTAGATTGATCTCCCAATTGGTCTCCTACTTATACACATACTTTGTCAGCATCTTGATGATTTTCCCATTAGAACTCTCCACCTGACCATAACATTGGGGATGATAAGCTAATAAAAATTGATGCTGAATCTGTAGTTCTTTCACCAATGTCTGCATAAGCTTGCTTCTAAATACTTGGCCTCTATCAGAAATGAGTACCCACGGAACCCCAAAACAGCAATAAATGTTATCAAAAACATGTTGGAATTAGGGTTGCAGAGAAACACACACAGCTTGGAGAAGACGAAGGAAGCTCAAGGCACACAATAGAGAGCGTGTTACTTAGTGTGCAATGGAAAGATAGATAGCCCTAGAGTGATGGGCGTATATACAATGTACGGGGGAAAAAACCTCCTAAAGAGGGAAAAAATGCCCCGACGGTCCTAGTGTGTTCACACACATCACTACCACATGTATATGGTAACAAATCCTCCCTGAGTGATGCGGTGAACGAGAGCTAGCACCTGAGTAAAGGGAAGTGCCATGCCCTGAGGACAGGATCAGTCCACAAAGGGGAGTAAGCCCAAAGCTTTGTGGAAAGCTTCAAGCTTCCCACGAGAAAATGCCTTTGTGAAAAGATATCCAAGGTTGTCCTATGTTGGCACATAAGCCAAGCTGATCTCTCCTGCTGAGAGCCTCTCCCTGAAATAGTGGTAATGCACCTCAATGTGCTTTGTGCGAGCATGAAGAACTGGGTTCCTCACAACTGCCAATGCGCTCTGACTGTCAGTTTAGATAGTTTTGGCAGTGTCCTGTCCAACACCCAAATCATCCATAAGGCGTCTGAGCCATACACACTCAACCGTAGCTGTGAAGATTGCCCCGTACTCAGCCTCACAACTCGAAGTGGCCATAGTAGGTTGCTTCTTGCTCAACCATGATATACATGAATTGCCAAGCATGAAACAAACCCACTTGTGGACACTCACATGTCAAAACAACCAGCCCAATCTAAGTCCGAAAAGCATGTAAGTTTGGCGGCAATGATCCCCCCTTGGGATAAAACAAGCCAAGATGTAAAGTGCCACTAAGTTAGCGGAAAATCCTCTTGATAGCCTTCCAATGCTTAGACCCTAGGCTATGCATAAATCTCCTGACTTGTGAGACTCCAAACTGAATATCTGGCCTCGTGTTGTATACATAAATGAGGCATCCAACAGCAGTTTGGTAAAGAGTGACATCAGCAGGATCGCCAGCATCATGTAGACTCAATTTCAAACCTATTTCCATGGGAGTGGCAATAGGTTTGCAATCCTCAAGTCCAAACTTACATAGCAATGTCTCTATGTAACTTTTTTGACACAAGGCAATACCACTATCACACTGCTTAAACTGTATTACCAAGTAATGATGCAACAGCCCCAAATCTTTCATCTTGAAAGTAGCATTCAAATCAGCCTTAAATTCAGAAATATGTCTCTCATTTGGTCCAGTGATCAGCAAATCATCAACATCAAAAACCACAATGAGAAGTACATCACCCTCACGCTTTACATACAATGTGCTTTCTGTTGGACTGTTACGAAAGCCTTGTTTGACCAAATGAGTGTCAGCTTTCTCATACCAAGCACGAGGATATTGCTTCAATCCATACAAAGCCTTCTTACATATGCACACTTTGTCCTCTTGTCCTTTTATGACAAAACCGCGAGGCTGCGTTACATAAACTTCCTCAAATATGTCACCATTCAAGAAAGCAGTAACAATGTCTGATTGATGTACATCCCAACCAAAATGAGCTACCAATGCACATAGAAAACGCACAGTAGTCATACGACAAGTGGGAGCAAAAGTCTCTTCATAATCTATGCCTTTTTGCTGTGCATAACCCTTTGCAACAAGTCGAGCCTTATGGCGATCGATCTCACCATCCGGTTTGCGTTTCAACTTGTAAACCCACTTCGTACCAATGGCCTTTTTGCCAGGAGGCAAATCACATAAAGTCCATGTGTCATTTTCTATAAGTGCATCATATTCTGATTGCATCGCAGCCATCCAATTTTCTAAATTATGTGCTTCATCAAAAGACAGAGGCTCCTCAACATCATGTAAGCTAGACATAGCCAAAGCATAACAATCTGATGTATAAGATGCATGGAGAGAGCCTGAACGAGTACGACTAGTCAAAGATGCATCCAATTTACTATCACGCAAAGTGTGCACCATCCATTTTGGCATACCTCTAGCCTGCTCATTTTCAGCCCTTTCCTCATCAAGTACATCATGTACATCTGCATCAGTAATAGGCTGATCTATAACATTTTTAGAAATTCCCATAGGCTGTACATTTCCCTCATTGGAACTTACATTCGTATTTCCACCACTAAAAAGAGGCAACAAAGTGTCATAAATGTCCTGTGAGCTTACATTACTGTCTCTAGTACATGACAGCAAAGGCTGAACAGAATCTTCCACAAACACTACATCTCGAGAAACTAGAATACATTTTGTTTGCGGATTATACAACCCGTAACCTTTGCTTTCAGCACTATAACCAACAAAAATACATTTGGCAGCCTTATCATCCAATTTTCTACGCTGCACTTGTGGCACCAAAGCATATGCCAAACAACCAAAAACACGCATGTGCTCAATAGAAGGCTTTCTATCATGCCATGCTTCATATGGAGTAATAGACTGCAAAGCTTTCGTAGGACACTTGTTAAGTACATAAGTGGCACACATGATGGCCTCAAGCCAAAAAGAATGTGGTAAAGCTTGACTTTTGACCATACATCGTGCCATTTCCGTCAGTGACCTGTTTTTCCTCTCAGCAACACCATTTTGTTGAGGTGTATAAGGCACTGTACATTGGTGTTTTATCTGACGACTAGCCAGAAATGCATTAAATTCATGAGACATATACTCCCCCCCTCGATCGGAATGGAGGGTGCACATAGTACATTTCGAGACATTTTCAGCCATAGCCAGAAATTGTTTGAAGCACATAAAAACTTAGGACTTCTCTTTAAGAGGAAATACCCATGCATGCCTGGAGTAATCTTGAATGAAAGTCACGAAGTACAGGTAATTGCCCAAGGACGGAGTTTGCATGGGCCCACAAACATCACTATGCACAAGGTGCAACCTGCATGTGGCCCGAACTAAACCATCCTTTGGAAATTTAGAATGTTGCATCTTACCCAAAATACAGCCTTCACAAACATGTTTGACAGGTGCTTCAAGAGGCAACAAAGAAGCAACCATATCAGATTTTTGCAAACGCAGCAAACTGGCAAAATTCAGATGACCAAAACGTGCATGCCAAAGTTTTGCATCTAAAATAGCCCTTGAATCTGCAACAGCATTTGCAAAATTTTTTCCACACTTGTCATACAAAGTGAGCTTATACAGCCCACGGCACAAAAGCCCAGATGCAACAATTTCATCACCGAAACTGAATCATGAACTGTATATTTGTCATCCACAAATTTGACTACAAGTCCAAGTCTAGCAAGTGCGGATACAGACAAGAGATTCTTCTTGATCCCAGGTACATAAAGTGCATCAACAAGTGTGAAAGAACTTCCATTAGCAGCAGTGAGCACAATCTTTCCAACTCCCTAAATTGGATAAGAGGCATTGTTGGCACAAGTGACTGAATTCCCATGAGGGACTGACTCGAGAGAGGTAAACAATTCACGATGTGAGGTAATGTGATTTGTAGCACCACTGTCGAAATACCACACATGTGAATCTGCAGCAACTAACAAGCATACATCATGGACAGCAGGATTGTAAGTGCACTCTGCGCTAAAAGCCCATTCTACATCAACATCAGCATTACAGTCTCCTTTCACAGAAGACTCAACAATGGCTGCATTTGTAGTGGAACCAACATTTGCAGTGGAACCACCCTCTTTCTTCTTAGCCTCTTTGGCCTTCAACTTAGGACACGACTTGATCAAGTGATCATTGGCTTTACAATAATGGCAACACATCTTCTTTTTGCCCTTATCACTAGAATTGCCAGACGAAGTGCTGCCAGCAGAAGCATTAGGAACATAATTTTTGCCACTCGTAGCAGAACCATAAGAAGTGGCTGCATTACTGTTACCACCCTTTCTTTGAGAAGCAATAAAAGCCTGTTCAACTGCACGCTGCCTAGTCCTGTTTTTTCTAGAAAGTGACTCTTGCAACAACAATGTGCATAATGCATCAAACTTGACAACTTCAGGATTTCCTTGGGTCATCAGTCTCCAAGTACTAGCAAAAGTCTAGTAGGAATCTGGTAAGGCATCAAGAACAGTCTGCACAAGGGAACTGTCTGAAATGACTTCACCTGCAGAAATAAGCTGCTCATTGATATCCTTGACACTAGCAAGGAAAGTGTCCATATCATCTTCCTCATGCATAATCTTCGACTCTAGCTCTTTACGCAGCAAAGCTATTTTAGCCTCATTGCGGCTTGCATAAAGACCTGCTAGAATATCCCAAGCCTGTTTTGCAAATTTTTCTAAATGGATGTGAGGAACAATGGTGCGCTTCACAGAAAACGCAATCAATGCATGAGCCTGCGCATCCTTAACATCCCAACGAGCTTTTTCTGCCATAGGCAAAACAACTCTAACAGCTGCAATCCTTGCAGCAAGACCTGCAACATCCTCAACATCACCTACATCCTCAGAACCAGGACGTATATCAATGCCCTGCACAATGTTCCAGACACCCTTTGACACAAGAACATGTTGCATCATATAAGCCCACATAGGGTAGTTGTCCCCATCCAACCTGTCCTTAGCAGCAAACATCTTGAACACATCTGTGTTGTTGTTGTCAGCCATGGTAAATGCTGCACCTGATGTGAAAACTGTCCGAAAATAGGAGAAACGGAGCGGGAACAATCTATGCTATATAGCACAAACCGTAGAAGACTATAAGGCACCTGTTATGCAGAAAATGGCACTAACAAAAATTTTGCACAAAATGACGAAATAGCCTGTGCAGTACTGCCTGTAGTGGAAACAGAAGCCGAAATGAGCCCAAATCAAAATTCTGAGCAGACCAAGCTCTCCGAGCTACCCCAAAATATTTGTCGACCTACGAACGCTCGCCAAAGCTCACTAAAATCGGAGAAAGTGAGCAGGCGTGTGCTAGACCAGTTGGCGACTAAGCCCGGGAGGACGTGACATGCTCTGATACCAATTGTTGGAATTAGGGTTGCAGAGAAACACACACAGCTTGGAGAAGACAAAGGAAGCTCAAGGCACACAATAGAGAGCGTGTTACTTAGTGTGCAATGGAAAGATAGATAGCCCTAGAGTGATGGGCGTATATACAATGCACAGGGAAAAAACCTCCTAAAGAGGGAAAAAATGCCCCGGCGGTCCTAGTGTGTTCACACCCATCACTACCACATGTATATGGTAACAAACAAAGTGGGCTACAACCTCTGCATTTACCTCCTTCATAGCTTTGGCCTAGACCCACCTGGTGAGGTAGTTGATGGCTACCACAACATAATTCTTACCACTTGTAGACTTAGGGAGTGGACCAATGGCCACTTCTCAAAAGAATTCTAAGGATCAAACGCCTCCCTCCTATAGTCTGGAATTCATGGCAGGTCTTGCACCAATAGTGAACATCGTTCACTACTGAAGGCCACCAAAAACCCCCTCTCAACACTCAAGATAGTACTTGATCTTTCCTCTAGTGTCGGCTCTCCTCATGACATTGCTCCAGCACCAAGTTAATCTCTTCTTTATAAAGAACTCTCCTCAGCACCCCGTCTCTACCCTAGTTCATCATGGTCTTTACCTACTAATGTAAATTTGCAAGCTTTCTAAACTATCCTCCTCCTTTGTAGTTTAGAAAAACCTTGAGGAACTGCTCTATCCTCAAAAACTATTCCACCTCCTTGAATGATTCCCTACCTATGTATGTGGCCGCGGCCACAATATATATGCCCGCGACATGTACTTGCACCTTACTGCTTGCTAGCTGGTTTGCCTCTTGGTTATGCTCCATCTTCACATGCTTGAACTGGATCTCCACTAAAGAAATTTAGCATCTTTTTTATGGAAAAGAACTAATGATTTAAGGAATCACGCTTTACCTACCATTGGCCTAACAATTTTTTCATGACCAATAACGCACCAGCTTAAACCAAAAACCTAGAAATGCTGAACTCGAGGCATTGTTTCAAACCTAGATGGAGAGCGAGATATTTCGCTTCATTGGTGATATGGACATATTCCAAATCATAGGGTTTTGAGAAGATTACTTTGCCATGTGGATCGTGTATCTCCACCTGCTTTCTTTATCACCCTCCTATATGCACAATCAAACCACATGGTAAAAGCTCCCACTAGATTTGGTTCCTTTCTGGCTTCATATCGTATCACTCTTGGATAAATTCACAAATTTACGGGTTTGCTGACCAAATTATATTCCAAATGGGGTCGACTCGTATGGGGAATTCTCAATCCAAACTTGAAATCTTGTAGCTCTATCACCCACTTCATTATCTGCTTCCCTGGCTTCAAGTGTAGCACTACCTTCGGTAATAAATTGTTGGCCATCAACACATAAAACTTCCGCACAATGAGATACACCTTAAACTTCCTGTAGGAAAAAAATAAAGCCGTGAACCACTGCTCGGCTTTGGTGTAGGTCACCTCTCCAGGGCTTATCACCTTGCTTTCAAAATATATAGATTTATAGCTCCTTCCTACCTTTTGCAGTAATATCGCCCCAATAGCCATGATACCTATTGTCATTGCCACATAGAAATCATGCTCTTGGCTTGGAGGGCACACAGGTGGTAGCTGACATAAAATTTATTTCACCCTGTCAAAAGCTTCTTGAACATCTTCATCCCATTCAAAGCCATGCACTTGCTGAGCACTCTTTTGGAGAGGATACACATACTATGACAACACCCCAAAAAAACGCGACAAGTATTTTAGCTTATGTACAAGGAGGCCAAGCCTTGTGCACTAGAGGGAGGATCCATCAACACTAGCACATTGACCTTCTCCAGATTTGCCTCAATTCCATTTTGTGACACCACATGGCCTAGCAACTATGGTCGAGAGGTTGTGCTAGATTGCACTTCTTAGGATTCAAGTGACCTCCTTCTTCATCAAGTCTTTGAAAACATAGTTGCAGCTTTGAAAAATTATTCTCTCTTGAGCTATAACATCCAATATCATCCATTAACGAACCTGCCATGTAGGGACCAAACACCCTATTCGTCCAGTCTTGGAAGGTGGCATAGGCTTTCATCAAACCAAACGGCATCCTGCGATAGGCAAAGCACCCCCATGTACGTTGTCTTCAGCTGGTCTTCAAGAGCAATCCCTATCTGAAAGAACCATGAAAATCCATCCATAATAGTGTATCTCGCATGACCTACTACCTAATTTCAAATTTCATCTTGGAGCGGCAGCGGATAGTGGTTTCTCTTAGTTACCTTATTCAATTTCTTGTAGTCAATGCACGCCTGCCATTTTCCATTCCTCTTAGGGGTGATAACCACCAGAGAAACCCACTCCGACGCCTTCATTGGGTATATGATACCTGCATCTAACAATTGGTTAATCTCCTACCAAAGAGCCTCCTTTTGAATCTCCCCTAACCTCCTTAGCTTTTGTGCCTATGGTTTGCACCCTTCTTGAAGAACTATGTTGTGCTCTGCACCCTTTGCTCCTTGTAGTCTGTAGATCCTCGTACTTCATCGCAGATAAATTCAAAAAAGAGACACACAACTCAACATAGACTTCTCTCTCTTTCTTGGTCAAATCTTCACTTAGCATAACGGTTACCTCTTTTGCATCTATGCTATGAACTTGCGGTTTCACTTCCTCTTTTGCATGAGAGCCTTCAACAGTGACACCAAACAAGTTGGCATCTATCCTTAGAATATCATCCTCACTTTTCTCTTCCCCAGTATCCATGTAGCCCTCATCATAAGCTGTCTCAATCTCATATTCATAGCTTGTCGTATCATCTTCATATCTTGCCGCTACAGGGTGAAAATGGCTCTCTTTGGTCTTCAAATCAATCACCACATGTCTCCCTCTCTCTTTGTCAAGTAGGATAAACACCCTACCCCCTAATCTTGCTTAGCCCATATTGCTAGTAGACATGGCCTACCCAAGATGATTGGATAAGCATTATCACGTGCTTTCATCACAAAGAAATTGATTAGGCACTCAATGCCCACCATCTTCACTCTTACATCTTCAACCACACCCAAAAACTTGAATTTGGTATGGTTAGCCATTCTCATGTGTACATTTGATTTAGCTACTACTTTGACACCCTTTTCCTTCATTGCAGCCTCTCCCATGACGCAAACATATGCTCAACCATATATATAGGCATGAACCCGCATCCTCTTTTCAATAACCGCATCCACTAGAGGAAGGACATCCGTCAGACTACCCACTCTCAATGACATGTTTTCACTACATGCACATTTCCCTTAGCATTTGGCAGCCTCATTGCCGTGCAGCTCTTGCCAAAACGGATTGTACCGAAGATGTTATGCAAGGCATTGCCTTGGCCGATATGTATGACAAATGTGATTCCCTTCAAATGATCCATAAATGCAGGCCGCCCATATTCAAAAGGGTTAAACCGGCCGCCCAAAGGCCTCTTCAATGGCCACCCAATAGGAGTTTACTAAGGGAAAATGGGAAAAGAAAAAAAAAAGCATGGCGAGGAGCGCAGCGAGAGGAGGCGCAGACAGAGAAAATAAGACTCGCGCTGGGCCGTAGAGCGGTGGGATGAGAGCATGCTTGAGACAAAAAATTCTCTGCATGCCATGGAGGTTGCATTTGGTACCAGCCACGACAGAAACAACCTCGCCCGAGCCACTGACTACCACGTCATCATGACGGGTCCCACACAACATCAGTCACGGCGCCGTGACTAATGGGGCAAGACAAAAATAGAGTGAAATTTTAGAGAGCGGGGATAGACAAGGCATCAACGAGTGCAAAAAGAAGGAAGGGTTGCCGATTTGAAGAGCAGCAAATAGGGTTTACGGGAGGAGCAAGAAAGCAAGAAAGCAAGGAGCGGGGGAGAGAAGAGGAGGAGGGAGTATTGTGGAGACTGAGGAGAGGAAGAAGGTTTTTGGCTCTCTCTCTCTCTCGGAAGCCAAGGCAAGGAAATTCTCTCGCTCTCTCTTTCTCAGGACCTTCAGCCATAAAAGAAAGCCAAGACTCGAAGGAACAAGAGCAAGCACGGCGTTCTCTCCCTCTCTCTTTGTCTCAGCCATAATAAAGAGGAGGCAGAAGGGAATGAGGCTCGGCTTCAAGCTCACAATCGAGTTGGAAAAGCTAGGAACTCTCTCACTCAAGAGTAAGCAGATTTTGGCAAGGGAAAGATAAGGCGAGGGAAATTCGGCAAGAGCAGATGTCGGAGCTCGGCAAGCAAAGGGAGGCAAAAGCTGAGACGTCGTAATCGAAAAGCATTCAAGGAGTCTGAGGTTAAGCAGCAAGAAAAGGGAGCAGTAAAGCAAGAAGGAGAGAGGGTAACCTCTCTCTACCATAATTGGGAATTACAAGGGCATCAAGCAAGGAATTTTACCAGATACGTACATCCTAATCAGCTTCAAATGGCTCTAATGGCAGGCATAAGTGGAAAATTTACAGTCGTGGTCTAATTTGAGAGCATTAAACTCTCCTAACACCATAAGTGTCGTTAACGGCAAACATTTGTAATCAAATTCCACTTCGGCTAATCATTAGCAACTTAGAATATTTCGATTGTCAATTTTTAAGCATTTAAGGTGTTTTCAGAGTCTTTTGCTTTGTGTTTTGCATCTAGTCTCTCACATCTCCCAGAGCCAAAGGCCCGACACCTGCCCGGCTCACGTTTCAAACACATATCCACCGAAATTGTGCTAACGCATGTAAACCAATGTCTTTGCAGCTTGGGAAATTTCAAAGCCGTTAGCCTTTTGATTTTGAACATCGCTTATCAGGTTGTATTCGGGGTAGTTGCGCCCTAGCTAAAAGTCTCCTTGCTTGATTTAACGATGTCTCCTCTTCTTGATAGTCTCTCGCTGCTCCTTGCCTTCGTACACTTTCTCTTTACCTTGACAGGCCCTCATTTCCCGCTCAAATTCTATCTCCATTTCCATCCTTGCTCTTTTGTTGGCCAAAACTTCAACATGCTTCTTATCCAATTTTGATGATTTTCACCCTCCAGAGGAGCTGGTTGAACTTGATTCTTGACTACGTGCTCTATCCGGCCATTGAATTGTGCTTGGCCTCTACCTCTGCCAAACAACATATAAATACCACCTCTTTCTCTTAGCGGATGAGGGCAATCCGGTGCACAGTGTCCTTCTTCACCGCAATTGTAACATCGACAGGGCAGTGGCCTTGCCCTGTCCCTTCCTCCTCTTGGTTGACCTCTATCCATCACGCTTAGTCGCAATTCCTGCATTTGCTCATACAAATACTGCATGGTTTGCACCCAATTTTGTGGCCCAATAGCTATACGTCGGTTTGCCTGGTTCTCATCATGAACCGCATCCCTCAGACCCTGAGGTACGATAGGCACCACCCCTGCATAGCCACTACACCATTGTAGTTTTTTGGGATCTCAAAATCCACTTTCTCCCTCACTTTAGGATGTAGGAATTCCATGAATTATATGGATCATTTTGAAGTAGTCACCATTGGACAATTGCATGTCACCCGCTAACTATGCCCAACACACTTCAAAATGATCCAAAAAGAAACTAAACTCTTCACTTACATCCTATTTGAGCGCCTTCATTTTGGCATCTTTCTCGATTGGGGATGCCTCTTTGCAAAAATCATGTAGGAAACGTGCCTGTTGAGCCATCCAAGCATGCCTCGTCTCTCCTTCCAAAGCTGCGTACCATACCTTTGCTTTCCTGCGCATCACCAAAGAAAATGTTTGCATCTTGTTCTCCTTGTTTGGCATACGCATTGACAACAATTACAACTCAAAATCTGCCACCCACTCATCAGGATTCTCTTCACCTGTAAAAATTGGCCCATAGCTTTGAGACGCCATGCTGACCAACACCAAGGACTCTTTCTCTTCACTTAATTGGGAGCAATCAATGTGCTCCTTAGTGGGGGCACCAAAATATGGAGAGTGGGAATGGGGAACACACTTCACACACAACAATTGCCCCTATATAGCTCAGGGTATTCACAACACCTTGTCCTCTCGAAAACACCTTCAAAAGAGACAATTTCACTAGCAAGGCCTCACCTGCACTACACCCAATTCACCTAGCACTAACAAGATTAACCACCCTCACACACACACCAGTAGGACTGATAGCTACCCTCTCAACCCATGCGACTCCTCTTACTCACTCTCTTTATGCACCCACATACGTCATCGGTTTGGAGGGACACACACCTCCACACAGCTGACATCGCACGACACAAACAAGATCCAAGAAAAGAGAAAAGGGAAAGGGGAAATCAACACTTAAAAGGGTAAAATTGGGTTTGATCTTGCTTCAAAAAAATTGATAACAACTTTCGAAACACCATGGCCATGGCTACCCCAAAGGGAAAAAACATTGTTCCACTCCACATGCACAATCCTCTATGTAGGCGGCCTCCAAAAAGCGCATCGCTACTAGATAAACACTACCCTCGATCCAGAACCACCAACCTGCTCTTCAACTACCATCCTTCTTCTCCACTTGCCCCTCCAAGAAATCCCCTTGGTGCACTTTTTTGGCTATTTTACTTCCAAACCGCTACGCGGCGCTCCACTTGTTGGTACAGCTTTTGTGACTTTCCTAGTACAGCTTTGATATCGCTTGCACGGGCCCCTTCCAATTCTTTGTCTTCCTCTCTAAGCCCAAGGAAAAAAAAAACCCTTTTCTCCATTCAAAAACCGTTGCCCGCCTCTTCTTACTTCACCTTCTTCTTTAACAAGGCCAAGAAAAAATTTCTTTTTTGAGCAATAGCCCCAAGCACTATTGCTTCCCTCATCTAATCCATTCCTTTTATTCCCCTTTTGTTTTTTTGGAACTTTCATTTGGCTTTTGAAAAAAACTCCAGCTTACCCTTCCTTTTCACCTTTACAATTTATAGCCAAGGAAAGGTTTTTAACACAAGATTCCCATGCTGTCGGTGCCCTGTGTGCTCGAGTTGGCCGAACTCCCCTCTCATCAAGCCTCACCTCGGCAAGCCCCAAACCTTGAAAACTTTTCCTCTTTTGATCAATTCACCCCCCTCGAACACCAAGTCTCAAAAGCGGGGAAAAAACCGGATTTCCCTCCGTTGCAATTTTTCACCCACTTAAGTTGAGAGTATCCTGATGGCTTCGACCCCGATCGGCGACCTGTAAGTTTTGGTTGACTCCCCACATTGCATGAAACTTTCCCAAATAAAGATGTTGATGAAGTGAGGAAGACGAAGATGGATGTTGTAATGTGAAGATAAAAGCTCATGGACATCATCGAATATCCCGTTATTATTATTTTGAGCCATTTCGGCCACTTTTGTAATGTTTACGGGAACTTCATATTTTGAGTCGGCAATTGTATTTTGGCCACAGATGCTTGTTGCATGAGGAAGCCAACTCACAGTGTTGTAATTAAGCTCTATAGAAGCCTAGGGACAAATCAGGTCATTTTGGTCGGACATTAGGTTTTCTAAGGATTAGTATATAAGCCAAAAGCTAAAGCTTTGTAAAGGGGACTTCTAATAATCTGATCTTCTGTGTCGTTGGGAGACTGCAAGAGAGTGAGAGACTGTGTGTGTGTGCTACATAAGCTACGGTGGTCGAAATCGCAATCGGAGAGTAGCAGTGTGTTGCCCACAAGGAGAGCTACGCGTTGATGCTTACATCACGCGCGTTCGTCTGTGTTTTGGTAGATTCACCCGCGAGCTACTTTTGGAGTTTCGGTGAGTAAATGTTCTTCGTTTTTGCATTTCAGCATATCCACGTGATCAGAACGAGTAGAGCTACACATTAGGCACTTTAGTTTTTGGAAACGTCGACCTGCAAATTTCGACTAAACATCCTACGCAATTTTGCACCAGGTATTTAGGGTTGGGATTTTGGTTCATGGACCTTAGGGAGAGCGACCTATTGGTGTAGGTAGGGTCTCCTTCAAGTTCTGTGGATTTTTGAGAACGTCTAATGGGCTTTTGGCTTGCGGTAGCATCATAGGAGACTCTCACATTCACAGAACCGATGGCATGTAGATTTGATATCTCTGTAGGAAGTAGTCATTACTCGGTCGAGTAGAGGTTGACACCCTTTTCTTGCTTCCACGCGCGTGCGGGTCGAGATCCGTCCTCAGTTGACATTATATGTTAGGTGAGTTCTCGCTATGCTGACTTCCGCCATGGCGTATCCATCCAACATTGGCGTCATTTCCGGGGACGAGGGCCCTAAGTAGGTGACCGAGACTAGTCCTTGAGGATAGAGGTCGCTCTGGCTTGCCAGAGTACTATTTTACATTTAGATAGGATCAGAGGGTGGTGGACTCTCTAGGTCTTAGGAGGAGTCTAGGGAGCGTGTGTCTAGCCTAGATCTTCCGTCTTAGGTAGTATTAGGTAATAGTAGGTTGTGGTGTAGAGAGTAGGAGTTGGAGTGGTAGATGTGGTGGTAGGTTGACTTGGGAGTCCGTGTGAGGCTAGGAAGCAACCAAGACATCAAAATCACCATCTCACATGATGAGTAGGAGTAGGGTAAGTAGGATATCTTGATTGTTGATCTAGAGTACTTTATGCATGTCTTATTTGCTGTTAGGCTCATCAGAGAAGTGGAAAACGCTAAGTAGGAAAGACGGTAAATTGTGTTTGGAAGCTCATTTGAAGTCCAAAAGTTTCTGTGATTATTGCTGAGAGCTCTACAGAGCATAGGGAGTACTACTACCAGGAAAAATTTGCATTTTAAAACAGTAGACATCCTACGCGTAGGATGTCTCCAAGGCACTTTTGGCAGGGAATTTAAAAAAACTGAGGTTACCAGTGGGTTCAGAGGGTAGGTTTTACCCTAGAGACATATTCACTTGAGTGTTTTTCCCTATTTTTGTTGACCAAAAGCCAAAAGGCGGAGTCACAAAACGTAAAATTTCAGAAAAGGCTTAAATTGAGTGTTTTTTGCATTTTTTTTGCAAATGTGAAGCATACTTGCACTTGCTAAGAGCATAAGTGTGAAGCATACTTGCACTTGCTAAGAGCATAAGGAAGCATCAAAGACACTTGAGTCTGAAAAAATAAGTAGTAGACATCCTACGCTGTCGAGAAATTTGCGGTCTTTCCAGGAAAGCACCGGGCTTATGGCTATGAGAGTTTGTGAGAGAACTCGAGAAAAACTATATGAAGGAGTTAAACCATAGATTCCATGAAGACTAGGGTTTGGAAATAAGTACAATCAAAGAAGCCCACCCATTCTCTCTTGCACTCACACGCACAAAGAAAGAACACAAAAGAAAATGTCAAAATAACACAAAGATGAAAACATCAAGGCTATGGTCATATCGTATCATGGGTAATATGAAAGGGTTAACATATGAGTTAATGGCATTCAATCTTGGCTGGCCAAATAGGCTACGAATTGTTCTTTGGAATTGTAGTTTTGTGCTTACCATAATATATATATTTTGTCTAGTGATTGGGATTAACTGTGTGTACAAATACTCTTGGTTCATAGCAAGATAACTACGCTTACGTCAAAAGAAAAGTTATAGTCTATGAGAGGTAGTATAATGGGATCCGGTGATAGAAGTATTTCATTGAGCCTTTTTGCGCCAAAGAGAAACACTATACGTTGTTGAAAGTGTATTTTACTGCTAATCCATACGTTAATTCTAATGGATCGTACAGAGTGAAAGCGATAGAAATTATCATCATGTGGGTTATTCATCTAGGATAGTATGTGAGAAATGTAGATATGAGAGAAGAGAAGGGAAGAGAAGAGAAAAGAGTTTCCCTCCCAAGCCCTATTCTTGCCCGTAGGCAATAAGGATACTGCGGGGAGAGATGTACCTGTAGCAAGGAAAACCTAAAATTTGTAGAGAGGATGAATTACTAAGAGTGAGAGAGATAGATTTGGTTAAGGAGATGATATTAGATATATATATATATGTTGGATTAGAGATGAAAAAGAAAACAACAAGAAATCAAGAAAACATCAATGTAGAACACATCTTACTTGACAAACCCTTTGGCACCATTATTGATGGAGAGAGAAGAAGAGGGGAGAACTCCAATTTGATTGATACGCCAAGTGCAAGACCTTCTTTGATTAGAGTTGATCTTCCAAGGATAGCGTACAAGAATGGCTAGTCTTCCTCTAGGAGAAAGTGTAGGCTTGGGCTTATGTTAATGGCTAAGTACAATTAGGCATTACTACTCATTCCCTCAAGAATCCTCTCATCAATGGCTTGAATGATTCAGTTCTTTTTCAAGGAAGAAGAGGTCACCTTTTATAGGTGAAGGGAACCTCCAAGGGTTTACACAAGAAGAGAGGAGCCAGTGTGAACAGGAATTGGAAAAGTTGGAAATGAGCTGTCCCTGCATGATGTGGGCAGACTGGGGTCCAGTATTTTGATCATATCTCCTCAACCGTGGCTCCAAATAAAAAAGTAAAAATATGGGCAAAAACTTCAGCTCATTAGCTACGATTTTCATTTTAAAATGATTTTCCAATTCGGATTGGAACCTTCTGTAAACAATTCATCAAAATAGGGTCCAATTCTGGCAGCAAAAGTCTTCCCGTGGTCCCCTTAGCTTAGACTTTCATTTAATTCCAAAGGACACCTCATGCCATATGAAAGCATGACATTGCTCCTTGACAAAGTTTTGTAATCATGCTTGCAATAATGCATTAAAATAAGTGTATCTTTGAAATCATGCCACCTAGCGTCCCACTAGGATTTGATTCTCTCCTAATAGCTATTTAAAAAGAAATATAAGAAAAGTATAAAAAATACATAGAATATATATATATTGGAGTTTACCCTAGATATAGGATCTAGTTAGGGTGTGAGATGATAATGAAATAGTAGAAATAAAGAATCAATGCTTTTTGCCCCAAGTTAAAGAGGCGGAGCTATTGATGCTTTTCCCATAGTATTTTCTGATGGTAAAGTAAGGATAGGTTACCCTTGAGAAAAATAATAGGATGATATAGAAGGCTTATTATTATACTTAAATATGCATATGTACATTATAGGAAATATAATTATGTATCTAAAAAAAATACAAGATAGATCTTGTAGCATGCGTTCCCACTATGTACGTGTCGCAGCACGACATCCACCCCCTCTAAACCTGCACATCCTCCGGTATGTGCCACATTGTCTCTTTGTAAGATCAGACCTCTTGTACATCTTCCTTGTCTTCTTCTTCACTGGATGATTCCAGAGCTTCATGTTCACTTTGATCTTCACCTGTGTTTTTCTCTTCGTCCTCATCAATATCTTCTAGATCATTGTCTCCTCTTCTCTTAAACATTTTAATCCTTTTCCTGCAATGGGAATCTTTACTTCTGTACCATCTAGTTCAGACAATAGCATTTTCATGCACATGCTTTACAACATACGGTCCAAACCATCTTTTTGAGAACTTACGCATGACTGTGTGCTGGATATCAAGGCTACTATCATACACTAAAACCCAGTCACCTTTGTCAATTGCTTTTCTCCTGAGTCGATGTCGCTTATCAAAATAGTCCTTGTTTTTCAACCTTGCATTTTTGAGTCGTTCTTTTGCAGCTTCAATGTCTCCAGGTCTTCTCTCTAGCTGCCTTATACGCAGTGCAAGGAGATCTTCCCTACTAAGCCCCTCTTGCCAAGGTAGTACATTCCATGTGGGAATTGTATCCTCAATTGGCATCACTGTCTTTTGACCATGCATTAGCTCCGTAGGCATGTAGCCAGTTACTGAGCTATGTGTTGTACGATCAGCCCATAAAGCATATGGTAACAATTTTGGCCACTCACCAAATCTTCCTTCGCAAGCCTTGGCCAAAGCTTTGATGATAGGAGGATGCCTTGTTTCACTCTTTCCATTGCCTTCAGGGTTGTAAGCTGTAGTAAGAGAAATCTTGATTCCTAATCTAGAAAAGAACTCCCTTGCTTCTTCGGTATCCAGTTCACCTCGATCTGTAGTGATTGTTCCCACACAACCATAACGGCAAATCAACTCATCAAGAAGTAATTTGCACATAGCTTCTGTGGTTTTAGCTCTTAATGCTCTTCCTTCAAGCTGGTTAGTTAGGTCCTCTCGTGCAAGAACGAAGTATCTCATCTGCTAGAGTCCTAAAGGCATTGTGACTAGATCCACAACCCATTTATAGTGCATGGCTAGTGGATATGTAGGGTGCAATCCATGACGATGTTGAACATTTGAATACATTTGACAAGTTACACATGACTCTACAAACTGAGATACATCTTTATACATACCCTTCCACTAGTATTTTTCTTTCAACTTGGAGAAGGTTGCCCACACACCCCTGTGTCCAGCCCATAGACTCTCATGAAACTCTTGCATGAGCTTTAATTGAGTCTCTTTTTTACATATCACCCGTTGTGGTGTAGCACCCTTTTGTTTAGGATGCTTCCACAAGTAACCATCCCTCAAAAAGTACCCATATGCTTTCGTGCGCGCGTATCCTCTTGAATTCTTGTTCATACCAATCATCCTGTTTTGTTAGAGTACTCAAGTAGCTTCCAATAAGAAGCCAATCACCTTCATAAAGCTCTTTCAAGAATGATTCAAGTAGATTAGTCATACAGACATTGTTACCTTTGACATGAGAGATAGAATAGAACTTTGTGCCTACATCATCTCCCTCGTCAATCATTTGTGACTCATCTTCATACCTTGCCCTTGATAGCATATCTGCCACTGTATTGTCTTTACCTGCAATGTTCTTAAACTCAGGATTTAAGGACTTAATGTAGGCAATCCAGCGCAACATATCAATGTCTGGCGTTGAGCAGCTTGTAATCATCCCAAGAAGTGGTAGACAATCTGTTTCTACAACCACACATGCACCAATTAGGTACTCTTTCCCACTTTTCAAGGCTGTAACCATACCCCATAACTCTCTCTTTATCTGTGGATAGTTTCTTTGGCAAGCACTTAGTACCTTTGCTCCAAATCTTACCACATACTTGTGTCCTTCTTTGTCATCTTGCCCTATTGCCCATCCAATCCCTGTAGGACTGGTAACTACTGTCACAATTACTAGCCTTTGACACTCATAGTCTACCTTTCTCAAAGTTGTTGCTGACTGGAGCAACTCCTTTAGCTTTTTCATGGATTTTACATGTGCTTCTGTCCATTTAAACTTTTGATTCTTTCTAAGCAGCTGATAAAGAGGATCAGCTACATGTGCATAATGTGGAATCCAAATAACATAGAAGACACATGCTCCCAGAAACCTTCTAACCTTAGTGATGCTAGTGCATGTTTCTATTATTCTTTGGATGGCATCTACCTTTGTTAGACAAGGTTTCCTACCATATGGCCCGCACATGTGCCCCACAATGAGCACTTCATTCACACCAAACATAGACTTTTTCCCTAACAATGTAAGATTCACTTCTTTCAACCTAGACAAAATTTTACCACAATCCTTTATGTGATTTACCACAAACTTGCGACATCCCTTGAGATCCAAAGCTTCATCTTTGTCACTTTCTTCACATCCTTTGATAGGCAAATCATCAATGAAAGGCATTGTGATTTGAGGAATAAAGTCACGTAAGACCTTATTCATCCCATTCATCATATGTGCAACCGAGTTGGTTGCTCCCTGTGGCAAGGTACACATCCTTACCAAACCCAAAGGTGTCCTCATGGTTTTCAAGTCTCTGCTTTCGATTGCAAGCTGAAATTAATCATACCCTCAGTAGAGATCCCCCATTGAGTAGATTGCCCTCCCTGCAAACGCCTCTGCAAACTCATCCACAATTGGACCTGTACCTACATTTCTAATTGTCACCTTGTTCACTGGTTGCATATCTTGGATGAAGTGTAGAGAACCATTCTTCTTTGGAACTGTGAACCACCTGTTTGAGTATGGAGCACAAGAAGGCTCCAAGATTCCCATTTTGATTTTCTCATTCAGTAGCTCTACTAACTTTGGAAAATGAGCCTTTGAAACCGGAATAGGCCGCAGATTCCAAGGCACATGAGGTATTGTGAAAATTACCATAGAAGCTACAATATAAGGATCAACACATCCTATCTCATATGGCTCAAATGCAAAAGCCTTACCATGCTTTGAAAGCATTTCTTTGAAGCACTTTGTCTCCTCCAGTGTTAGAAACTCCTCGCAACCAATCTGCAACTCTTGAAAAGACTCCTTTGTGAAGGTATGCCCGATCTTTTTAGGATTCAGCAAACTTGGTTGTAAAGAAGCCTGCTCAATCTTTTCCCTGCTGTTGGGTGGTAAGGGTGAAGCTACTGGTTTCACCTTCTTTGCTACACTCTTGTATTTAGGTTCAACATTGACTTCTGGGCCAACTGTTTGGCTTTCTTTAAAGGCTTCTATTACTTGATACATTTCCATAGAGCAAACTTCCACAACTTCATTTTCAAGATGCAAACTAGACCTCATTATAACATCAAGCTCACCCATAGTATCTACAAAAGAAACTTGTTCACACAAACCCAAAACATTTTCAGTAGGCTTTAGCAACCCACTCTTTTTCATGCCTATTTGTACATTATGCACATATTGCCTCTCACATTTCTTCAAATCTTCAAGTTTTGTAAAACATACTGATCCATTCCTTGTTACCAAGGAGCTCATTGAGAAAGTTTCACCTATTTTTGGATCAGGCGAGACCCTTTTTCTTTCTGTACCACTGCAATCCCACTTTACAATGGTACTTGGCAAAAACCCATCATTTCTCTATGATCATGAAACTCTTTGCTCACCTTTGGTAGAGGATGTTCTCTGAGGTTGTCACGATTTCTTTCATGGTTCACACAAACTGTGAGAAATTGGACAGCACGTTTACCATCTTTTCTACGTATCCTAGCATATGCTGAACCATCGTCCATTACCTTTGTTTCCATTCGAACTCCCACGACGTAGGGTTGTCCAAGGATGAGAGGATATGAAGATGTATCCTGAACAAAGAAGTTTTGGTCAATCTTTACATCACCTATTGTCACCTTCACACCTGGACATACTGCATACAATTCACATGATGAATTGTTTGCCACTTTTACCATCCAACCATGATCTGTGTCCATCGGCCATTTGCACTTGTTGTAGAGACTCTTTGACATTATGTTTATTTCTGAACCATGGTCAATCAAGGCAACAAATGGCTCTTCAAGATCACCTACCTTGACCAAAGTTCCTGTAGTAGCCCTTGCCCAGTGACTTCGTGAATAGTAGCTCCTAAGAATAGCTTCAACTTCTTCATCATCATTTGAGAAATGCACTTGCTTCACTCTCCCACTAGATTGGTAGCATCCTACCACAGCTCCATCATCCTCCTTATTTTGCAGTTGCATTCCTTGTGTCTTCGAGGTTTCCCCTTCAACCTGTGGACGAGAAACTTCAGCAAGGGTTTACCTCTTCCTCTTGATGATGTCAATGATCTCCTCGTGGAATTCACGCTTTGCAATGCCAAGAACTTCTCCCAGAGTAAACTCAATCTTGCTATCCTTTCCTCCAAGACTTTCTTTAAATCTGTAGCAACCTCAATATCAGATTGTAGTTTATAAGTTAGGCCTTTTGTCTTACCTTTTGTTGGCTCTTTCTTCTTTCCTGTTGTAGACTCCTCCATGAGTACTTCAGGTGGAGATGCTCCTTGTGTCGAGGGTGTTTGAGAAGGCATTGAGTCGCTTCTTCCCCCACTTCTAGAAGCTCTTTTTGATGGTCCTTCATCAGCATTCTCACGTCTGCGCTTCTCTTCTACAATAGCCTCATTTTGTTGGCATTTTGTAATGTAGGCATGCACTGACAATGAGTCCACTGGATCATTCCATCCTGTTTCTAGACGTATGCAATCACCTGCTTCATGTAGAATCTCATTTGTAAGCTTTCCCTTTTTAGCTAATTGCATGAAATTTGGCCAAATTTGACCATGATGGTCACTCACCTCCTCATCACAAAAATGCTCAATTTTTACTCCATAAGTAGCTGCCTCAACTGAAGAGGTGGCATGCTTAGTTGCCATATCTTCAACTAAGGTTTGCATTTCTCCCTTCCCAAAGTTAGTTCTCAAGGGTAGACCTGTCTCTCTTAAGTGGATTTTACCATCCTTAAAAAAGACAACATCTTTTGACAAAGCATCACTAAAATCATCAAAATCCCTTCTTACATGGTCTGTACTATCACACCAAATACATCTATTAACAAACCCTTCTTTGGGTTGTTGTCTTTGCCTAGGAAGTGGCCCTGATGGTTGGCCTTTTCCTTCAAGCTTTGCAAGCTTCACCTTCAAGTCACACATTCCCTTCACAAGCTCATCTAGCATGGACTCATCAAACTTAGGAGCGATAAAAGTAGGCTTTACCATTTTGTCAGGAGTTGAGGTGGAAGGACTTGTAGTGTTTAGTACCATCTTGTCCCTTCTTCTTTGTCGTTTGGCAAGCAGTGAGACAGAACCTTCAACCTCATTTCAGTCGGTCTTTAGTCCTTGCTCAGCATCTTTATCTTCAAGAAGAAGCTCCAAATTTTCTTGAAACTCTTTACCTACAGCTTGTAAGAAAAGATCTGTCTTCTCTGCATCTAGTGTGGCCCTTTCTGTCCTTGTGAGTTGTGCATAGCGCCGCTCAAATTCCCTAAGTAGCTCTGTTATTGATAGTCCTTGCTTTGGCTTGACTACCCATTCTAAGAATGTCCTTTTGGTCACTCTCTCAGAGTCCTCCATGAAATATTCCTCCTTTAAAGCTACTTTGAGTTCTTCCCAATTTCTCCCATGCCCGTCTTTAATTGCCCTAACATGCTCCCTAATTTCTGGAGCAACAACTGCTCAAATCTTTGAATCATCTCACCTTCTGACACGCGATGCAGCTCCATCTCCTTCACATACTCACGTAAGTACTTGGTTACATCTTTGCCATTGAATTGATCCATTCGGTTGACGACCGCTTGTATGGACTTCGGTGATGAAATCTCCCTTATTTTAGTGGCATGTTGTTGTTGCATGAACATTGCAAATGCTTAAAACATTTTCATTGTTGTTGAATCAAAATGCATACCCTGTTGCTCAACATGATCACCCATGGTTACCCACAAACTCTCACCCTAGCAGTTTCACGTCGGGTTCACCAAAAATATGTCGAGAAATTTGCGGTCTTGCCAAGAAAGCACCGGGCTTATGGCTATGAGAGTTTGTGAGAGAACTCGACAAAAACTATATGAACGAGTTAAACCATAGATGCCAAGAAGACTAGGGTTTGGAAAGAAGTACAATCAAAGAAGCCCACCCATTCTCTCTTGCACTCACACGCACAAAGAAAGAACACAAAAGAAAATGTCAAAATAACACAAAGATGAAAACATCAAGGCTATGGTCATATCGTATCATGGGTAATATGAAAGGGTTAACAGATGAGTTAATGGCATTCAATCTTGGCTGGCCAAATACGCTACGAATTGTTCTTTGGAATTGTAGTTTTGTGCTTACCATAATATATATATTTTGTCTAGTGATTGGGATTAATTGTGTGTACAAATACTCTTCGTTCATAGCAAGATAACAACGCTTACGTCAAAAGAAAAGTTATAGTCTATGAGAGGTAGTATAATGGGATCCGGTGATAGAAGTATTTCATTGAGCCTTTCTGGGCCAAAGAGAAACACTATATGTTGTTGAAAGTGTATTTTACGTCTAATCCATACGTTAATTCTAATGGATCGTACAGAGTGAAAGCGATAGAAATTATCATCATGTGGGTTATTCATCTAGGATAGTATGTGAGAAATGTAGATATGATAGAAGAGAAGGGAAGAGAAGAGAAGAGAGTTTCCCTCCCAAGCCCTATTCTTGCCCGTAGGCAATAAGGATACTGCGGGGAGAGATGTACCTATAGCAAGGAGAACCTAAAATTTGTAGAGAGGATGAATTACTAAGAGTGAGAGAGATAGATTTGGTTAAGGAGATGATATTAGATATATATATATGTTGGATTAGAGATGAAAAAGAAAACAACAAGAAATCAAGAAAACATCAATGTAGAACACATCTTACTTGACAAACCCTTTGGCACCATTATTGATGGAGAGAGAAGAAGAGGGGAGAACTCTACTTTGATTGATACGCCAAGTGCGAGACCTTCTTTAATTAGAGTTGATCTTCCAAGGATAGCGTACAAGAATGGCTAGTCTTCCTCTAGGAGAAAGTGTAGGCTTGGGCTTATGTTAATGGCTAAGTACAATTAGGCATTACTACTCATTCCCTCAAGAATTCCTCTCATCAATGGCTTGAATGCTTTAGTTCTGTTTCAAGGAAGAAGAGGTCCGCTTTTATAGGTGAAGGGAACCCCCAAGGGTTTACACAAGAAGAGAGGAGCCAGTGTGAACAGGAATTGGAAAAGTTGAAAATGAGCTGTCCCTGCATGATGTGGGCAGACTGGGGTCCAGTATTTTGATCATATCTCCTCAACCTTGGCTCCAAATAAAAAAGTAAAAATATGGGCAAAAACTTCAGCTCATTAGCTACGATTTTCATTTTAAAATGATTTTCCAATTCGGATTGGAACCTTAGCTTAGACTTTCATTTAATTCCAAAGGACACCTCATGCCATATGAAAGCATGACATTGCTCCTTGACAAAGTTTTGTAATCATGCTTGCAATAATGCATTAAAATAAGTGTATCTTTGAAATAATGCCACCTAGTGTCCCACTAGGATTTGATTCTCTCCTAGTAGCCATTTAAAAAGAAATATAAGAAAAGTATAAAAAATACATAGAATATATATATATTGGAGTTTACCCTAGATATAGGATCTAGCTAGGGTGTGAGATGATAATGAAATAGTAAAAATAAAGAATCAATGCTTTTTGCCCCAAGTTAAAGAGGCGGAGCTATTGATGCTTTTCCCATAGTATTTTTTGATGGTAAAGTAAGGATAGGTTACCCTTGAGAAAAATAATAGGATGATATAGAAGGCTTATTATTATAATTAAATATGCATATGTATATTATAGGAAATATAATTATGTATCTAAAAAAAATACAAGATAGATCTTGTAGCATGCGTTCCCACTTTGTACGTGTCACAGCACGACAACGCGTAGGATGTCTACAGGGTGATCTGGGCACTTTTTGGAAAAACTGAGGTTACCAGTATGTTTAGAAGGTAGGTTCTACCCTATTTTCACCTCGAAAGTGGAAATTTGACCAAATTTTGACAGATTAAAGCTAAAAGACGAGAATTGCCAGACATCCTATCCAAATTGTATCCAAGGCCTAATTTTGAGACCAAACCATAGGATGACTCCATAGGCATGTTCTAAATGTTGTATTGAGTGCATGTGATAAATTTCATCTCATTTGGGTCAGTGAAAGTGAAGATTCAACAGACTTTAGCGTTTTTGGACGGACAAAAGGCAAGAATAGCTAGTTTTGGGGTCCTTTGAGATCCAAACTCAAATCTAAGCATACCAGTGGGTTGTTGAAGACTAGGGGAATCTTTGGTCCAAGTTTGGGTTCATTCATGGCAAAAAGACATGCTACACATAGGATGTCTATTGCATGATTCTGAGACCAAAATTATCATGTGACCATACCATTCTGTCATATAGCCTTAGATAAGCCTTCTAGGCAAATTTGGTCCAATTTGGAGCTGATTTGACTTGGGAATTCATCAGAATAGACATCAGGCTTTGGAAAAGATTCTTGATCATTTGACCAACCTATAGGTGTCAGAATCAAAAAGTAAAAATAGCTGTGAGTTTAACACATCAAGGGGAAGCTACAGTGCAAGTTTGAGCTGAAAGAGAGCAAAAAGACATCCTACGCGTAGGATGTCTCCAGGGTCATAAAGTGGTCAAAATTCTATTGTAGCCATATAGGGAGGTTCTAAGTGTCTCAAGGATTCCAGAACTTTTTTCAAAAGTGAATTTGGACCTTGTTTGGCCTATTTACCAAGCGAAGACAAGAATTGTCAGACATTCTACTCTTGGAGTGCACTAGAAGCTTATGCAGCCCAAGTCTTGACCTATTGACATCCAAATTCAATTCTAAGCATACCATTGGGTTGTTGAGCACTAGGAGAATCTTGGGATCAAGTTTGGACAAAATTTGAGCAGTTAGACATCCTACACGTAGGATGTCTCCAGCTTGATTTAGGACTCCAAACCAACCTATGAGCACACCACTGTGATCAACACATCAAGGAGAAGCTGGGGTGAAAAATTCAAGTTATTCTGAGAAAAAAGACATCCTACGCGTAGGATGTCTCAAGGCCATTTTTAGGTCCAAATGAAATTATGATCATACCATTGTGTTGCTGGACTTAAGGGGAGTCTTTGGACCAAATTTTGTTAAATTTGAGCATATAGACATCCTACGTGTAGGATGTCTCTAGGCCAGTTTTAGGGTCCAACTGTAGTTTTGACCATAGAAGAGTGTTCACAATGTCATAGAGATCCCAAATCTTCTTTTAAAATTGAGTTTGGACTCATTTTAACCATTCTAAACTGCATTTCACTATTTTGGCCATAGCTTTCAAAAACGGTATCGGATCGGAAGAGTTTTTATATCAAAATGTAGCCTGAGAGCGACTCTACAGATCTTAGAGAAAAACTTGAACTAAATGCATGCCCGCGGCAACCTTTTAGTTCAACTTTGAAAAAAACATCGTTTAAGGCCTCAAAATGCATCTGGAAGTCAGGAGTGTCTAAAACCGACAGTTCGAAAGAATTGTCAGAAAACGGCCACGATTTTGAAGATTTCTAAGTTAGCAGATTGAAATTATCTTTTGGGAAAACCATTGGTCACACGCGGGAAGGTGTAAATGTTAACTACGGCCTAGTGTAAAATTTGAGCGTCCATACACAAATCTGGTAGCAGTAAGACCATACACAAGGACTCTTGATTTTGCAAACAACAATCACAAGTTTTGGAGAACTTTAACACAAGATTTTTGCTAGCAAATTACTGTGACTTGTGGTGCATAATTCTCTTGTGCTAGCTTAAGTTTAATTCAGCTAAAAGCGAACTTGAAAGTCACTTCCGAGCCCATGGAACAAGTGTGGCCGTCAAAGGCACATCAAGAATTTTTGCATTCATTGTGAAAAAGTTTGCCAGCTAAATAGAATTTTGCAGATTGTGTGCTAAAGTGAACACAGGTTAGCTCAACTCAAGAATCGCTAGGAAGGGAGCAGTCGTTGTAGTATAGTGGTAAGTTGCATAACTTATCATATTGCTTCCACTAGATCGAGGCCTGCTAAAAAGATCTAGGCAAAGCAAGCATCTAGACAAGACAGTATCAGCCCTGGCAAGCAAGGGAGCTAAGAAGTTCAAGAAGTTCAAGCAAAGCGCAGTTCAATAACTTAGAGATTAAGGCATCCCCAAAAGCTGAAGGACCTCAAGAGAAAAAAACCGACACAAGGGTGCTAATAATTTTTATTAGCATTGAGGCAAGCAATTAGAGCTATCACTGAACAAGTACAACAAGGGAGTCAAGACGAAAGCAATGGCGTCTCAAAGGAATCAGACGAGTCAGGAAGAAGCTTCAAGTACATCCACAAAAATTACAAGAGAGCAAATTCAGATCTATCTGATTGGATACTACAAAAGACTGCCATGCTATGAGGATGACAATCGGAATTCGTACATCAAGACAAAGAAAGATACCGAGGAAACTCAGACATCTCAATATGTGGAAGTTGAAACAATGAAAAATGTACTACACCCACATCCAAATTTCATGGAAGACTGTCTCTGATCAATTTACATGAGGCACGGAAAATACATCGACAATGAGATAGAAATGTTGTACAAGGATCAACTTACAGAACTCTACACATATCCTCCAAGTATTTTTCTGTACGAAGCTCAAGATGGACTAAAAATTGGTACCCTTTATGTAGATGAGGACGGTCGCTACTACAAAGCTGCCACAAATCATGAAGTTCCTGCAGAGAGTAACCAATATTTTGCTGCTGAAATATTTGGATCAAGAGGGGAAGACTACAAATCTAAAGGTGGTAATGTTTATCATCTAGTCATGGCTTTACCTCTTGATACGCAGCTAGAGAAGTTAACAACTATAGCTGTCACTGCACAAATGGGTGGCACAACACAAGGCACAACATGGAAAGACACGACACAAGACTCGTGTACCGCACGAGCACAAGACAAAGCACAAACACACCAAATTGCACAAACAAGGAATACGCCGGAAGTACCAGCTATGAAGATAGCACAACTTCAAAAAGAACTAGCTCGGTCTCCAGAGCTACTTAATAGAGCACAACAAGTCATATCATCAGGCATTGAACAAATTCCAACATCAGATATGGAACCCTCTCGGATGGGGGGAGTTCAAACACAACAAAAAGACCCTATATCTTCAAGAGTGGGATTAACACTAGGTTGGTAACCTAACAGGACATAAAAGTGTCCTTTCAGGGTTTTGAAAAAAACCTCCAAAACCATAGTAGATCCACTCATTTTGTAAAATCCTTTAATGAGGTTATAGTTCAAGGCCTAATACACATGGAAAAAATAAGAAACTTGTAAAATTTCTCATCTTTTGGTCACACCAAGCCTCCAAAGTTGATGGACCAGTACATTTTCATCAAAATAGTCATTTCTTATGTTTTGTTGCATAAAAATAAGATTAGGGATTTTTGTAGGACTTGAGATAAATTCCTTGATTAACTTCAATGGGTTGGTGATCAGAACATATGATTGCTTCTCACTCACTATTTTTTGTTTTTCCAAAAGAAATAGGTATAAAAAAGTTGATTTTTTACCATTCTGCAAACCTATCATCAAAATTTCTATAGCCACGCTCAATACAAATAATATATGCATGTTTTCTTAGTTCCCTATTTTCCTTTAGGTTCATAATGAGCCATGGATCATGTCAAAAGATTAATACATCTCTTACCAAGGGGAATCTTGGGGACAAAGATGAAGTGCTAAATACAGCAAACATGAAAAAACTGGGTTCAACATTATGAGTTGTAGAATCCCATAGAAACTATTCAATATCTAGCCAAAATTGATCCTTATGACTAGATATGGTTATTACCTACAAAATGCATGTAGTTGTCACAAGAAACTAACAATATTGAAAAAGCTATACTTGATATACTAGAATCTTTCATTTTCTTCTATAATTGAAAAAATCAACCATCGTTGTATACTATGCAAAATAGGGTATTAGGTGCCCCAAAACTCAATAAATATTAGCTTTATGTTACAATATGCGACATAGAAAATCAAAAATGCATTTGGATATCATGAAAGCCACCAAAAAAATCATAGAAGAGCTAAAATTGGCTAAAAAACAGGATTTGACAATTTTTGTAATTTGGTCATAACTTACAACTTTAACATTTATTTCTCCCTAGAAGGGTCAGGACATGTTGAGGAATACTACAGATAGTTCTCTAGAATTATAGACCTCACAAACATGAATTCTAGAGTGGTATAGTTACAAAAAGTTGAAAAAAGCCAAAAACAGGACCCGTTTTTTCACATAGTTTATGTTGTGAAATGTTGTGCAAGGACAAGGTTAAAGATGGAATTGATATTCCAAAAAATGTCGAGTTTTTTTCAGCTCATGAGACAACTTTCTAGACAGATAGAACCTCAAAATCCATTTTGAAACTCTTGACATAATTCAAGGAAAATGGTCACTTAACAGGACATTAAAGTGTCCCAGGACATAAAAGTGTCCCATTACCAACCTAGTGTTAAGAAGTCCCGCTTTACAAGAAGCAGTATCCTTTTCAGAAACCCAAGTGGAATTTCAAGAATCATTAGAAGATGCCGAGCCGGAGGAGAAACCACTGGAAATTCACAATGCCCAATGTAGAAGATCAGGTCAAGATGTCATTGTGGTCGACAAATACGATAGGCACTATAAAATAGCCGATGTGAAAAATATGGATGAGTTTAGCATTTGTGGGAAACCTGTAAGTCACATACTTGGACCCCGTCCAAAAGCACCATCCAGGGAAATGAAAAACAAAGATTCGGTTCGATCTTCACCTTCGGTGCAAACCTCCCCAAAATCAACTCGGAAACATAGCCCTAAGGCTATACAGAAGCCCCATGACAAAGACCATATATTGATGGAAGAATTAGCATTACAACTGCTAGAAAGCATGGATAGTGATTTGATCTTGTATGCAAGAAATAATGGAAGCTATTTTCAGCTTCTCAAGGACAAGACGATGAAGGATAAAGAGACGAAGCCAGTGGATACACCTAAGTCAGTTGTAATCTACAGGTTCATGCATGTAAAGAAGAGTTCATATATGTATCTAGATACCACAAGAAACCATTATCAGCAGTATTATGGAGAGTTGCCTTGTCCAAAGGGTGCACATGTTGAGATAGCAACATATTGCAACCAATGTGCCATTGGTCATTTAGTGAAAGACTGCCCAACAAAGCTCTACATGGAAAAGAAGAAGCAACAAGTCAAAAGCAAATTTCAGACAGTGACAAAAAGGGAACGAAAGCAAGAATCCCCTCCTGAAAAGAAGCAGATCTTGTTGCAGAGCACAAAACATAGGCTCAAGACACAGTTTCTTGAAGTCAAGGGTGTCAATGACATTATCATAGAGAATCAGGCTTTCAAAAAAGATCAATTGAATCAGTTGATTCAAGATCGCTTAAAGAACCTCGGTGAGGACAAGTCAAAGCATCCACAAGGTGATGAAGATGAAGCTCGCAGTTCAAGGGTCGAGAGAGAAAGAAGCCAAGATTCTGACGATACTGAGCCAACACAAGAAGAGGTGGTAGTGGTAACAAAAAATCTTAGTGCCACGTCACAAGTGGAAGACATGCAAATAGAATCAATGGATGAAGCTGAACGTCTACCAAATAAATTCTCTACTGTGGACTCTTCATTGGTGATTGAACAAATCAAAGAGTATGAGAAACTAAAAGAAGATGTAATTGAAGACATAGAATTCACAGAATAATAGGAAATGACCGAGTCCAAGATTGACTACCAAGGACAAGCAATACAGGATATGAATGAATATTTTCGAGAAGAGACTCTACAAAAAACCATGGAACAATGGAAACCAAAGGCCACGGCGACCATTGCATCAAAAGAAGAGAGTCAACCTCAACATCCTGCTACACAAGCTTCAAAACATTTCCAAGAAGAAAAGTCACCATTGAATGACCTTCAAGTGCTAGAATAAGTAAATAGTGATAGAGAGATTCTGAAATCAAGAATCAAGGCGTCATAGTCAGAAACTAGCAATGAACACCAACAAGCTACTCAAACTATAGACCTTCCCCAAAGCTATAGATCAAAAGATAGTAAGCACTTGGGACATGCTACAACCAGTCAAATGACAAAGAATTTCAACATACAAGAGGATGACAAAGCCTTCAAGGCACAAAAGTCTAAGAAAAGTAACAAAAGCAACGAGGACATCAGTTACTTGGTAGCCAACAAGAAGATTAAATTCTCGCTGGATGTGCATGAGAAACTGAAATTCAATTTTACAGCAGAGATAGATTGCACTACCACGATTAATGTCATGTCGTATGGGCTGTGGTTACTTCTAGGTAAGCCAGAACTGTATGAAATTCAGGTACAGGTTCTTATATCACATGGAATAGCTGTCACAAGTTTAGGGATTGCAGAAGCTACCCTTAAACTACGATCAAAGGTAATCAAAGACAGATTCTTAGTGGTGGATTCATTGAAAATGAGTACACATTTGATTTTGTCCAAGAAATGGGCAAATGAAGTTGAAGAAGAACCTGGATTTTTAACAATGGTCATCACGACTAGCTCTCAAGAAAGCTAGCTTACGATCGCTCCAAGACTATCGGCTGCTAACGAAGGAAAAGCTAAAGTTAGCACACAAATTTCCTACCAACACACACATTCTCTGCAATCAAAGTCTTTAGCCAAAACCATTCAGGTTCAACAAAAAGCTTCTACATCAACCGTCAACATGCTTCCACATCAAAGGTAGTCTCCAAAGAAAGTCTTTCAACCGAATTACCCTACACTGCGAGATCATCGTCGACAAAAATCTTCAAAGGTCTACATCAAAGCTGAAGAAATCAAAGTCAAGGACCCAATATGGGTAGATGATCGTAGCCAACACATGGAAGGTACACACATGGGTTGGATAGCCTCCCAATACATACTGGAAGAGCAAGGCTATTATGAAGGTCACCAGGAAATTTGGTTACCAAAACCAAAAATCTTAGCTTATGCAGTAAATAAAGGCTTCAAAAAGCGACCGCAACAGCAACAAGGCTCATATTCCTCTCGCCAAAGGAGACCAACCAACAAGGCCCGTTACAAGTACTTAGGAAATTTCAAATCAAACTGGCCTTCACAACATCATCGGACTTCATTGGTACAAAATCCCACAAATGACACTCTTGTACATCTCAATACGACATCAAAAACATCATGGGAAGTGCCATCTACAATTCTTCAAGCACAAGGTTACTATCAAGGAAATCGGAGAATCTGGCTAACAAGATGCCAGGAAAACATTCTTCAATCCAACGACTTCAGCATGAAAATAATCACAATTTCACGGAAGGCAAAATCAAGGCCAATGTCACAGTCAAGGCAAAGGATATCTGCAAAGACACGCTAATCACAGGATGCAGATACAAATGGGTGCCAAAGGAACAACACATAACGAAGAAGATTGAAGTCATCTCTAGGTCTCTAGAAATGTCAAGACATGATAGACAAAGTGTTACAAAGAATGGAGCGAGCCAATCTTCTCAACCAAGGGACCAACAACAACAAAAAGAAATTTTGACAACCAAGGTCACCCAGGTATGGCAAAAGAAACCAATATTGCCAGTATGGTCCTTTACAAATCCTCTCTTCGAGGATAGGAGTTTTGAATTTCAAAACCTATTCTTGGTCAAAAGCTCCCGAGAGTAAGTCAAGTCGCCATAAAAATCATGGCATAAGAGTCAAGAGTCGGGCAGCTGAGCCACTAAATGAGCAAGCGTCAGACCCAAGCTTCATGTCTTAATATTTTTTGTGGTCTATGAGTCTAGATATTTAGATAATAGCTCAAGCTGGAAGAGTTGATAATATTGTAAAATGGGGTCCCTCATGCTAGATAGGTGATAATAAGAGTCTAAGTCTACTATTTTAAATGATGGAGTGGCAGAGTAGTCCAAAAAACACTCACGCACATGAAAAAAGTGAGGAGAGTGAAGAAACCTCGAGCATCAATAGCCCTTCTTGTGAGTAACGACAGCTCTTGAAGTCAAATATATTTTTTCTTCTCTAGCTACGTTCACTCCTGGAAGCACCCATTCAAACTCCTCTCACACCGCATATTGTTTCCCATGCATCTATCTGTGCAAGCATATATAATGTCCCATCATTGGACATTTGCATTCGCCACCCTTTTTCTGTTCCACCCATGCACTTACACAACAAAATGATGATGACGAATCGGTAACAGGTTTCATAATAATTTGCTCAACAACAATGACTTTGACTTCAAGCTACTAACACTTATTGAATGTATATCTAGTCAATAATAGTATCCATACGACCATAAGTACTTTAACTCAACAAAACTCGGTTACATCAAACATAAGTACATATAGCCTCACATTTAATGGTGACTAAAGGCATTTTTTTCCCACTGGGTTTTTCCCTTTAGTCCTATCTAGGTATCCAAGACCTCCATTTTGTAATATACACCACATTTTATTTTTACTATTTTTCTTATTAAAACACAAAAAAGCAGACCAACGACATCCCCAAACAATTACATGCTCATCAACTATAGAATCCAAAGGTAGTGGCCCAGAAACAATTCAAAAAGGCTTCAAGATTATAGGTACACATGCAAGATGCAGCCAAAGAACAAACAATACAGAGCTGCCACGGTAAAGACTTGCCGCAACAACAAACCTCACTCAACCTATTCATGCTACAACAACCAATCGGAGGGGGAGAGCTATGGCTTCAACTACACTACATGTACAAGAAAAAGGTACCTCTACAACATACAAAGCATTTGGTAGAAGCAACTGCAACAACAAAAGCTTCAACCAACACCAAAACATGAAGCACTCATCAAGGCCACTGCAGACATAGGGTCTTGTCGGGGACAACAAAACTTCGGAGGGGGGGAGTGTTGACAGGTCAACCTTTCAACAACGCTTCCACAAAGATTCCTCAAAGATTCTCTAAAGATTCCAAATAAAGATGTTGATGAAGTGAGGAAGACGAAGATGGATGTTGTAATGTGAAGATACAAGCTCATGGACATCGTCCAATATCCCGTTATTATTATTTTGAGCCATTACGGCCACTTTTGTAATGTTTACGGGAACTTCATATTTTAAGTCGGCAATTGTATTTTGGCCACAGATGCTTGTTGGATGAGCGAAGCCAGCTCACAGTGTTGTAATTAAGCTCTATAGAAGCCTAGGGACAAATCAGGTCATTTTGGTCGGACATTAGGTTTTCTAAGGCTTAGTATATAAGCCAAAACCTACAGCTTTGTAAAAAGGACTTCTAATAATCTGATCTTCTGTGTCGTTGGGAGACTACGAGAGAGTGAGAGAGTGTGTGTATGTGTGCTACAGAAGCTACGGTGGTCGGAATCCCAAACGGAGAGCAGTAGTGTGTTGCCCACGAGGAGAGCTACATGTTGATGCTTACATCACGCGTGTTCGTTTGTGTTTTGTCACCCGCGAGCTACTTATGGAGTTTCGGTGAGTAAATGTTGTCCATTTTTACATTTCAGCATATCCACGCAATCAGAGCGAGTAGAGCTACACATTAGGCACTTTAGTTTTTGGAAACGTCGACCTGCAAATTTCAATCAGACATCCTACGCGATTCTGCACCAGGTATTTAGGGTTGGGATTTTGGTTCATGGATCTTAGGGAGAGCGACCTATTGGTGTTAGTAGGGTCTCCTTCAAGTTTTGTGGCATTTCGAGAACGTCTAATGGGCTTTTGGCTTGCGATAGCATCATAGGAGACTCTACAAATTCGATGGCATGTAGATTTGATATCTTTGTAGGAAGTAGTCATAAGTCGGTCGAGTAGAGGTTGACACCCTTTGCTTGCTTCCATGCGCCTACGGGTCGAGCTCCGTCCTTAGTTGACATAGAGAGAACTCACCTAACATATAATGTCAACTGAGGACGGAGCTCGACCCACAGGCGCGTGGAAGCAAGCAAAGGGTGTCAACCTCTAATCGATCGACTAATGACTACTTCCTATAGAGATATCAAATCTACATGCCATCGGTTCTGTGAATGTGAGACTCTCCTATGATGCTACCGCAATCCAAAATCCCATTAGACGTTCTCGAAACGCCACAGAACTTGAAGGAGACCCTACGAACACCAATAGGTCGCTCTCCCTAAGGTCCATGAACCAAAATCCCAACACTAAATACCTAGTGCAAAATCACGTAGGATGTCTGGTCGAAATTTGCAGGTTGACGTTTTCAAAAACTAAAGTGCCTAATCTGTAGCTCTACTCGCTCTGATCCCGTGGATATGCTAAAATGCAAAACAGACAACAGTTACTCACCAAAACTCTAAAAGTAGCTCGCGGGTGAATATGCCAAAACATAGACGAACACGCGTGATGTAAGCATCAACACGTAGCTCTCCTCCTGGGCAACACACTACTGCTCTCCGTTTGCGATTCTGACCACCGTAGCTCCGGCAGCACACACACACTCTCACTCTCACTCTCTCGCAGTCTCCCAACGACACAGAAGATCAGATTATTAGAATTCCCCTTTACAAACTTTTAGGTTTTGGCTTATATACTAAGCCTTAGAAAACCTAATGTCCGACCAAAATGACCTGATTTGTCCCTAGGCTTCTATAGAGCTTAATTACAACACTGTGAGCTGGCTTCGCTCATCCAACGAGCATCTGTGGCCAAAATACAATTGTCAACTTAAAATATGAAGTTCCCGTAAACATTACAAAAGTGGCCGTAATGGCTCAAAATAATAATAATGGGATATTCGATGATTTCCATGAGCTTGTATCTTCACATTAAAACATCCATCTTCGTCTTCCTCGCTTCATCATCATCTTTATTTGGAATCTTTAGAGAATCTTTGAGGAATCTTTGTGGAAGCATTGTTGAAAGGTTGACCTATCAACACACATGCCATAATTTGCTCATCCAAGGTCCGAATGGAAATCCCAAAAGATCGACATGCTTCCCAGCTTGAGCACTTCATGCATATCCATTCATATCACCTTAGGTCACCTATCTCCACCTGGTCTATTCCTCGGGGACTTGCAAATTATTCTTTCTTTGAACTTCAATATCTCTCACCACGGGGCTTCGTTTTTTATGAGCTGTCTAGACCAACTGTCACAGCATCTCAAAGACCACATTCTAGAGCACCAACTTAGCATCTTGGGCACCTTTACCTATCACCCCAACTGGACAATTTGGGAGCGTGTTAGCAGCGGCTAACACAAGCTACACCGAATATGCATCAAGCGGGAGATATCTATGGTTGTGCATAATATTTCCAACTCACTTTGTATAAATCTTGGGCTCACTTGGAGTTCCAAAGTTGTATATGCTAGCTTAGAGGGCTCAAGCTTAAACCCATAGTAAAAGGGAAAGTGGTGAAAGCCTTTGAAAGGAAGCCTTTGTGTAAGGAGGCTTTATTCTTGAGTATCCACTCTTAAGGATCCACTTTTGAGAGCTCCCTCTCTCTAGAGTGTTCACTCTTTAGCTTAGCCTTGAGCTTAATGTCTATGCTTGAGAGATCCCTCTCTCTAGAGTGTTCACTCTTTGGCCTAGCCTTGAGCTTAATGTCTATGCTTGAGAGCCTAGTGCTAACCATTGTAATTAGTGTAAGATCTTCTTGATTAATCTAATTCCTATTTTCTCATTAGTCTTTTTTTTTATAGCAAAACCCACAATAGGTGGGGTGGAAAGATTAGATTAAATAAAACCAAAAAGAAATACAACACTTGACTTGCTCAATCCCGAGCCAGGCATCAGATTAGACCAAAGACTTAGGGTATATCGGCTAGCAAGGGGAGTCACCCCATCACAACTCCGCAAGACCGACAATCAAGGTACATCGGCTAACAAGGGGAGCCACCCCATCGCAACTCGAAAGGACGAAGAATAGAGCATACAGTCGTAGAAGGGCGGATTCCAAGCCTCCATTACCCCGACCGCCAAACCACCATATCCAAAAACGATACAATCAATAGATCGAACACTCCCAAGCCACAAGATCAGGGCCCACAACCACAACTCCCACATCTTAGGAGCCACACAGTCAAAGGATCGACTGCCCCATCTCGAGTCACCACACGACCATCACATCTGACCACCAACCTGAGCCGCAAAACGAGCATAGACTGAAACTGCCACGATGTAGAGTGCCAAAGATCTCCAGCAAACCAACACCACCACATCAATGTCCGCACAAAGAAGTAAATCCACATCTCCATTTGCCACAGAACCAGATCCAGAAGCACACCTCTGTAGAGAAGAAACACGTCGTCCCTTGCAAGAGATTCGCCCTTGGATGGAGGGCGGGCAGCCACAAACCCCTGGCACAAAAATACGTTCGTGCATGAGGTGACTTTGCCTGTCATGGCAAGTTGGAGCAGCCGGAGACCCACCTCCCGGAGTCTCTCTACATCGGAACCCAAGAGCCTCTCGCATGACAAGACCAAAACTTACAGGACATTCTAATTCAGGCTCGCGTGCAATGAAGAGCCCCCAAACAACCCGCCAAAGGGCCCCCCAACCCGCGCGGCATCGCTGAGGCTGCCCTTCCCTGCGCGCAAACCCGTAGAAGGCACCATCTCTACCCTGGCCGCAAGGAGAGCAAAACCTACGTGTGTTGCTTTATTCTATTTTATTTTCTCATTAGTCTTATCTTCTCTACATTTCATCTTGTCGTGAAGAAGTATTACACTTTATTATTCTAAATTTGAGAGATGTATGTACTTCTTGCTAGTAACCACTCTTATCTCTCTACGAGCAATTGATTTGCGATATTTAGCTCACAAATTAGGTTGGTTAAGTTGAATCTTAATCTTCTAATTTGTGTGTGTGCCCTATTCTTTGCTTGTGTGTAGATAGGTTTTATGAAGCTCTAGCACCGTTCACCTAGTGTGTGTAAGCTATTGATGAAGTGCCATAATTGACATGTGTTAATTAGTGTGTGCTTATCATTAGTGTGCTTGGGGTTTCTAGTCTATGGCAAGTCAAACTTCGGTGAACTTGATGTGTGTAGGATTTTTTAGATTAGTGATTAGAGTAGGTTTAGAGTTAGTCTTGCGATGGCTAATCTCTACTTACATTGAAGAGTTGATCTCTTCAATCCTCTATTCCATTCATCCGATGCTCGTGCTTCCATACTCTATCCGGGTTGCCGATCCACGGATTTGATAATTTTGTGTGAGTTACGATTAGGTCGTTCTATAACGCCTCCCTACATTTGGCGCCGTTGTCGGGGATAGATAGCCTAAGCTAGTGAGTTTAGGATGTGTAGAATAGAGTAATTTCACTACTAATTTTGTTGGTTTGTGAGTGTGTGTAACTCAATTTTGGGTTTGATTTGATGATGTTGTGCAAGAAATTGATGCTAATGTTGAGTTATGAATACCCCAAACCCCCAATTACACCCCCAATTTCACTAATTTCATGGTAACCATTACTAAATTCGCTTCTTTTCATGCTAATTTCCACTAATTTTAACTAACTTTACTACCCTAACCGCTAACATTTGCAGTGTAAAGTATGTTAAATCCCCTTGTAAGAGGTGGAATCAACACTTTTATCAAGTTAATTGTGCTAATCCATGCCTAATATGATGATTTGAGTGTTGATTTTTGGCCTACAATGGTCAATTTTTGTGCTCATTTGGAACAGCCACACATGTGTGTGCATGATGGAATCATCACGTGGAGCAAGGATTAGTTTGGATGCAATCTATTGTAAGTGCATTGACCCACTCCATTCAATCTTTGAGTGGTTAATCTGATTCCAATGTGTTGCTAATTCATTGCTAAAATTAAGTGTGTAAATCATTGACATACTTTCAATGCCTAATTTGATTGTTTTGGGATAAAATTTATGGTCAATTTTGACTAATTAATGATGTTTGTGTCACTAACGATTTGATTGCCTAATAATCTTGCATCAAAGGGATCTACCTGCACTTGATGGAGTTTATTTTTTGTCATTACGACTAGCATTTGCAAGCATCGATAGCCATATCAGCCTTGATGGGCCACTCATGATGAGATGCAAATGTGAAGATCTTCTTTGATGACATTATCTATTTGGTCAGGTATCTTAAAATTGATTCATGAGTGCAAACATACTCATCTTGTGAGAATTCCTTGAACAATATTGTTTTCTCACTTTGGCTTTGTATGTCAAATTTAACTAAGAGAGAAAGCAAGCAAAGCATCAATTGTGCGTGTTAATTTTAAAAAATTTCCATGCATTTTAAGTTTCATTGCACAAATCTTCTTGGCTTATGCATGACCTAATGAAGAAAATGAAAAGATTATTTTGGGCATTATATGTGAGCTTTGTTTGAGAGGTTACATTGATAGTGCAAGGTCGAAACAAGAAATTCGAATTGGAGTTGAATGTTACATTTTAAGTGCTTGATTTGATTGCAAATTATTTCATAGCACTAAAATTGAAATTTTGTGAATGACCATGGGATAGTAAAATTTCGGGCCTGTGGTTGAGCATAATTTTAGTGCTTGTTGAATTTCCATATGCTTTAGAGGACTAACACTTGAATTGCTTTTGAAGGGATGTGGTAGGAGTGTGATTTCAAATGATCCAAGAAGGGTTCATCATTGCACTATATTGCAAAATTTGGCTACTTAGAGCCATTCCAAGTCATTGGATTAAAAGTTGTATATATGCTAGCTCATAGCTTGGTCAAAAGTTAATTTTTTAAAGTTTTGAGCTAGTGTTTAACCAACTTTTTTGAGCTTTCAAGTACATAATTTGGCTATTGAGAGCCATTCATTTTTATTTCATCAAGTTGCAGTCATCTCTAGCTCATAGATTCCTTCTAAAAATTGTAAAATTTCATGTGAGCTAGTTGTTACCAACTTTTTGAAAAGCTTTAAAAATGTAAAATTTGTCTTTGAAGAGCCACTTCATTTCATTCAAGAGCTGCATTATTTTCAGCTCTTGCCTTGTTTTCCCATATTTCAAGTAGAGCTATAAATTAATCAAACTTTGAGCCATGCTTGAGAGGTTGTAAAAATTGCAAAATTTGCTTATGTAGAAGCCTTTTATCTCTCATGGTTGTTATGTATGCATAAATTTGCTACAAAGAGCATCATGTGCATAACCAAAGGCACTTTTTTTCCTTTGGCAAATTCGGATATGCAAGACCCTAGCTTTAGGTTTTCATTAATGCTTTTTGTGTGCTTTTGGATTTCAAATAAATGGCTTTTGTAGATTGTGTTTACACTTAGCTTCAAAGAGCTTCTTTTGCAAATAAAAATATCAAGAGGTTTCTCTACACAAAGGGGATTCTTTCTCAAAGATGCTAAAAAAGAGCATGAATAGGTGTAATCCTTCCATGCTTTTTCTCTTTTGTTCATCTCTTCATTCTCTTGCTTGGCTTAAGTGAAATTTTACTTCTACGCTATGGTTTTTTCATGTTCAAAAGCTACGCATAATAAAGTTTCAACACTTTGCTTTGTGAAAATTAACTCATCAAAAAAATAGGGTTTATGTGTGCTAATCATAGATAATTGGACTTAACCTTCGGTTAATGTAGGTTCATTTCTCATTAGTCTTAGACTCTTAGTGATAGTCTTAATACTCCATTCATTTTTAACATAACCTAGGGCTATGATTAGGCTTTAGTCCTTTAGTCCAATTCCCATTAGCATCTCATGTTGGAAGCAATAAAGTGCTAAAAAATGAAACAATGAAGCCAAAAAGTGTCAAGAAAAAGTAGCAAAAATGCTACTAGACACATGAAAATACCTAAACCGATGCCCTGGGATGATAGGGGTTAGCCGTCGCCTTGGTAGACTAGTAGGCTTTTGGAACACCTTCTTGAGGGTTCAAGGAGCCGACAGTCACACCTGGACTTGCCTTGGGGTGGTAGCCTTGTATTGTGCTTTAATTTTTTCAATGAATGACAAAATCAAAACTTCCATGAGCTTCAAAAAATCTTTGACAATGTACTAATAGATTAGGAGCTTTTTCATAGCCCATAGACATGATAGATTTGAATGATTTATTAAAATTGGTCACATAGTTTCTAGGCTAGTAAGTTCATGAACTTGCATTAGCTTAGGGTCATAATTGACTGCTTGTATTTCATGCATAGAATTGAAATTTCAAGTGGTTTAATCTTCACAAATAGTATAGGTGTTTTTTTTTGCTTTATGTTGTCTAGTTTTTTACCATGATTCACCCATTTTTTAGAAGAAAAAATTCACTTTGCATGATTGTTCATTGTGCATCATGTTCTATTCATTCTTGGTGGCCTTTGTTCTCATTTCGTGTTCTTATGTTTTGCAACTCAACATTTCTTCCATGGACTTTCTTTCTACCATGTCACCGTGTCTTGCTTCACCGGCACACAAGGACGTGCACTGCTGTTGATAGGTCAACCTTTCAACAACGCTTCCACAAAGATTCCATGAAGATTCCTCAAAGATTCTCTAAAGATTTCATATAAAGATGCTGATGAAGTGATGAAGATGAAGATGCATCCTGTAATGTGAAGATACAAGCTCATGGACATCGTCAGATATCCCGTTATTATTATTTTGAGCCATTACGGCCACTTTTGTAATGTTTAAGGGAACTTCATATTTTAAGTCTGCAATTGTATTTCAGGCGCAAATGCTTGTTGGATGAGCAAAGCCAGCTCACGGTGTTGTAATTAAGCTCTATAGAAGCCTAGGGACAAATCAGGTCATTTTGGCCGGACATTAGGTTTTCTAAGGCTTAGTATATAAACCACAATCTAAAGCGTTGTAAAGGGACTTCTAATAATCTTATCTTCTGTGTCGACTCGGAGACTGCGAGAGAGTGAGAGAGTGTGTGTGTGTGCTACAAGAGCTACTGTGGCCGGAATCGCAAACGGAGAGCAGCGTGTTTTCCACGAGGAGAGCTACGTGTTGATGCTTACATCACGCGTGTTCGTCTGTGTTTTGGCAGATTCACCCGCGAGCTACTTTTGGAGTTTCGGTGACTAAACGTTGTCCGTTTTTTCTTTTCAGCATATCCACACGATCAGAGCGAGTAGAGCTACACAGTAGGCATGTTAGATTTTAGAAACAATGACGTGTAAAATCCGAGCAGACATCCTACGCGTTTTCTGCACGAAGGGTATTGGGTTAGGATTTGTGGTCAGAGACCTTAGGGATAGCGGCCTTCGAGTGTGTGTAGGACTTCCCTTGAGTTTCGTGAAGTTTCAAGATCGTTTGATGGGCTTTTGGCTTGCGATAGCATCATAGGAGACTCTCACATTCACAGAACCAATGGCATGTAGATTTGATATCTCTGTAGGAAGTAGTCATTAGTCGGTCGAGTAGAGGTTCACACGCTTTGCTTGCTTCCACGCGCCTGTGGGTTGAGCTTTGTCCTCAATTGACATTATATGCTAAGTGAGTTCTTGCTATGGTGACGTCGGTCGCGGCGTATCCGCCAACATTGGCGCCGCTGTCGAGGACGAGGGCCTTAGGTAGGTGATCAAGACTAGTCCTAGAGGATAGAGGTCCCTCTAGCTTGCCAGAGTACTATTTTACATTTAGATAGGATCAAAGGGTGGTGGACTCTCTAGGTCTTAGGAGGAGTCTAGGGTGCGTGTGTCTAGCCTAGATCTCCCGTCTTAGGTAGTATTAGGTAGTAGTAGGTTGTGGTGTAGAGAGTAGGAGTTGGAGTGGTAGATGTGGTGGTAGGCTGACTTGAGAGTCCGTGTGAGGCTAGGAAGCAACCAAGACATCAAAATCACCATCTCACATGATGAGTAGGAGTAGGGTAAGTAGGATATCTTGATTGCTGTTCTAGAGTACTTTATGCATGTCTTATTTGCTGTTAGGCTCATCAGAGAAGTGGAAAACGCTAAGTAGAAAAGACCGTAAATTGTGTTTGGAAGCTGATTTGAAGTCCAAAACTTTCTGTGGTTATTGCTGAGAGATCTACAGAGCATAGGGAGTACTACTACCAGAAAAAATTTGCATTTTAAGACAATGGACATCCTATGCGTAGGATGTCTCCTACATGATTTTGGACCCTAGACCAACATTTGACAATACCAAAGTGTTTCGTGGCATCTTATAAGCCTGCCAGTCAATTTTGGTCCAATTCGGAGCTCATTTGACTTGAAAAATCATCTGATAGAGTATCCAGCATCTGAAACAGATTCTTGAGCATTTGACCAGCCTAGAGGTGTCAGAAACAAAAAGTGAGGACACCTAGGGGTTTAACACACCAAGGGGAGTCTCTGGACCAAATTTTATTCAATTCTGAGCAAAAATACATCCTACCCGTAGGATGTCTACGAGCTTACTTTGAAATTTTGACCATACCACTGTGTTGCTAGACCCAAGGGGAACCTTTGAACCAAATCTTGCTTCATTCTGAGCAGAAAATTTTTTGGGCATAGGATGTGTCTAGGGGGTTTTTGGGCAAGAATTTGGGAATTCTAACACCACCAGTGTGTTCAAAGGGTAGGTTTTACCCTAGGAACATGTTGACTTGAGTGTTTTTCCATGTTTTTGTCGTTCAAAAGTCAAAAGGCGAAGTCAAAAAGCGAAAAATTCGTAAATTGCTTGTTTGGAGTGATTTTGACATTCAAATGAAATTCTGAGCATACCAAGGTGTTGCTAGACTCGAGGGGAGCCTTTGAACCAAAGCTTGCTTCATTCTGAGTAGAAAAAAGTTTGGGTGTAGGATGTCTCCAAGGGGTTTTTGGGCAGGAATTTGGGAAGTATGACACCACCAATGTGTTCAGAGGGTAGGTTTTACCCTAGGAACATGCTGACTTGAGTGTTTTCCCATGTTTTTGATATCCAAAGGTCAAAAGGCGAAGCCAAAAAGCGAAAAATTCATAAATTGTTTGTTTGGAGTGATTTTGACATTCAAATGAAATTCTGAGCATACAAAGGTGTTGCTAGACTCAAGGGGAACCTTTGAACCAAATCTTGTTTCATTTTGAGCAGAGACAAATTGGGCGTAGGATGTCTCAAGGCCAGTTTTAGGGTCCAATTGTAATTTTGACCATACAGGGGTGTTCACAGTGTCACAAAGATCCCAAATCTTCTTTTAAAATTGAATTTGGACTCATTTTGACCATTCTAAATTGCATTTCACTATTTGGCCATAACTTTCACAAACGGTATTGGATTGGAAAAGTTTTTATATCAAAACCTAGCCTGAGAGCGACACTACAGATCTTAGAGCAAAACTTGAACTAAATGTATGACTTTGGCAACCATTTAGGTCAACTTTGAAAAAACGTGGTTTAAGGCCTCAAAATGCATCCGGAAGTCAGGTTTGTCTAAAACAGATAGTTCGAAAGAATCGTGAGAAAACGGTCACGATTTTGAACATAGTTTTGACTTTTCCCTAGGAGAGGGGCTAGTGAGCCATAAGCGAGGTCATCGGCTAGAGTCAACCCAGGCTCTGGAATAGATCGCTCAAATCGACCTATAGCAGACACGAGTGCATGTGAGATTTTCATTATCGGGAAGCTGAAATTTGAAACCAAATTTGGTATGTAGGCCTTCTAATTGACCATTAAAGACTTCTAAGTTAGCATATTGAAATTATCTTTTGGGAAAACCATTGGTCACATGCGGGAAGGTGTAAAAGTTAACTACGGCTTAGTGTATAATCTGAGCGTCCATACACAAATCTAGGAGCAGTAAGACCATACACAAGGAGTCTTGATTTTGCAACAACAGTGGTAAGTTTTGGAGAACTTTAACACAAGATTTTTGCTAGCAAATTACTGTGACTTGTGGTGCATAATTCTCTTGTGCTAGCTTAAGTTTAGTTCAGCTAAAAGTGAACTTGAAAGTCACTTCCGCGCCCACGGAACAAGTGTGGCCGTCAAAGGCACATCAAGAATTTTTTGCATTCATTGTGAAAAAGTTTGCCAGCTAAATAGAATTTTGCAGATTGTGTGCTAAAGTGAACACAGGTTAGCTCGACTCAAGAATCACTACGAAGGGAGCATTCGTTGCAGTATAGTGGTAAGTTGCATAACTTATCATATTGCTTCCACTAGATCGAGGCCTGCTAAAAATATCTAGGCAAAGCAAGCAGCCAGACAAGTCAGTATCAGCCTTGGCAAGCAAGGGATCTAAGAAGTTCAAGCAGTGCAAGCAAAGCCCAGTTCAGAAAACTTAGAGATTAAGGCATCCACAAAAGCTGAAGGAACTCAAGAGAAAAAGATCGACACAAGGGTGCTAATAATGTTTATTAGCATTGAGGCAAGCAATTAGAGCTATCATTGAACAGGTACAACAAGGGAGTCAAGAGGAAAGCAATTGCGTCTGAAAGGAATCAGACCAGCCGAGACAAAGCTTCAAGTACATCCATAGAAATTACAAGAGAGCAAATTTGGATCTATTTGATTGGCCACTACAAAGGACTTCCATGCTATGAGGATGTCAATCGGAATTTGTACATCAAGACAAAGAAAGATACAGAGGAAACTCGGACATCTCAACATGTGGAAGTTGAAACAACAAAGAATGTACTACACCCACATCCAGATTTCATGGAAGACTGTCTGGGATCAATTTACATGAGGCACGGAAAATACATCGGCAATGAGATACAAATGTTGTACAAGGATCAACTTACAAAACTCTACGCATATCCTCCAAGTATTTTTTTGTACAAAGCTCAAGATGGGAAACGGAAAATTGGTACCCTCTATGTAGATGAGGAAAGTCGTTACTACAAAGCTACAACAAATCATGAAGTTCCTACAGAGAGTAACCAATATTTTGCAACTGAAATATTTGGATCAAGAGGGGAAGACTACAAATCTGAAGGTGGTAATGTTTATCATCTAGTCATGGATTTACCTTTTGATACGCAGCTAGAAGAGTTAACAACTACAACTGTCACTACACAAATGAGTGACACACCACATGACACACAACAAGGCACAACACAAGACACCACATGGAAAGACACGGCACAAGTCTCGTGCACCGCACCAGCACAAGACAAAGCACAAACACACCAAATTGCACAAAGAGGGAATATGCAGGAAGTACCATCTATGGAGATAGCACAACTTCAAAAAGAACTAGCTCGGTCTCAAGAGCTACTTAACAGAGCACAATAAGTCATATCACCAGGCAATAACCAAAGGCCATTATCAGATATGGAACCCTCGCGGATGGGGGAGTTCAAAATCAACAAAGAGACCCTATCTCTTCAAGAGTAGGATTAGAAACTCCAGTTTTACAAGAAGTAGTGTCCTTTTCAGGAGCCCAAGTGGAATTTCAAGAAGCATTAGAAGATGCCAAGCCGGAGGAGAGACCACCGGAAATTCACAATGGCAAATGTAAAAGGTAGGTCAAGATTTCATTGTGGTCGACAAATACGGTAGGCACTATGAAATAGCCGATGTGAAAAATATGGATGAGTTTAGCATTTGTGGGCAACCTGTAAGTCACATACTTGGGCCCCGTCCAAAAGCACCATCCAAGGAAACGGAAAAAAATATTCGGTTGGATCTTCACCCTCGGTCCAAACCTCGCCAAAATAAACTCGGAAACATAGCCCTAAGGCTATGCAAAAGCCCCATGTTAAAGACCATATGCTGATGAAAGAATTAGCATTACGGCTGCTAGAAAGCATGGATAGTGATGCAAGCAATAATGGAAGCTATTTTCAGCTTCTCAAGGACAAGACGATGGAGGATAAAGAGACGAAGCCAGTGGATACACCTAAGTCAGTCGTAATCTATAGGTTCATGCATGCAAAGAAGAGGTCATATCTGTATCTAGATACCACAGGAAACCATTATCAGCAGTATTATGGAGAGTTGCCTCGTCCAAAGGGTGCACATGTTGAGATAGCGACATATTGCAACCAATGTGCCATTGGTCATTTACTGAAGGACTGCCCAGCAAGGCTCTACATGGAAAAGAAGAAGCAACAAGCCAAAAGCAAAGTTCAGACAGTGACAACAAGGGAATGGAAGCAAGAATCCCCAACGAGATCTCTGGAAAATAAGCAGATCTTGTCGCAGAGCACAAAAGATAGGCTCAAGACACAGTTGCTTGAAGTCAAGGGTGTCAACGACATTATCATAGAGAATCAGGCTTTCAAAAAGGATGAATTGAATCAGCTGATTCAAGATTGATTAACACTAGGTTGGTAATGGGACACTTTTATGTCCTGGGACACTTTTATGTCCTGTTAAGTGACCATTTTCCTTGAATTATGTCAAGAGTTTCAAAATGGATTTTGAGGTTCTATCTATCTAGAAATTTGTCTCATGAGCTGAAAAAAACTCGACATTTTTTTGGAATATCAATTCCATCTTTAACCTTGTCCTTGCACAACATTTCACAACCTAAAGTGTGTGAAAAAACGGGTCCTGTTTTTGGCTTTTTTCAACTTTTTGCAACTATACCACTCTAGAATTCATGTTTGTGATGTCTATAATGATAGAGAACTATCTTTAGTAGTCCTCAACATGTCCTGATGCTTCCAGGGAGAAATATATGTTAAAGTTGTAAGTTATGACCAAATTACAAAAATTGTCAAATCCTGTTTTTTAGCCAATTTTAGCTCTTCTATGATTTTTTTGGTGGCTTTCATGATATCCAAATGCAGTTTTGATTTTCTATGTCGCATATTGTAACATAAAGCTAATATTCCTTGAGTTTTGGGGCACCTAATACCCTATTTTGCATAGTAGACAACGATAATTGATTTTTTCAATTATAGAAGAAAACGAAACATTCTAGTATACCAAGTATAGCTTTTTCAATATTGTTAGTTTCTTGTGACAACTACATGCATTTTGTAGGTAGTAACCATATCTAGTCATAAGGATCAAATTTGGCTAGATATTGAATAGTTTCTATGGGATTCTACAACTCATAATGTTGAACCCAGTTTTTTCATGCTTGCTTTACTTAGCACTTCATCTTTGTCCCCAAGATTCCCATTGGTAAGAGATGTAATATTCTTTTGACATGCTCCATGGCTCCTTATGAACCTAAAGGACAATAGGGAACTAAGAAAACATGCATATATTATTTGTATTGAGTGTGGCTATAGAAACTTTGATGATAGGTTTGCAGAATGGTAAAAATTCAACTTTTTTGTACCTATTTCTTTTGGCAAAACAAAAAATAGTGAGTGAGAAGAAATCATATATTCTGATCACCAAACCATTGAAGTTAACTAGGGAATTTATCTCAAGTCCTACAAAAATCCCTAATCTTATTTTTATGCAACAAAATGTAAGAAATGACTGTTTTGATGAAAATGTACTGGTCCATCAACTTTAGAGGCTTGGTGTGACAAAAAAATGAGAAATTTTACAAGTTTCTTATTTTTTACATGTGTAGTAGGCCTTGAACTATAACCTCATGAAAGGATTTTACAAAATGAGTGGATCTACTATGGTTTTGGAGGTTTTTTCCAAAACCCTGAAAGGATACTTTTATGTCCTGTTAGGTTACCAACCTAGTGTTAAAGAACCTCAATGAGGACAAGTCAAAGCATCCACAAAGAGATGAAGATGAAGCTCGCGGTTCAAGGTTCGAGAGCAAAAGAAGCCAAGATTCTGAAGATGTTAAGCAAACCCAAGAAGAGGTGGCAGAGGTAACAATAAAACTTAGTGTCACCTCACGAGACAAAGACATGCACGTTGAATCAATGGATGAAGCTAAAATTCTACAAGACAATTCCTCTACTGTAGACTCTACAAGGATGATTGAAGAAATCAAAGAGCGAAAGAAGCTAAAAGAAGATGTGGCTGAAGTTTTAGAACCCACTGAAGAACAGTAAATGACCGACTCCAAGATTGACTACCAAGGACAAGCAATGCAGGATATGAATGAATATTTTCAAACAGAGACTCTACAAGAACCCATGGAGCAATGTGAACCGATCTCCACTGCGTCCGTTGCATCAGAAGAAGAGACTCAACCTCAACATCCTGCTACACAAGCTTCAAAAGATTTCCAAGAAGAAAAGTCACCATTGAATGACCTTCAAGTGCTAGAAGAAGTAAATAGTGACAGAGGGCTTCTGAAATCAGGAGTCAAGGCGCCACGATCAGAAACTAGCAATGAACACCAACAAGCAGCTCAGAGGCTATAAACCTTCCCCAAAGCTAAATATCAGAAGATAGTAAGCACTTGGGACATGCTACAACCAGTCAAATGACAAAGAAGTTCAACATACAAGAGGATGACAAAGCTTCCAAGGCACAAAAGTCCAAGACAAGTACCAAAAGCAAAGAGGACATGAGTTACTTGGCAGCCAACAAGAAGATTAAATTCTCGTTGGATGCACCTGAGAAACTGAAGTTCAATTTCACAGTAGAGATAGATGACACTGCCATGATGAATGTCATCTCTTACGTTCTATGGCTACTTCTAGATAAGACAAAACTGTATGAAATTCAGGTACAGGTTCCTATATCACTTGGAATAGCCATCACAAGTTTGGGGATTGCAGAAGCTACCCTTAAACTAAAGACAAATTCCTAGTAGTGGATTCTTCCAAAATGAGTACACATTTGATTTTGTCCAAGCTATGGACAAAAACACTTGAAGAAGAATCTGAATCTTCAATGATGGTCATCACGACTAGCTCTCAAGAAAGCCAGCCTACTACCGCTCCAAGATTATCGGCTGCCAACAAAGGCAAAGCCAAAATGAGCCCACAAATGTCCTACCAACAGAAGCAACCCCTTAAATCAGAGTCTTCAATCCAACCCAGAAAAGTTCAAGACAGAGCTTCTATATCAATTGACCACATGCTTACACCTGAAAGGCAGACTCCAAAGAAAATCTTTCAACCGAAATACCCTACACTGCGAGATCACCACCACCAAAGGTTTTCAAAGGTCTACATTAAAGCTGAAGAAATAAAGGTCAAGGACCCAATATGGGTAAATGATCCTAGCCAATTGACGAAAGGTAAACACACGGGATTGATAGCCTCCCACTATAGCTTAGCAGAGCAAGGCTATTATGAGGGTCAAAAGAAACTCTGGTTACCAAAACCACAGACCTCGGCTTATTTGGTGGATAAAGGTTTCAAAAAGCGTCCCAAAAGCAACAAAGCTCATATTTATATCGCCAAAGGAGACCAACCAACAACGCTTGCCAAAGGTATGCAAGAAATTTCAAATCTAGCTGGCCTTCATACCAACATAGGACTTCATCGGTAAATAATCCCAGAAATGGCACTCTTGTATATCTCAATACGACATCAAAAATATCATGGGAAGTGCCATCTACAATTCTTCAAGCACAAGGTTACTATCAAGGAAATCAAAGAATCTGGTTACCAAAAATGCCAGGTAAACATTCTTCAATCAAACGACTTCAACTTGAAAATAATAGCAATTTCACGGAAGGCAAAATCAAGGACAATGTCACAGTCAAGGCAAAGGATATCGACAAAGACACACTAATCACACGATGCAGATACAAATGGGTGCCAAAAGAACAACACATACCGAAGAAGATTGAAGTCATCTCTAGCTCTCAAGAAATGTCAAGACATGATAGACAAAGTGTTACGGAGAATGGAGCAAGCCAATCTTCTCAACCAAGGGAACAACAACAACAAAACAAAATTTTGACAACCAAGGTCACCCAGGTATGGCAAAAGAAACCAATATTTCCAGTATGGTCCTTTACAAATCCTCTCTTCGAGGATGGGAGTTTTGAATTTCAAAACCTATTCTTGGTCGAAAGCTCCCGAGAGTAAGTCAAGTCACCATAAAAATCATGGCATAAGAGTCAAGAGTCGGGCAACTGAGCCACTAAATGAGCAAGCGTCAGCCCCAAGCTTCATGTCTTAATATCTTTTGTGGTCTATGAGTCAAGATATTTAGATTATAGCTCAAGCTGGAAGAGTTGAGCATATTGTAAAATTGAGTCCCTCATGCTGGATAGGTGAGCAAAAGAGTGAAAGTCTAATAATTGTATTTGGTGGAGAGGCGGAGTAATCCACAAAACACTCATGCACATGTACATAATGAGGAGAGTGAAAAGAACCTCGAGCATCAACAGCCCTTCTTGTGAGTAACGGCATCTCTTGAAGTCAAATATATTTTTGATTCTATAGCTACATTCACTCCTGGAAGCACCCATTCAATCTCTTCTCGCACAACATATTGTTTCCCATGCATCTATCTGTGCAAGAATATATAATGTTCCATCATTGGACATTTGCAATTGACACAATTTGTGTTCCACCCATGCACTTACACAACAAAATGACGATGACGAAGCGGTAACAAGTTTCATAAGCATTTGCTCAACAACAACGACTCTGACTTCATTCGGCCATAAGTACTTTAACTCAACAAAACTCGGTTACATCAAAACATAAGTACATATAGCCTCACATTTAATTGTGACTAAAGGTATTTTTTTCCCACTGGGTTTTTCCCTTTAGTCCTATCCAGGTATCCAAGACCTACATTTTGTAATATACGCCACATTTTATTTTTTTTATAAGCACAGAAAAGCAGACCAACGACATCCCCAAACAACTACATGCTCATCAACTAGAAAATCAAAGGGGAGAGGCCCAGAAAAAATTCAAAAGGCTTCAAGTTAACAGGTACATATGCAGGATGACACCCAAAGAATAAACAATACAGAGCTGCCAAGATAAAGACTTACTGCTGACGGGAGCAAAGCGAACACCGAACCCCCGACGGCCTCTAAAACATCGGGGAACGAATGGCGCGCCTCGAGCCTGTCACAGTAAAGCAAACAGGGGGCACCACCTAGCTTGAGCGGCTAGGACGCAAACAACACACCACCATAACAAAGTTTTCATCCAAGAGAGATGGATGCTTGGGAGTGATGATGAAGAGGAAGGGGAATGAGATCAAGTGTGAGAGAGAGAGAGAGTGTGTATAGTGGCTTAGTACTTAGGCACCACAGAAGGATGACGAATCCGCACACCCTTCACACATACACAAGCTCACTCCAAACACAAGACTAGCTGGCGATTCCGCATACCTCACATGGGAAAAACATTGCAAGAAACATACTCACAAAACCTCAAGCTTTATTTAGAGAATAAGGCGATGAAATGGGGAGCATAGGGTAGGGGAAAGAGAAGGAAGAGAGTGGTAGAGCACATGGCGGATAGGTGGGAGCTGATGGCGAAGACTCGCACGAGGGTTATGGCCATCATCCTTTATTTAGTTTCCCTTCATCTTCCATAGCCCAAGGGTGTAGAGGTTAGCTCAAGACGAGCATGGTGATTGCGGTGATGGTGATGGTGTGGGTGTATGTGTGTGCACTAGGCACACACAGTGCATAGTGTACTCTTTGGTGATGTTGTGTGTGTGTACTTAGTGTGATGGTGACCCCTCTTTATATAGGGGAGGAGGGGAAAGAAATTCTAGAATTTAGAAATGAAGAAATCATTATCTACACAGGCCATGTGACTGTGGGTCCCACTTGTCTGGCTGTGTGTATATGCACCAGAACAGCAATCTCATGAGAGAGAGACTAAGAGAGAGAGAGATGGGTTGATGAAAAAGGTAAGAGTTGACATGGAGAATAAAGTAATTACAAGAGGGGAGAGAGGGGAGTGTTTTCAGAGGTGAATCTGTGTGCAGATGTGTGTGAACACAAGAAAAATCAGGTAACCACTGGGTGGGGATGGGTCTGTGGGCACCTTTTTCAGTGAAACTGAGTGTGTGTGAGTGTGGGGGAGGTTATCTGGCTATAGGACAAGAGACATGGCACCCTTTAGAGAGAGAGGGGGATATTTGGGTCATGGGATATGATAGGAGAGAGAAAAGGGGGGTGGGGTATACTGTTTTGGAAGATAGGAGAGGTGGCATGTGAGTTAGGGTGCATTATTGGTAAGGACAGCGGGTGGGGTAGCTTGAGGGGAGAGAAAAAGGAGAAAGGACAAGGGGAAGAGAGAGGGGGTTGACCTTTTGAGTGGAGGAGAGGAAAAGGGACACATGGTGGGGCAACAATGAAGAAAAAAAAGGCAGGGTGGGGATGGGCTGCCCCGCAGGCCCATGGTGGCCCATTTTACCTTTCTCATATATTTAAATAATCATACTTTATTTTTTTTCTTAATTTTTCCAATGACTTTTATCACTCCCTCCCTAAGAGGAGGTTTTCATGGGGTGGGGACGAGAGAAGAGGGGTATGGGAGCTTGTCTTGTGAAAAGCCCCCATCATTAGCCCTCCCCTTTTGGCTAGAGGCATTCATGTCTCTAGCTCATCTGTTTCTTCTTCCGCTTAGCTGTAGGATCTGATATCGAGTTGCCTTCTGAACTAGCCATTGCATTTGTCCATTGGTGAGATTTCTGGGATATTCATGAATCTGTAACAGGTCCGGGTGATAGCTTGTTCCTTGGAACAGTGTCGGTTGATTAAAGGGGAAGCCCATGGCTTCCAGAACTTTGTGCCAGTGTCCTCCTGGATCCCAAGTGAAAAATAGGATCATTGTCTGCAATGTCCGAACAATAAAATTTGCATGCCAAATTGGACCAAATTTGTAACCACCAGTAGCGAGAGGCGAAATGAGCATCTTGACTCCTACAAAGACAGAATTGAAAATTATGATTCCCAAGAGTGTACCAAGAATCCACCATATATGGCCGCCTTGTTGGTGTGGTGAGCTCAAGTTGTCTTCAGAATCCTGCTTACTGCCATGACTAGAAAAAATTGCAAGCATATCATGCTTCTTTTGGGTGTGCTCAAGCATGTCAGTTTCCTTTACTGATGCTAATAGCAAGCCACCTACCTTGCATCTTAAATACAAGCGTAATCCACTTACCTTTCTCCAAAGAGAGGATGCACTATTTGTAAAAAATTGTACCAAATTGGGAATGAGGTCTTCATTCTTGCATTCTATTAGCCTTTTGTCTATCCATGGCTCCTTTGCTCTTATCTCCATGCTGATCTTCTCTCTATATGTTATAGCGGCTAGCCATAGCCATAGGTCTGATGCATCCCATGCAAACACAATGCTGTGTTGTGGAGGATTTTGGAACATCCTTAAAAGGTTGGCAACATATTGATCATCACACTTACTCTGAACACCCTCACTTAAACTAGAGGCATTACCCATCTCCAAGGATATAACATATTTCAGTAGACTAGAGGCATTACCCATCTCCAAGTCTATAACACTACACAATAAAGTCTTGCTCGGCTGCCAAGCCTCTAGAGCAATAGCCAACTCCAAACCTTCAGTCATACTTACCTCTTCGTTATGGTCCTCAAGTGAAACTGCCTTGATGCAAGATTCCTTTAGCTTGCTACACTGTCTTGGGTCCATGCTGGTGCACAGGCTTCCATTTTCAAAGCCCTCCCCTTTGCTTGATATGTTGCCCACCTTCTGCAAAGCCTTGCTAGCAGGCTGGTCTTCCTCTTCTCTTGTATCTTTCATGCCCTTTGCATTCCTCTTACTATGACGAGGCCTAATCAGCACTTTACGCCTTCTTACCCTTACTGCCCAATGCTGTCGATTGATCGCTTTGGTGCCTATTTCATCCAAGGTTAAAGATGTACTCACATTTGTAACACAATTTTCCTGACTTACCTCCCCCACCTGGGTAGCATCTTTTGATTCTTTAAAATCTTGTTCCACTGCTTCAGTTCTTTGAATAATCTTCTTACTTGATCCTTCTTTTGTTACACTCATCTTGACCTCTTCTGCAAGACCAATGATACTTGGTGTGCGAGTACCAATTGGTGGTGGCCGTAGGATGATTGTAAGTGGTGATTGTGGCGGTGGTTACATTGGTGACTGGCGTTGAACTGGTGTAGCTAGTTGTGGTTGCACCGCTGGTGGTGGGATTTGAACAGGTGGGATTGGTTGCCTGAGTGGCGGTGGTCTTGCTCTTGGTGGAGAGATCTGATTCTGTCTCCCCCCTCTATTGAAATTATGCCTCCTCGGGTGTGGGCAGTAGTGCATTCCATGGCCATCTTCCCCATAGTTGTAACAATGGTACTCTGGGTTCTGCCTTTGTTGTCATCTTCCTTGTTCTGGGTTCCTGCCAGGTGCATGCCCTTGCTGCACCAGATGCACAGATAAACTCTCTAGTTGGGTGGTGATGCGACTCAGCAGGTCTTGCTCTTCTGAGGCCTCCTGCGGTTGGACTCTATGATTGGCTGTTGCAGTCACTGGGGTTGGTTGGGCCAAGCTTGTTTCCTCTGACTCATTTACTCTTGCTTGCATGCGTAGCTTCTTTTCTTTAAGGCGGGCTACTTCAACTGCCAACTCATATGTTGTAGACCCTTCATCTTCTCTCTAAGAGGTGACCATAGACCAGCAATGAAATGGTCCTTCTTAAGAAAATTAGGCGCTCCTTCACATTCCTCTAGTGAGGCAACCCATCTCTCCCATAAGTCCACAAATTTGGACTCGTAGGTGGCATATTCTAAAAGAACCTCCTGCTTCAAGTCTCTCAACTTGTCCCACAACTTTTCTGAAGTGGTACCTCCCCCAAAGCGCCTCTTAAAAGCGGTTTTTAAGGGCTCCCAGTCATCCTTGGTTGCTTGTGGAAGTGCATTGTACCATGATCTAGCTTCTAGCTTCATGAGATGCTTAAAGATTCTAGCCCGGGATTCATCCGTATCTTTGTTGCTCACTACACATGCTACTTCAAAGTCATCTAGGAAGTCTATTACCAAATCCTCCCCCTTCTTTCCTTTAAATGTTGGAAATGCTACACTTGCCATGATTACTGAGAGAGAGCTAGAAAGACATACTGCTTAACTTGCAAAAGTTTTTTTCTTCTTTACAAGGAGGCGTGTATACCCTCTAATGCTAGGACATAGATTAAAACTTCAAACGGTACATTGCCTTGTACCGAAGGTAAGACAAATGGCTGATATGATGCCAGAACCTCAAAAAAACACTCCCCACCTAGCATGGTGTCGATGACGTGCTGGTAGTGAGCCTTCAAGTCCAGTATTACCTTGATTGAGCGTACACGTGTAGGTATGTGTGATCTGTCTTGAGGTAGGTTGTATTGATTCATGTGAAGCTTAGAGGTGCTTAGTCACTGTCCAAGCTTGTGGGAGAGGGTGGTGTTCTTTCCTGAAACAAACTCAGTAGATCCCTAGTTTCTCTGGTGAGAGTGTGAGTCAATGCTTCCGTTATCTGTGCTGCAGCATAAGGTGCGACTTGGAAACTGACTATGATAATTACCTCGGTGACTTGAGTTACCCGATTCTCAAAGTAGAATAGTGTTGATTCTCTATTGTGCAGAGCTCCTTCCATTTTGCTGTTGTGGGTTGGTTGTAGGTTGCGGACATGGTTTCGACCTTCTCCTTCTTCTTCTTGGCACTCGGCCTATGTATATCCACTGGGTTTGGCGTGTTGGTTGACTCTCCCACTGTAAATCGATTACCGTTACACCTAGCACTCGAGCTTCGATGGAGATGCGGAGTTCGTCTACTTGTGCTTGGAGCTCTTCTTCTTCTGTCGTCCAATTAGCAAATCCTGCTAGCCATTCGTCCATTCACAATAGTTTAGGGGTTTCAGTCTTGTAAACTGAAGAGTTTCATGAAAAGATCCTCAGTGGGGGCACCAAATGACGGTAGAAAAGCGAACCCTGAACCCCCGACGGCCTCTAAAACACCGGGGACCGAATGACACACCTCGAGCCTGTCACAATAAAGTAAACAGGGGGCACCACCTAGCTTGAGCGGCTAGGACGCAAACAACACACCACCATAACAAAGTTTTCATCCAAGAGAGATGGATGCTTGGGAGTAATGATGAAGAGGAAGGGGAATGATATCAAGTGAGAGAGAGAGAGAGAGAGAGTGTGTATAACGGCTTAGTACTTAGGCACCACAGAAGGATGGCGAATCTGCACACCCTTCACACATACACAAGCTCACTCCAAACACAAGACTAGGTGGCGATTCCGCACACCTCACATTGGAAAAACATTGCAAGAAACATACTCACAAACCCTACAACAACAAACCTCACTCAACCTATTCACGCTACAACAACCAATCGGAGGGGGGGAGCTCTGGCTTCGACTACACTACATGTACAAGAAGAAGCTAACTATACAACATACAAAGCATCTAGTAGAAGCAATTGCAACAACAAAAGCTTCAACCTAACACCAAAACATGAAACACTCGTCAAGGCCACTGCAGACATAGGGTCTTGTCGAGGAAGACAAGAATTCGGAGGGCGAGAGTGTTGACAGGTCAACCTTTCAACAACGCTTCCACAAATATTCCATGAAGATTACTCAAAGATTCTCTAAAGATTCCATATGAAGATGCCGATGAAGTGATGAAGATGAAGATGGATGTTGTACTGTGAAGATACAAGCTCATGGACATCGTGGAATATCCCGTTACTATTATTTTGAGCCATTACGGCCACTTTTGTAATGTTTACAAGAACTTCATATTTTAAGTCGGCAATTGTATTTTGGGCGCAGGTGCTTGTTGGATGAGCAAAGCCAGCTCATGGTGTTGTAATTAAGCTCTATAGAAGCCTAGAGACAAATTAGGTCATTTTGGCCGGACACTAGGTTTTTTAAGGCTTAGTATTATAAACCAAAACCTAAAGCGTTGTAAAGGGACTTCTAATAATCTTATCTTCTGTGTCGACTGGGAGACTGCGAGAGAGTGAGAGAGTGTGTGTGTGTGTGCTACAAGAGCTACGGTGGTCCGAATCGCAAACGAAGAGCAGTAGCATGTTGCCCACGAGGAGAGCTACGCGTTGATAAGTTACATCACGCGCATTTGTCTGTGTTTTGGCAGATTCACCCGCGAGCTACTTTTAGAGTTTCGGTGAGTAAACGTTGTCTATTTTTTCTTTTTAGCATATCCACGCGATCAAAGCGAGTAGAGCTACACATTAGGCATGTTAGATTTTAGAAACAGTGACCTGAAAAATCCGACCATACATCCTACACATTTTCTGCACGGAGGGTGTTGGGTTAGGATTTGTGGTCACAGACCTTAGGGATAGCAGCCTTCCAGTGTGTGTAGGACTTCCCTTGAGTTTCGTGAAGTTTCGAGATTGTTTGATGGGATTTTGGAATGCGATAGCATCATAGGAGACTCTCACATTCACAGAACCAATGGCATGTAGATTTGATATCTCTGTAGGAAGTAGTCATTAGTCGGTCGAGTAGAGGTTCACACCCTTTGCTTGCTTCCACACGCCTGCGGGTCGAGCTTCGTCCTCAGTTGACATTATATGTTAGGTGAGTTCTCGCTATGCTGACGTCCGTCGCGGCGTATCCGCCAACATGCACCAAATTAGGAAGGGGGAAATGTTAGCAGCGGCTAACACAGGCTACACCGAATATGCATCAAACGCAAGATATCTATGGTTGTGCGTAATATTTCAAACTCACTTTGTATAAGTCTTGGGCTCACTTGGAGTTCCAAAGCTGTATATGCTAGCTTAGAGGTCTGAAGCTTAAACCCATAGTAGAAGGGAAAGTGGGTAAAGCCTTTAAAAGGAAGCCTTTGTGTAAGGAGGCTTCATTCTTGAGTATCCACTTTTGAGAGCTCCCTCTGTCTAGAGTGTTTACTCTTTGGCCTAGCCTTGAGCTTAATGTCTATGCTTGAGAGTCTAGGACTAACCATTTTAATTAGTGTAAGCTCTTCTTGATTCATCTAACTCCTATTTTCTCATTAGTCTTATCTTCGAGTATCCACTCTTGAGGATCCACTTTCGAGAGCTCCCTCTCTCTAGAGTGTTTACTCTTTGGCCTAGCCTTGAGCTTAATGTCTATGCTTGAGAGTCTAGAACTAACCATTTTAATTAGTGTAAGCTCTTCTTGAGTCATCTAACTCCTATTTTCTCATTAGTCTTATCTTCTCTACATTTCATCTTGTCATGAAGTAGTATTACACTTTCGTTATTCTAGATTTGAGAGATGTATGTACTTCTTGCTAGTAACCACTCTTATCTCTCTACGAGCAGTTGATTTATGATATTTAACATAAAAAAATAGGTTGATTAAGTTTGGTCTTAATCTTCTAATTTGTATGTGTGTCCTATTCTTTGCTTGTGTGTAGATACTAGGTTTTATGAAGCTCTAGCACCTTTCACCTTGTGTGTGTAAGCTATTGATGAAGTGCCATAATTGACATGTGGTAATTAGTGTGTGCTTGGGGTTTCTAGTCTATGGCAAGTCGGACTTCGGTGGACTTGATGTGTGTAGGAGTTGTTTGATTAGTGATTAGAGTAGGTTTGTAGTTAGCCTTGTCATGGCTAATCTCTACTTGCATTGAAGAGGTGATCTCTTGAATCCTCTATTCTATTCATCCGATGCTCGTGCTTCCATGCCCTATCCGGGTTTCTCATCCATGAATTTGATAATTTTATGTGGGTTGTGATTAAGTCATGCTACAACGCCTCCCTACAGAGCCTTTTTTACCAAAAACACCGTATTAGACATATACTTCCCCTATCATTTTCCTACCGAGGTCCTCCACATTGGCCCTAGCCCTTTGCCTTGCACATTATAGCACCCATATCTTGGCATAGAGCACTTTATTGCATAGACCAACGCTGGTTGCACCAACATCAATACTATACTTGATGGCTGTGTTGCTATTATGTTGTCTAAATGGAGCAAAGTAGTCAACACCATGGGGTAGCTGGTGGAAGCCTAGTTGAACACTCCTGAATTAGCAATAATAGCTCTTCAAACAGATCAAGAGATTAAGATGAGATGGAGAAGGCTAGGAGTGACATGATGAACTTAGATCTAAGATGCTAGAGATTTCCATCAAACACAACAGTGATTCCAAAATCATGGTGGCTCAACAAAAGTAAACTTTAACATTAAAGAATGATAACCTGGGGCTAATTGAAGAAAAAATGTTTTCTACGGAAGCCACAATTGAGTTATAGGGAAGACTTGAAGAGAAAAATACTTCTCTAAAGTCCTTGATGGCCAACCACTATATTCTAAATCAAGGAGTCAAAAAAAAGTACACCTATCATTCTTGGATAGATATCATTGATTTGGAACGCAACTTGACATTGAACATGGAAGATTTGCAGAACTTTTAGGAGTCATAGAAGAGAAATTTGAACAGTGTACATGAGCACTAGTCAACCAAGTCCTGGTTGAATATATCAATAATTAGGACGTTGATGACAATGAAGAGTAAGAAGAGGAGAATCAAGACAAGGAGGAGGACATAGGTGATGGTCAGGATAATGATGAGGATAATGAGGAAGAAAAACCCCCTCTTGATTATGAAACTGGTGGAAACCATTCTAAGGTGCTTGTTCCATTGGTCACACAAACTAGCCTAACCACCGTACTCCACTAGTTTAGAGCCAATCTAGCCAGAGTCAGCAACAATAGAAATCTGAAACACAAGGATCCTCAGGTTCCCAACAATTAACCACCCAACATGCCATGGTACTACATATCTTAGGGAACCAGAGTAAATTTAAAAATCTTCAACTTGATTCAATACTTGACCCAAATTCTAATCAAGATCGCTCCATTGAACTGTTATCCTTAAGCAAGGCATTGAGAAGATAGAAATCATTTCAAATTCAAGAGTTCCTTCATGATGAAACAACCTATTTGGATCTAGAGTGCTTTCAAATGTTATTTGTGGGAGCCAGATGGATGGACCATGCCTAGAAATCACCCAACTACCATGATCAACAACTCTGTTAGTTATCTCCATATCCTAGTTGCATTCAAGTGTTGGATAGAGTTCTTGAATGGTGCATTACTAAAGAAGATATATGATGGTAAACTATCATTTTTAGAATCTTTCCACAATAAATTTAAAAATCCTTGGCTTAGAGTTGGAGATGCTCTTATGAGACAACCAACATACAAGTGTATGAAAGATATCAGAATACAAATAAAAAAAGAGCTAATCCAGCTTTAGATTACCAGAAATATCTTAAATCATAAGATTCGGCTACTCCTAGAAGACTAGGCCACAACTATTAGGGGGCCATGGACTACAATGAGTTTGGGAGAACAAGAGAATAATCCCAAATCCTCTACAACCTGGTAAGAATGACTCAAAAAAATGATGTAGCAAGAGAGCCAGGTGGTGAAAATTTTTCTAGAGTTTGTCCCAAATTCCCCTTCTCTAATATATGCCGTGTCGGCTAAAGAATCTGAGATTCCAAGGTTCTTTCTAGCATGGTATCCAACATACCCAGAGCCAACTGAACAACAAAGTTACATAAATATTGTCGATGATATCAGAGACTCATATGACTCATCAGCTACTTTTGAGTGGATAGTCCAGAAGTAGGTTCTGAATGAAGCCCTAAAGAAGGATTGTGTTTGTGAGTTGATCAAAGCACTCCAGAACTTCCAACTGAAGATGGGCCAGTGAAAGGTCTAGATTTGGAAACTAATCAAGATTACTAATTATATTAGCTACTACAAACTCATAGTAGAGGAAACCAAGATACCTAAGAGGGAGTTGGCCAAGAAGGCATCCTTTGAACCTCAGTTCAGAGACATCGCTGAAATACTTTTTGAAGCTTGGATCAAGTGCAACCGAATCCTTACCTCAAGGATGGATCCATACTACTTCCTATTGTCACAAAGTGGCCAGAGCTTTCCTAACCAAAGAAAAAGAGCTTTCTACAACTCTGACACGAAAACTTGGAATGCACTAACACCATATGAAGTTGAGATGAAAATAGATAGGAAGGATCAGTTTGAACAAGAGTCCTTCTAACAAGTGATTCAAAAAGAGTATGCTGGTTTGAGTGCTCTAAATCCATTCAAAATCTTTTATAAACCTCCAAAGAAGCAAGCGCTAGATAAGAAGAAACGGGTCAGATGGACTGATAACGTGTGAATGCTTAAGGTTTTTTGATAATTTTGGTACATACCAAAATTCAAGGGAAGGAATGTTAATGTCTTGAACAGCTTCTTATATGTGGCAATTGGACTTGTTAATTCCAGAGACAGTTACCATATAAGTTCTACACTACACAATCGGCCAGAGTCCAATCAAGAGCCTATAAACATGGGCCACTACCTCATTTTGGGATCCCATTAAATGACTATTCCTGGATCCGAATTCTTTGTATCTTGTATCTTAGAGCCGTTACGCTCTTGTAATCCTAATCAAAAACTTAGTTTACTTGTGTCATAATTGTACTTCTATACTGATTTGATCTAAATATAGAATTCCACTTTGAATTCCCAATACCATTATCTTTTGTAGTTCGAGTGTTCAATATCATTTCGAGTTTCAGTCTTGTCTTTCAGTTTCTATCTTGTTTGATTTGAAGTGTCATAATTGATTTGAACTAACTCTAACTAGTAGCCTGAATAGCTGATTGAAATTGTCCAGCTCATTCCACGTGGCATCTTTGATAAGATAGAGATTGTTTGTAGCTTCTCTTAACAAAACGGCTTGCTCCACCAAGGCTCTTTGAGAACAAATATTTGATACCATGTCAAAGTTGATGATGAGCAAGCGTAGAGACCAAGGGAGAAAGCACGAGAGAGAGAGTGTTAGTAGTGGCTAACACAGGTTACACCAAATATGCATCCAGCACGGGAGATTTATATGGTTGTGCATAATATTTCCACTCACTTTTTATAAGTCTTGGTATCACTTGGATTTCCAAAGTTGTATATGGTAGTTTGAGGGCTCAAGCTTAAACCCATAGTAGAAGGGAAATTTGGTGAAAGCCTTTAAAAGGAAGCCTTTGTGTAAGGAGGCTTCATTCTTGAGCATCCACGAAGTTGTTAGATTAGTGATTAGAGAATGATTAGAGTTATCCTTGCAATGGTTAATCTCTACTTACATTGGGGAGTTGATCTTGTGAATCCTCTATTACATTCATCCGATGCTTGTGCTTCCATGACCTAGCCGGCGGGCTGCCCATCCACGGTTTTGATAATTTTGTGTGGGTTGGGATTAGGTCGTGCTACAACGCTTCCCTACATTTGGCACCGTTGCTGGGGACGATGGCCTACGCTAGTGTAATTGTGGCATAAACGAATGCATTCCCTCACTAATTTCACTTGTGTGTTCATGTTTTTGTGGATTTTGAATGTGTGTGCATGAAGCATTGTGTTCATAATTCCCTAATGTCTGACCGTATCTTGCCCATTGTGTGTTTACATACTCTAATTTGACACTAACTCTTTGCTAATTTGACTAATTTTTGCTAACTTATTAATGTGCTATGAAGGATTGGAGCATTCGACCATTAGATTGACCTTCAATGGAAAGGTAATTAAGGTGGTATTCTCAACCTCCCTAGAATCTATAGATGTGTAGAATTGTGTAGAAATCCCACCATGATGCAATGTAATGTTGATGCAATGTAATGCTATGCTATGTTGATGCAATGTAATGCTATGTTGGATTGAAAATTTTGCGATTATTCATTTTCACGCCGTCGTACTGCCGAATTTTTTAAGAATTGGTGGCGTATGATTTGATAAGTTTCAATTGCTAATTGGTGATTGTGGATTGCTAGTTGGGGGCCTAATTGAGTTGATTGCATGCTTGGATGGTCAATTTCAAGTGTGTGTGCACTACAATCAAGTGTATGTGCATTCTAATTGAGTGTGTGTATGCTAATTTTAGGTGTGTGTGCACTATTTTGCCCATGTTTGAGCACCTAGAAATCAATGTGTGTTGATGATTTTTGCATTGTGATGATTGATTTGTGTAGTGTCCATGCCCGACTAATGATTTGTGAAGTCACATTGCAAATCTGACAATCTAACCCTTTTGTGTGCGCACCTAGAGATTGGTAAAAATTGCCAGTTTTTTAGTGTGTGCGCCTAAAAAGTGTTTAATTTGCATGGTTAATTCAATGCTTTGATTGCATAAATAATGTGTGTAATGATTAAATGCTGCGTTTTTGTGCTCAAAACTGGGACTTACACATTTCAATTACGTCAATTTTTGACCTACTTTTGTCGGTAATTTTGCCGGTTTGATTGTCTAGTCTCGATTTTATTAATAAAATTGTTGGCAATTGAATTGATGTGATTTTTGAAATTTTATTTGGCTGCACTATTCCCCAATGTGTGGAGAATGTTTAGAAATTTTTTGGGTATTTTTTGGATAATTTTTCTATTTTTTGGCAATTTTTTGCTAATTTTTGCATTAATTTTTGGATAATTCCATAAAAATTTGATTTTGCGATCTTTACCAGCCATTTTTTGTGTGCGTATTTAGGCATCATTTTTTTCGCATTTGTGCCCTCCGTGGTCGAGTTTTAATCATTTTACTATTTCTAGGGGCCGGGTGGACAACTTTGTTGAAATTGGCGTTTTTCAAAAAATATGGTATGTTCGGTGTGTTTTTGTGTGTTGTAAATGCTTGATTGTGAATGTTGGTGATTTCTAAGATTCCTAGATTTTTTAAAGGAATTTTTTGGACTTTTATGGCAAATTTTTATATTTTCTGGTTTTAGCGTTTTCGGCTAATTTTCGACCTATTTTTGGCATTTTTGGCACTTGGAAATTAAAACAATTCATAAAATAAAAAGCCCGGTTTCGGGCATCGGTACCGTACCTTGCGGCGCATAAAATACTTCTCTTCTTCTTCTTCCGGATCCGTGTGAACCCTCTCGCCCAAACTGCCATCCACTCACTCTCTCTCTCTCCCTTATTCTCTCTTCCCGAGGTACAATGTATTTTAACTGGCCGAATTCATAAAATCCCGATTAGATTTTGAGCTTGCCTTGAAGAAAACCGGAAAATTTTCACAAGCTTTAGTGTAATTACCAGCAAAAGCTTCAAATTTTGACCTAAAATCGGGAGAATTTCGAGTTTGCCCTTATTTTCTCGTGAGAACACCCTCCCACACTCACTCTCTCTAATTTTCTCTGTCTCTGTCTCTGCGCTACACGCCAAGGCAAGCGTTGTCAGTTGTACCGGCAGCCAGGTAAGGTGAAGGTAAGGCTTTTATAAAAAAAAACTCACAAAAATTTTAAAAGTATATATATATTAAAAAAAGTACATTACAAATTAAAAAAAAAACTCATTTGAAAAAAAAAAGAGAACAAAAACACTTTATTCATTTAAAAAAAAATAAAGAAAAAATCAATCAATCATAAAAAAGAAAAATCATTAAAAAAATAAAATTCACATAAAAATTAAAAACATCACAAAAATCCAAAAAAAAAGAGTTAAAAACTTTCAAAAAAAATAAAACTTGATAAAAAATTTAAAAAATAACACAGATATTTTTTTTAAAAAAAAAGAAAATCATAGATTAAAAACAGCCATGAAAATAATTAAAAAAACAAAAATTCAAAATAAACCACAAAAATTTGAAAAAAATTCACAGATAATTCAAAAATTGACTAGAAAATTGTAAAAATCATAAAATCTTCTAAAAGAATCATAAAAATTTTAGAAAATTCACTAAAAAAATTTTTAAAAATCAAAACTTTCCCAAAAAATCGTAAAAATTCATAAAAAGACCAAAAAATTTAGAAAATTCAAAATTTCACAAATAATTAGAGAAAATAAAAAGAAAGTCGCAGAAAGACTCAGAAAAAAGCCAGGAAGTGCGAGAAAAATCCAGCGTAGGAAAGAAAGCACACGTCGAGTAAACAACACAAAAATGAGCAAATCAAAAGCCAAAAAGGAAAGCCGAAAAGTGTACCGCACACAGAGCAAACACCGCAAATTGAGCAAATTGTGCCGAAGCATATCCGAATAGTCAAAAAAGGCTAAAAACGGTCAACCCGAAGCCGTGAGGGGCATACAAATTTCTAAATTGATCAAAATGAAGCTGAAAATCGACAAATCATGGTGGATTACAGATTAATATGTTAAAGTCCTAATTTTTCATCGTTTCAAAAGGTTGCAATTAATTTTGGATTTGTCAAGCTAGAGTTAATCAACCCTTGCGAGTCTGAAGAGCAGTCAACTACAAAAGTGCTTTGGCTAAAGCAGTTTAATCAAAATTGAGCATCAAAAATTCTGCTAAGCAACATCAAGATCTATCAATTGACAGTTTTTACAAACCAATCAACATGGACGTATCTCGAGTGAAGAATTCAAGTACAACATAGCAAGTTAGTCGCAGTGGCAACACATACACAAGTGCAATTAAGCATATTTTATAGCTTTATGGCTACAATGGAGCTAAAGTCTTGTACACAAATTCAAAAGGCCATAGATACTTAATGAGCAAAAAAAGCATCACAGAAGCCAAGATCTTATTGATCAGAGTAAAGCCAGATTAAGATAGCTCCCAGATGTTTACTAACTTGAGTGGAGCCAGGTATTGCAAGCTCAAAGATGAGGTGCAGATAGAAGCTCAAACAGTCAACCCAAGTGTTTATCTAAAGACCTATACAAGTCCGTAAAACATACATTTAGTGCATATGCAATCAGGGTCATTGTACATGGATTACCGTGGTCAGATCTATAGTCGAGAACTAGAAATTGAATATCCAACAGATCAACCAATAGAAGCCAATCTAATTAGAGAACAAAGCTAAAGACGGAACAATGGTCAAGACGGAGCAATCTACAACTTGATGCTCAGTGTTTTGAAAGAAGACGCCGAAAACTTGGAAAGCATAGAAGCAGAAACTTCTCAGCATGAGCTTGACATGACAGAGCCAGTATAAATACCACCAGTCATGGCGTATTGCTCACATTGTGGACGAAAAGGTGGACATTTAGCTGAAGATCGTCCAAGAAATCCTAACAACAGGGATACATCAACCGCCAAGCAAAGTACAGAGCAAATTGGAAATGCGAATCTCAATGTAAGTGCATCTAACTCGTCACTTTTCATGCAATTAGATGATTCTGCATTACCATTAGGAGCACAAGTAAAATTAGTGCAAGTTCAAAATGAGCATAAAGATGCACAAACACCTGAAAAACTTAAAATTGATTCTTTGAACAACAAATTCTTGTGTGAATTTAGTCAAGGTGTCGAGATATCATGAAAGGTTTAAAAAATTGTTAGGTTTGCAAATGATTTTGCATCCACTGCCACAAGTGTGCAATCATTCACGAGTCTAAGGGACACATCAAACAGAATGATGTTAGCTTTGTATGGTACACATAATTCATATGCACACTATGTAGACCAAAAAGGAAAATTGTGCAAATAGGATCAAGCAGTGTTTGAACGGCCCACATATCAGCTCGTAGAAGTGCGTCTAGTGACAGATCAAAAAGGATGGTTCATTTCAGAGGAAAGAATCTATTATAGCCCATTCTCTCTAGAGATGAAGGATATTACCCGAGTGAATCCAGAAATTTGTTCAAAGCCAAACTCTCCTCCATTGAAAATCAAGCTTCGATGTTGTGACCAAACGAACATATACTTTGACCAAAATAGTCGTAGATATAGACAAGAGTATAGCATCTATGATGCCTTGGGTCCTGAAACCACAGAAGCTCATATCATAGGAGACCCATGGGAAAGACAATATTAGGGCAAGGATACTTCTATCTACAGCTTGACTTGGGGAATAATTTGTCATGTTTCAAGGAGATACATAGGAAACTATATAGAAGGTTTACAAATGCCAAATGTCAACAGTGCTACCCAAAGTGTACCTTCACAATCCCAAAAGGGGAGACTAAATGAGATCCAAACAATTTTGAACTCTTACAATGAAGGAGTCTATAGTGATCACCCTAGAAAGGGGGGAGTTTCAATTCCATCCAGCTCAACCTATGTACTAGAAAATGCTACACCAACTAGAAGCCCTAGGTCTTCAACCCAACATACCTCTTCAAGGCAGAAACCATTGAAAGATCATATTGTTGTTGGAAGTTTCCAATTGACCCAGGTTCCCTCATAATTTATAGACAAATGCTTATATGAAGATCATCAGGGACAAAAGTTTCAGCTGATCTCCACAAGTCAAAGTCAGAAGCCGACAAGTACAATAGTTTTCAAACAGTTACATGTGATCAAGCTCACATATGCATATCAAGATGCACATGGTAACAAATATCAGGCAGATCATGATCTTGTACAAACCCATAGGGGTGGCCCGACTGAAGTAAAAGACTATCTGAAGATGATGCAAAGCCTCGATATGCCAGAACAAGTGATAGAAAAGTCAAAGTCAATGGGAGCTAAAGTCCAGAAATCTTTACAAAGGTCACCACCAAAATCTCCTCCGAAGAGATAGATTCTGCCAGAAAGCACAATGGATCTTCTAAGATCCAATGTTACTCAGATGCTGGAGGACAATGCTCAACAATTGCAAAAAAGTGTAGTATCAAAGTCATACGGGTCAACATCAATTGAAGCAGATGATCAAAGCAAAGAAAATGTAGATAAAGTTCAACCAAAGAACACTGCCATAGCAAAAGCACTCAATACAAAAAAAAATCTGAGACGATCAAGTGCAACATTATTGGTGAACATGAAGAAAAGTTGTCAAGAGAAGTAAAGCTAGATTTTCACTTAGAAAAGAACCTCATGTCTTTTCACACTTGGAAAAGATGTGGCCAACCACAGCTAGGAGATGCTCCTAAGTTTGTGAGCATATCAAGAAACAAATAAGTAGAATGCTGGGGAATCATATCCACCACCATTGAAGTAAGTTCACAGATCATCATAGATCAATTCCATGTGATCACAACAAAGGATATGCCAGATGACATTAGAATGGGAATGTCAGTGGCCTAGGAGATGCTAGAGATACAAAGTTCAAACATGACGGAGTCATCACAGACATCAAAGAATGAAGACCAAGACTGGTCACTCGCGGACGACAACACAAAGTCCTCCACCACAGTTAAAATGGAGACTTATGTCAAAGAAAATCTTATTGAAAATGATTCATCTCCATTGAATAGAACTTCAAAAGAGCTCAAAGAAAATCAGGCAATAGCAAGTGCAGATCAAACAAAGCAAAGAGCAACCACATAAGCTATTGTGCAGAGAATGCCATCAAAGCCAGACGTTAAGAAGAACAAATTTACAGACAACCAGGAAGAAATAGGAAGTCCAAAGATCAATTAGACACTACCAGTCGAATCACCTATTGTAAGTCAGATTGCAACAAAAGTTCTCAAGTTACCCTGCATAGAGACACAATTAGATCAAGATAAGACCATGACAAAATCAAGAAAAAGATCTACAATAGAACCTCCAATGAGAATAGATGTATTCCTCAACAGTACAAAAGGAGCAAGTGTCAGATGCAATGCTCTACTAGATAAGGAAGCAAATTGCAATATGGTTGGAGACAACATTCAGAGCATTCTAGAGATTATTCCATGCAAGCATGATATCAAAACAATACTAGGTATGCATACAGGTCAAAAAGGAATGGTTGCTAACCTTAGCATCCAAAATCATGAAGAGCAAGTAAAGTTTCAGGTGAAGCCTTCAAAGGACATGCATGCAGATGTCATCCTTGGACATCAGTGGGTAGATCAACAAAAGGCCTACAAAGAAGATAAAATGCTAATACTCTCTTTTCCAAGAGGTAGCCAGCAACAATTACAGATACCGTCAATCCTAGATTTAGAGTTGTAGAAGTCACAAGAATCAAAGACAAATCTAGCAAACAAAAGTAAAGCTAAAGTGGAACTTCCACCAATTAGCAAAGAGAATGTGACAACATATGCCTCTACATCAAAGAGCCCTCTTGGATCAACTTCTTCAAGAAAATCAAGATTTCAAAACTTCAAGTCAATTGCTGAACCAACGTAAACCTCTAAGGAGACACCCATAAAAGCAAAGATATATATTTCAGCTAAAGTACTCAAGAAATCAAAGGAAAGTCAAGCAAGTGTTCGTTTCGAGCAGTTTAGTCAAAGTCAATGATCTAGTTTGGATTAAGGATAGGAAATCAACACAGAAAGACAAACACATGGGATGGTTAGCATCACAATGGAGTTTAAAAGAACAGAAGTACTATGAAGGTAACAGACAGATATGGGTGCCAAAACCGCAGGTTAGAGAATATGAAGTAGCTTCAAGTCCCTCCCAAGAAAGAAGGCCCACAAGGTATCAACCTCGACAATATCCTAGGATACCTAAGAAGCAGGTATACAAGAGAACAACATTGAAAGATGCTAACGTCTACCACAACTCTCAAGAGGATACAAAACAAAGATGGATCTCAAAGAATCATCCTCTTGGACAAGGATTGTACAAAGGATATACAAAGATTTGGCTACCAGTCAATCACAAGCCAATTGCAACTACACCAGACCTACATGAATATCTCAAGACCTTAACAAGACCTAGAGCTCAACAAAAACAACAAAGGAGTTACAAAGGTCCTCAAAAGCTTAGGGTTCCTAAGTCTTCCAATGCTCCTAGTCAAAATCCAGATATCGATGAGGGCGAGCTTTTTGAAATGGGGCCTCTAAACCCAAACCAATGGGCCTACCCTCACAAAATGTTCGTAAAGAGGTACGCACACTACTTGGGGCACCACCTTCTTTTGGGAGTGGAGAAGGAAACCAATCAAAATAACACTTGCACTCACCCACTCAAGCAACACACTTTGAAAACCCCCTTACTCTATATACACTTTGGACACTTGAACACCATCAACGATTATGCAACCCAATGCCGTGCATCAAAATGAAATATGCAATTTGTGGAATAGCATTCACCTTCTCCCCATAAGAATACCCATAATACATCCAAACTCTTCCTCTCTCAAGACTTGCCTCTCAAACACACAAGAGAATCACTTACATCAAACTAACACACTTTGCATAGAGAGCTCATCTCCATCTATGCAATGCCGTGACACAAATAAAATCACCATGAGAGGTAGCCACATGCATATGTAATGAAGCAAAAGAGAGTTGGAGTGAGAAATTTCTTTAGACCAATTGAATAAGTGTGGAGAAACAAACCAATGGTAAATTGAAAATAGAACACTTACTTGATTTCTCGCACACCTTTTAAGGGGAGGACAGACGTTGGCTAACCATCACGAATTGCGACACTTGAAAGTTTTGAAGATGATTTCATGATCATTAACATAACCATGAGAGAGATCATGATGTATTTACAAGTTATTGAGGTGCTACAAATGATTTATTGGGTTGATGGAGTAAGAGATTGTAGAATGGAAAGAGTGGAGAATAGAGTTGCACTTCCTCCAAAGAGGAGGGTTAGGAGGAAGGATGTGAAAGAGGGAGAGTTGGGGTTTTCTCTACTATTGATCAAGAAACAATATGAAGTTGAAAATATAGGTGTATGTCCTTGAGTCTCTCCAAGGGGGGGTATTTATAGTTGTGTAGGAGTGGGATTATGCTACACTTAATTAGAGTAAGTGATTAGACCTAATTAAGTGTCCTTTGACCACTCATTGAATATTGGACATAAAAGGGACTATTTATTCACCAAAAATATCATTTTAGACCGTGAAGGCTCCATAGGGGTGCATAATGTAGGTGGGTCCCACCATGAGGCCCTATGGGTGGCTCCTGCGGGGTATCTCAACTTGTCTGTCTTGGCATTTAGAAAGCATCTTTAGGTTGGTCCTATCACATGCAAGTGACCTTGAACACTCATTTCTCTTCTAGAAGATGAGTAGGGGAAAAATAAGATCTCACCCTCTTGATTTACTTGATTTACAGTTCCCTTTTGCTGCAAACAGATAGATTTACACTATTTTGACCATAACTTTTTACCTGTAGCTCGGAATGACATGCTTCAAAAGGCAAAATTGACCTTCTCAACATGTTTGATATGAATTTGGAGTGGTGACCACCACTTTATACCAAATAACGTTTAGGTTAAGAAGCACCACTTTTCAGTGGTCCTACACACTTTTAAGGTACCGAATAACGTTCTAGTTAAGAAGCACCACTTTATAGTGATGTTCACCACTTTATAGTGATGTTCACCACTTTATAGTGATGTTCACCACTTTATAGTGGTCTTCACCACTATAGACACCACTTAAATGTGATTTGAACCACAAAAAGTGGTGAGCACCACTTTATTGGTGTTTACCACTTTAAACCAAATAACGTTCAGGTGAAAAAGCACCACTTTTCAGTGGTTTTACACACTTTTAAGGTACCGAATAACGTTCTAGTTAAGAAGCACCACTTTATAGTTGTGTTTACCACTAGAAAGTGGTGCTTCTTAACTAGAACGTTATTCGGTACCTTAAAAGTGTGTAAAACCACTGAAAAGTGGTGCACCATCGTGATGCTTCGCTTAAAAGTGATTCTTCACCACAAAATAGTTAGGGTTTTCCACTAGAAAGTGATGCACCCATTGTATCGCCAGTTTTTACCAGAACCTTACCTCTTTTTAGTGCTGCCCAACACTTTAAAGTGGTCCAGTATCACTTTTAAGAGATGGTGCACCATATGAGCATAACTATGTAGTGATGCAACCATGGTTTCTGTCCAACTTTAAAGGGTGCTACAGGTGCACCACTTCAACACAGCCTATCAGTGGTGCTATACCCATAAAAAGTGGGGTTCACTCACTTGATATTTACTAGTGGTGTGCACACTACTTTTTCCTAATAAAGCAACACTTTTATTGAATCCATGGGGGAAATACCTGCATCTAACCTGCTGAACATTTTGCTTCTTAGGTGTACCCTTGGGGGGCTCAGAAGTTCTTTTTGTAGAATGCATGTGCAAAAAATTCATAATTTTACAAGACATAAAACCAATTTTAGAAATGCACGCATGATGCATCTAACCTGTTTTGATAGGCGACTCCTGCGTAGAGCTCGTTCCCATTCCTAGGTGTACCCTTGTCAGAGTCTGAAGGTCCTTTTGTAGCCTGGTTCTTCATCCTAAAAAAATCACAAATGCCACAGAGATATAAGATCAATAGTTAAATGCATTCATGCTTGAACCTGCATGATGCATTCGTATAAGCATGCACACAGTTGATAAAATTTGCATTCATGCTTCAAGTTGCATGATGCATTATTATAAAGCATTCACAAGGGTGATCAATTAGATGTGCATATACATTCCAGAAATAAATTCTAAACTTACACATGCATCATTAATAGTTACAATCCATGATTATCTTGCCACCCAACAGAGGGAAGACCATATCGCCAGGGGTTGAACCTGGGTCCTTACGCACCCACCCATTCACTTTAACCACTAGGCCAAGCCCCCTTTGGTTATCTTGCCACACATTCAGAGACAAGCATATAGCACTTCTACATCTGCATGAAGCATGTTAAAACATGGATCAATGCTACCTGGAAATGCTACCTAAGAAAACCAGCCACATTCAAATTCAACCAACATTCGAGATAGAATGCTTCAAGATACATGATGACACATACCTGTTGCTGTTGCAGGGGATTTTTACCGAAGTTGATGACCAGCCCAACAAAAAGTACTCCTCCTGAATTTGCTTGTTGTTGTTGTGATGTTGATGCTTGTTGCTTCGGCTAGCAGAGAAACGCAAAGAAGGGAGGAAAGAGGGAATCAAAAACCTGAATGGCACTGGCGAGACAGAGAGAGGGGGGAGGAATGAGCGAGACAGAGTGGGAGGGACGAGACTCGAGAGAATATTTGCATTAAGTGCTTGAACGTACCTTGAGGTGATCATTAATGAGTAAGCGCTTTTACTTAGTACACATCAAATTTTAACCCTTTTTTCCATAAATTTTGAATTTAATCCCACTGTTTCTAACGCCTAAACCACCCATTTTCTCAACCCCAAAAACCATATACTATATAGTGACAAAAGCGGTCCCCCTATACATACTTTCACTCCATAGACAATCATAAGAAGTAAGAGAGAGGCATATTGAGAGAGAATTAATCATTGATTAGTGTTAATCAAGTGTCATGAGCAAGGAGAAGCTCAAGGACTCCATAGCCACACACCTCAAGAGCTCTCCCCAAAGAGTGCTCTCAACAAACGACTTGAGAACCCTAATTTCTTTTACACAATGCCTTATATACCTAGGTTAAAAATATTCAATGTCCGGACGCCCAAGGCCTTTAGGGCTCACCACTTACTGAATCTGTGACCTAGACACAGTAAGTGACCTATTCTTTACAACTTGGAACTCCCATTGAGCCCGTAACACATTAAAATATTACAATGGCTTGAAATAATTTGGGAATTTAAATACGTGACCATTTTGGGAAAACGTGAAAAATGTGTAACTCCAATCTTTACTGCTTCTTCAGTTTGATCTTTGATGTGCATTTGTACTTCTTCGGTCTTTAGCAGCTTTTGTTAACTAACATTCACTCAGTTAAAATTTCCCCATTCCTATTTTAGTGCCCGTCCTTGAGCACTGTTGAAAAGTGTCCATGGAGGCTGTGGAAGGTTTTTGATTGGTTGTTGATGTGCTCATTTCTTCAATTGTCGTAAGATTTGTTGATGCGGTCCAATTTGCTGCAGCATCTTCATTGGTCCGAATATGTCTGATGTGAGAGATGATGTTGCATTTGTTCGTTGTAATAACATAATGATGAGGCTGATGTTTATTTATGAAAAGTATGTACAAGGGAAGTTGAATGATGAGGTCCTAAATTAGGTTCTAATATCTGGATGACCAAAGGAAAAAAATCCAGTGGAAAAAAAGTGCCTTTGAAATAAGCGCATTATTGGAGTACTTATAGCATGGGAAATATTAATAAAGTACTCGAGGGATTATTTGCTAATAGATATGGAATTAAAAAGGCTAGAAATATTAAAGGGTAGCATGATGGAACATTGGTTTTCATGGTGTAGTCCACTCAAGGTGCATAGGTGGAGGCAAAAAAGAGTGTCTAATGCATATGTCCAATGATGGGACATGCTATTTATGCATACACATAAATGCATGGAAAACAATATGCTGTGCAAGAAAGATTTTGAGGGGTTATTCAGAAAGATGGTGTAGCTATAAAAGCATATGATGTGGATTTGCAAGCTGGCACCCCTTTAAGAATGGTTTTTGTTGACGAGGATATGTGCTCTCATCTTACTGTGGACTGTGCGTGAGTGTTGGACTCTACCACACTCCACCAATTGTAAGTTAATAGACTTCAACTCTTATGCTCATCTCATCTAGCATGAGAAACATGATTTTAGATATGCTCAACTCTTTCAGCTTCAGCATGTAAGCCTAATAACTACGACTCTTAGCACGGAGTTTAATATGACTTGCAGCTTTGGGACTAATGCTTTGCTCATTTTATGGCTCAGTAGCTCAACTCTGACTATGCCAAAGAGTGTTTTTTGCACCCTCGCAACTTGAAGTTTTACATTCTTGTGCTTACTACAAACATTTCTTCAGGTAAGAGTAAGCTTGAATCCTCAAAAAGAGGATTAGTGAAGGACCAAGTTGGCATTGAAGGTTTCTTTTGCCAAACATGTTTCATCATCTTTGAACCTGCATTAACGTTGGTTGGGTTATCCTTCTTTGACTGTAAAGACTCCATTATCTGTTTGATTCTCCAATTGGGCCTGTCGATAGGAGTCTTTAGTGTTTTTGTATGCTTCTATTCATTGTCGGTGAGTGGCATAAAATGGTAACCATCTTTTTGCAACATTTGTCAGCCTACTCAACGTCCTCTTCCTCATATGTGTATATATTTTCCTACGCTATTAAGTTATCTAGAGTAAATTCCCCCTCTTCGTTTAACCTTTGTGGGGACACATACATTATACTCTTCCCAAAAATGTCACCTTAGTCATATATTTATATTACCACCCTTTTCTTTTTTGCTTTAGAATCAGCATACAATAACCAACTATATACCCCCAAACTTTCTTACCTCTTGTGAATTAGTAGTAGAAAAATAATATATCCATCTTCCACCCCATATAGATAAATTCCCATGGAAATCAACTCTCCACTTGTCTTTACCAAAGATTATGGTCCCTCTCTACAAGTCTTCTATGCCCCCTACATAGGTGGCCCAATATCTCTTAAGAATATACATATAGTTTCTCTCCTTTCAAAAAGACTCCAATTGTATATTCTTTTCACAAGCAAATAATATTGGGCCCTACTCTATTTGTTTAAGCATCATAGACTTTTGAAAAAATCATGATTCCCCTTGGATGCATACAAGCAAAGGGCCCATACAAGAAGACTTGGAAGAAAAAGGTTCCCTACCCTAGTGTGGACCTTCCAAACCTAATTCCTTGTTGCATGGGCGTGAAGAATAGTCCAAATTCATATCAAACATGTTGAGAAGGTCAATTTTGCCTTTTGAAGCATGTCATTCCGAGCTACAGGTAAAAAGTTATGGTCAAAATAGTGTAAATCTGTCAGATTCGCAGCAAAGGGGAACTGTAAATCAAGTAAATCAAGAGGGTGAGATCTTATTTTTCTCCTACTCATCTTCTAGAAGAGCAATGAGTGTTCAAGGTCACTTGCATGTGATGGGACCAACCTAAAGATGCTTTCTAAATGCCAAGATAGACAAGTTGAGATACCTCGCAGGAGCCACCCGTAGGGCCTCATGGTGGGACCCACCTACATTATGCACCCCTATGGAGCCTTCACGGTCTAAAATGATATTTTTGGTGAATAAATAGTCCCTTTTATGTCCAATATTCAATGAGTGGTCAAAGGACACTTAATTAGGTCTAATCACTTACTCTAATTAAGTGTAGCATAATCCCACTCCTACACAACTATAAATACCCCCCCTTGGAGAGACTCAAGGACATACACCTATATTTTCAACTTCATGTTGTTTCTTGATCAATAGTAGAGAAAACCCCAACTCTCCCTCTTTCACATCCTTCCTCCTAACCCTCCTCTTTGGAGGAAGTGCAACTCTATTCTCCACTCTTTCCATTCTACAATCTCTTACTCCATCAACCCAATAAATCATTTGTAGCACCTCAATAACTTGTAAATACATCACGATCTCTCTCATGGTTATGTTAATGATCATGAAATCATCTTCAAAACTTTCAAGTGTCGCAATTCGTGATGGTTAGCTAGTGTCTGTCCTCCCCTTAAAAGGTGTGCGAGAAATCAAGTAAGTGTTCTATTTTCAATTTACCATTGGTTTGTTTCTCCACACTTATTCAATTGGTCTAAAGAAATTTCTCACTCCAACTCTCTTTTGCTTCATTACATATGCATGTGGCTACCTCTCATGGTGATTTTATTTGTGTCACGGAATTGCATAGATGGAGATGAGCTCTCTATGCAAAGTGTGTTAGTTTGATGTAAGTGATTCTCTTGTGTGTTTGAGAGGCAAGTCTTGTGCGCATGATTTTTTGATGAGTGCTTGAGAGCGGAAGAGTTTGGATGTATTATGGGTATTCTTATGGGGAGAAGGTGAATGCTATTCCACAAATTGCATATTTCATTTTGATGCACGGCATTGGGTTGCATAATCGTTGATGGTGTTCAAGTGTCCAAAGTGTATATAGAGTAAGGGGGTTTTCAAAGTGTGTTGCTTGAGTGGGTGAGTGCAAGTGTTATTTTGATTGGTTTCCTTCTCCACTCCCAAAAGAAGGTGGTGCCCCAAGTAGTGTGCGTACCTCTTTACGAACATTTTGTGAGGGTAGGCCCATTGGTTTGGGTTTAGAGGCCCCATTTCAAAAAGCTCGCCCTCATAAAGTGGTGCCCCCACTGAGGAGCATATTTCCAAGTTACCTTCAAATTTTTTAGTGATGAACAATGGAGTTCCCATCTATCCATTTCATTTTGCACAACACATTAGAGTAAATGTTCACATAGATAGAAAAGTCCTTTTCCAGCAACGCATTGTTTTTATGTTTGGTGCAGAAAGACTTAGAGAAATACTGGCATCACCCAATCCAATTATACTTCCAATCATCAATTATGAAACTTCTTTTGATGTTCACGTTTTCATTTTTTTTTAAAGGCAAGAACAAGGAGTGGTGAAGGGGTGCTCAAGGGCCATATGAAGGAACGAGGTCTTCAAACCAACAACGAGGAGTAGCACATGAATCACGATCAAAACAATGAACCTTTTAGGTATATTTCTCGGCAATCCATTCATATAATCATTGCAACTAAGTTTAGGTTTCAATCTATCATAAGGAGGATATTTGGATCCACTCGCCTCAATGAAATCAATGCTTCAATTAATCCAGTTATTCTACCTATGATAAAGTACGAATTAACAATGGATGTGTACATCTTCATTTTAATGTAATCAGATTTATAGTGTCAACAATCTTGTGCGGCCCGTAAGAGAAAAGTTTCTTTTAAAAAAATAAATTTCAGAAAGTCTAAACAAAATGTCAAGTTCTTTTCCCACGTTCTATGCAAGAAGTGGGAAAGATGCGCAAGAGTTTCTTGACAACTTGGAGATGGCACATCTCATATCTGGGAGAGATGAAGAGGAAGTAAAGCTACGAGTCTTCCCGTTGGTTCTAAAAGCAGAAGCTAAAGCATGGTATGAGACCTTGCAACCCCAAATCAAGTCCAATTGGGAGAGACTGCGAGCAAGCTTTCTCTCCAAGTTCGGGCAAGCTGATACTTCTGAAGGACTATGGAAATGTCTTATTGGACATAAGCAGGTATCACTTGAAGACTATCCCTCTTATGAAGCAACCTTTGTCAATCTATGGGGTAGGTGGGAGGCTACATTAGAAAATCATGGTGGTGCACCTAACTTTCTAAAAAAAAAGAGATTCATGGTTGGCTTGTATCCACTTTTAAAGGCTAAAGTAGAGCTAAAATTCCCATCCATCTTCGAAGAAGCACGTGAGGTAGCCATCATCAAGTTTAGAAAACTACACTTCCAAGAACATAGAGAAAGGGGTTTGAATGAAGTGAGTGAGAGGGAGTCTTCACAAACCATGGAAGCACCAATTAGGGCCCCTCTTGCACAGTCTTCACAAATAGGAGATAAATCTCAACAAGAGGTTTTACAAAGGCGAACTCAATAGCTTGAGAACCTCACTCTGAATCTAGTACAAGGCCTACCTCAACAACGACAACCAAGAGAAGGGAATCGCAATCAACGAAGACAAGCTCAAGAGTTGCGATGTTGGAATTGCAATGAAATGGGCCATGGCATGTACAATTGTCCACATCCAAGGTGACTTCCGGGAGACATAAATCCCCCCAGACCGCCTCCTCTCACTGTGCAACAAGAACTAGCTCAAGGCCCACAAATCCTTCGTCGACCACCACCGCCAGCAAATATACCTCCCGTCCCACATGAGGAGGAAGAAAGAGGAGTCAACATCATCAAGCTAGAAGAGGTAATAGATGAGCATACTCTAAACTTTGATGTTATGCCGACAGAAAAACGCACAAGAGCACATGATAAGGATGAAGACATGAGAAGTGAAGGAACAAATTCAGCCAGAAGGGACAAGAAGAAGAAGTCAAAGATGGAAGAAGCTGAAAGCAGCAGGAAGAAAAGATCAAGGCAAAGGGAAATTGGTATCAACGACTTCCCATTGGGAAAGGAGCTAGAGCCCTACAACATCCTGGAGGATTTACAAACCCAAAAGCCAAACATTTCATGGCCTCAACTTCTACACCTATCAGCCAAAGTAAGAAGGCAATTGCGTGTGATCACGGAAAAATCAATGAACAGGTTAGGGCTTGAAATTACAAAGTCCTCTAATTGTCAAGCTAGGCTAGCCAACAACTCAAGTGTGAAGTGTTTGGGGATCATTGAAAATGTAAAAGTCTCTCTATGTAACATAGATGCACGAGTGGATATGTATGTCATGCCAGCTAAGGGGGAGGGCTATCCCATCATCCTAGGGAGGCCTTGGCTCATTGCTGTGAATGCAGATAAAAAATGGGGAAGTGGTCGTTTGATTATTAAGAAGGGTCAACCGGTGGTGTATGATTGGCGAGAAGGAAAGCAACTAGATATCAACTATGAAACCACGGCAGATGAAGAGAGCGAGGAGGAGAGTCCTTACTCAAGTGATGAGGAAGCATCAACCAGTGCATCAACCAGTGAAGAGGAGTCTTCTTTGGAGGTAATGGGAATTGTATTCAACGCCAACACTCAAGATGTTCCTGTAGAAGAAAAGCCAACAGACAATCACACACGAGGGGATGAAAGATGCCACCACCTTGAAGAAGGATTTGAGAAGATTCTTGCAAAAGATCTTACTTGTGAGGAGAAGAGGTCCTACATCAATATGTTAAGGAGGTATCCCAATTTGTTTATCACTGACTACTCACAAATAAGAGGTGTAGATGTAATAGAGCATCGAATTGAATTGAAACCAGGGACCAAACCCGTGGCTCAAAAGTTAAGGCAACTAGGATCTGTGCAACAAAAGGCTCTCCTACAAGAAGTGAATCAACTCTTGAAGGCTGGCTTCATCTATCCAATATCCAACTCTGAATGGGTATCACCTATTGTAGTCACTCCCAAGAAGAATGGTAAGTGGAGGGTCTACGTGGATTACAAACCCCTCAACGCTGCGACAAAGAGGGACCACTTCCCTCTCCCTTTCCAAGATGAAATTTTGAATGAAGTAGCAGGTCACGAATGCTACACTGTGTGTGATGGGTATTCATGATATTTTCAAATTAGAATAGCAGAAGAGGACCAACCAAAAACCACCTTCATCACACCTTGGGGATGTTTTGCATTCAGAGTAATGCCTTTTGGGCTCACCAATGCTCCTAACACCTTCATGAGATTCACAATATTTGTATTTCAGCCATTCTTTGGAAAATCTATAAGAGTCTTTATGGATGATTTCTGTATTTATAGTTGTAGATCACTTCATTGCCAAAAGGTTGAAGAGGGGCTTAAGAGGCTCCATCAATTTGGGGAACAACTCAACCCAGAGAAGTGTCATATCGGTGAGTCTCAGGTGGTTTTTCTAGGCCATGTGGTTTCTTCACAAGGAATTCAAGTGGATCCCTCTAAAGTAGAGCCCCTTTTGTCATTATCTCCACCAACAACAACTAAGGAGCTAATGACCTTCAACCACAAAGTGAGGTACATGTATCGCTTCATCCATCTCCTAGCAGAAGCCATCGCCCCTTTGCATAGGTTGGCAAGCCAATCTACATTTGAATGGGGGAGGGAACATGCAAAATGTTTTGAGGAAGTGAAGGGCATTCTTAGCTCTCTCCCAATCCTAATGCCACCAGATCCAAAGGAGACCTACTATGTCACTCCAAGTGTAGATTTTGAAGCAATTGGTGTTGTTTTGATGCAAAAAGATCCTAAAACAACATACATGAGGCCGATCTATTTTGCAAGCAAGGTGATGACTCCGGCCGAGAAGGGATACATTGAAATGGAGAAAGTGGTCTTTGCAATCTTGTTTGTGGTAGGAAGTTTCGATCGTATCTTCTCCTTGTGCCATTTTTTTTTCTCACCTTAGAGCACAATCTACCATATGTAGTACAACACATGAGCCTCTCATCTAGAATAGCAAAGTGGGTGCTTGAACTCCAAGAATTTGAATACACTTTCCTTGTAGAGGATTGCACAAGAGCAGGACTTGCAGACATTCTCACCTACAAAGTGAGAGAAAGGGAAGGATCACGACTACAAAGAGAGGAAGGCTCAAAACAGTTCAAAGTGAAGGAGATTGATAATGCCCATACTTTATGGTTGACGGAGCTTATCAATGCCAACAAGACAAAGCAGCAGGGGAAATCATCATTTTGAACCCACAAAAGGAGGTAATGGTTAGAAAAGGTATCACTCTACCCAGTGTTCACTCTAACAATGAGGCTGAGTATGCTGCTCTAACCCTTGGGTTAGAAGAATGCAAAGAATTAGGCATACAAAGACTTATTATAAAAGGTGATTCTTTGCTAGTGGTCAGGCAAATCCAAGGGACTTGGAGGTGCAAGAATCGTACATTGTTTGAGTGGCTTAGTAGTGTAAGAGCTTTGATGAAGGGTTTTAAAGAAACACAGGTACAACACATTGTGAGAACTCATAACAAGGAAGCAGACTTACTCGCAAATGAAAAGCTTCAAATGGCGGTAGGAGGTGTGAAACTATATGAACCCAAATATCAAGGTCAAGAGGAGCTAAAAGACATTATCTTCTTTCTACAAGCAGGTGAGTGTCCCAAACACTTAGACAAGGTGCAAAGACATAGACTAGTTAAGAAGGCCACACCTTACCAGTTAATCGGGGATGATTTATATCACAAAGGGAAATATTTGGTCTTGAGGAGAGTACCAGGTGTGCAAGAGATAGAGAAAATTCTTCTTTCATGTCATGATGATGTCTGTGGTGGTCACTTTTCTCAAGATATTACAAGTAGGAAGATTTTACAAGCAGGGTTTATTTGGCCGAGCTTACATCGTGATGTCCAATATTGGTGTAAGGCATGTAAGCCATGCCAAATTGCTAGGGATAGACGACTAACATATGAGCCTCGAGTCCCAATAATATCTTATGGCCCTTTTGAAAAGTGGGGTGTGGATGCAATAGGTCCCCTACCTCGTACTTCTACAGGGAAGGTTTTCATCATCATGGGTATTGACTACATGACACGATGGGCGGAAGCAACAAGCACAACCCGAATCACAGCTGAAGAGGTATCAAAGTTTATTTTTGATCATATTTGTACTAGGTTTGGAACACCCCTAGAAATCTTATCAGATCGAGGCCCGGGTTTTAGGGCTGACCTTCTGAATGATCTCTTGAGGAGGTTAAAAGTGAAACACCTGCATTCCACACCCTACTATCCTCAATGCAATGGATTGGTGGAAAAACTGAATGGAATGATATGTAAGATCATTTCTAAGCAGGTTGTGGACAGGTCTAATGATTGGGATTTCCATTTGACGGCTTCTCTTTGGGCGTATAGGACATCTTTCAAGGTATCTACCCAATTCACCCCTTTTCATCTAGTTTATGGACAGGAGGCACTTCTCCCCATTGAGGTAGAGCTCTCAAGCTTGCGCGTTCTTGCAAGAGTGGCAAAAAAACCAAAAGAGGTTCTACATGAAAGGATCTTAGATCTCCAACGACTTGAGCTAGATAGAGAAGAGTCCATTGATCACTACATCACCAAAAGCGACAAGCCAAAGGGATAAAATCAACAAGAAGCTCAAGGGAAAAGGATTGAAGGAAGGTATGTTGGTTCTTCTCTATGATAACCGACTTGATACTCGACTTGACAAAAAGTTTTTGCAAAGATGGGAGGTACCTTTCATGATAAAAACAAAGTTTGGGAATGGTAGTTACAGATTAGCAGATTTATCAGGAAAACTCCACAAGACCAGAGTCAATGGATGGAGATTAAAGCCCTACTTTCAACGTATCAATCCGTTGATAGACAGTCATCTGCCTACATCGTCTAAGCTCCAAATTGACATGGCTCCCTTCGGCTTGGCAAATGCTCCACCTATTTTTAAAGCTTTGATGTGCAAAGAAGAACCAGCCTTGGAATCTGAACATACCCAAGGCAACCCTCCCATCTCCGATTTATGGGATTGAGGTAATGAAAAGCAAGTCTAATGGAGTAAAAGAGTGCATGACACTCTTCCTATAGAAAAAAAAAAAAGTGGAAAAGGAAAAATGACAAAAAAAAGAGAAAAAAAAGAAGAAGAAAAAGAAGCAACACCGTCCTTCTCAAGATATGAATATCTCTAGGCTTGGGGGAGGGCTAATTTGAGTGGCATAAAATGGTAACCATCTTTTTGCAACATTTGTCAGCCTACTCAATGTCCTCTTCCTCATATGTGTATATATTTTCCTACGCTATTAAGTTATCTAGAGTAAATTCCCCCTCTTCGTTTAACCTTTGAGGTGACACATATATTATACTCTTCCCAAAAATGTCACCTTAGTCATATATTTATATTACCACCCTTTTCTTTTTTGCTTTAGAATAAGCATACAATAACCAACTATATACCCCCAAACTTTCTTACCTCTTGTGAATTAGTAGTAGAAAAATAATATATCCATCTTCCACCCCATATAGATAAATTCCCATGGAAATCAACTCTCCACTTGTCTTTACCAAAGATTATGGTCCCTCTCTACAAGTCTTCTATGCCCCCTACATAGGTGGCCCAATATCTCTTAAGAATATACATATAGTTTCTCTCCTTTCAAAAAGACTCCAACTGTATATTCTTTTCACAAGCAAATAATATTGGGCCCTCCTCTATTTGTTTAAGCATCATAGCCTTTTGAAAAAATCATGATTCCCCTTGGATGCATACAAGCAAAGGGCCCATACAAGAAGACTTGGAAGCAAAAGGTTCCCTAGCCTAGTGTGGACCTTCCAAACCGAATTCCTTGTTGCATGGGCATGAAGAATAGGTTCAAATCACATTTAAGTGGTGTTGCGTGATGGTCAACCACTTTCAGTGCTGTAGAACCACTTTTTAGTGATGCTTTATAAAAGTGCAATAATCGTTAGTTCTGCATCTTTGCTAAAAGTGGTGGTTAAGTGATTTTAAGTGATGAAGCTTTACAAGGAGATACCACATTCTATTGGTGTAGCACCACTTTTTAGGAGTGTAGCACCAGTTCTAAGTTGTGTACAACAATTCACATCGGTGTAGCACAACTGAACAGTGGTTCAGCCCACTTTTATGTGTTGGAGCACCACTTTAAAGTGGTGAAGAAACACCAAAAGGGGATGTATCACTAGAAAATAGTGGTGTAGCAGGACTTTTTAGTGTTACCTAACTAGTTTTAAGTGGTTGAGAACCATTTAGTGGTACACCACCACTTAAAAATTTTGCAGTACCACTGAGAATGGTGCAGAAATCATTTCAACCACTTCTTATTGTTGATAAAAACAAGTTTAATTATGCCTCATTACATACTAACATGCATTCTTATATGTTTTTACAGGGAGGTGGACAGTACCACGAGTGGCCTTACCCACTCAAACAAAAATTTTTTTCACCAAGGAAGATTTTCATACCGAATATGGGCTATGCTTGGTTGGCCAGGATCCGAAGCTCCTATGTGATGATGATTTCTCAAATGAGGAGTGTCTTAGTGTATGGATTTACAAGCGCCACCAAAAGGAGAAGATGTATTTAAAGGGGCTGAGGCCTGAAATGTATGAAGAATGTCTCCTGCTATACCACAATATATATCAGGGAGCTCCCTCAAACAACGAGGTAGGCGTGCATTTTGCACATGGATTTACTTGGAAGAAGTGCAAGGCCGCTGAAGATTCTGAAGGTTTAGTTGCATGGGCTGTGTATGATGAAGGTGTTATCAAAACGTTATGTAACATTTAATGGCCTAATAACTTGTGTGGAGCGGAAATGAGGATGAACATAGTGGGCATTTCATTAGAATAGATTCCTAATGAGCATTACAAGAGTGCTTGGGTGGAGAGAGCAACAAAAAGCATAACACCTAGTTAGATAGCATCAACAATACTTTCAAAAGAGAGAGAAATTAAGCTATTGACAACAGTTGAGGACCGGATTTACATGGAGCCGGTCCCCCCTCCAAAAGGCTTTGTATTATGGTTTCTCCCATCAAGAGAGACATTGTACAATACAATTCTTTGTGTTCCTTCAAGACTAGCTAGTGCAATGAAGATGTAAGCTTCATGCACCCAGCAAAACACTTAGCAAACACAACTTGAATTATCCCCGTTCTCAAACCCAAGACCTCACACACCTTCGAAGATGGTGAGAGCTAGCAGGGTATGAGAGTAGATTGAGAGGAAGAAGGAGTATCTTACGAGAAATATGTACATCTCCTCACATAATCACTCATATTAGCATAGCTTAGCTTAGTAATTAGCTTGGTAGAGGAGATGAGCATGCATTGAAGCTTGGCTCTTGGTTGGATTTGCATCCACATGCCAAGAGAGTGTTGATGTAGGCTTCTATCTCACAAGCTTGGAGTAGGTGATGAGTTCTCCATTAAAGCTTGGGAAGAGATAGTCTTCTCTTTCTTCACACATGAGCTTGTGTGAGTGTGTGTGTGATAATGCCTTGCAAAAATCAGCCCCCTCTCTCTCTTGGGCGAGCCCCCCTTGCTATTTGCTCTTCGTGCAGCCTCATTGGCCCTCCCCAAGTCAAGCCAATCACAATTAAGCAGCATAAGTGATAGCCTTCTGACATGTGTCCCCCTTTCCCCTTTTGTGAGAGCTTTAGGTAATTAAGTAATTAAACTAAACTCTCATTGGACCCCTTTGCCTCCTGGCCAATAGGAATCAGGCAAGCCATTGGGCTCTTGAATGCTCATTGGACCCCTTGGGAGACTGCCCAATAGTCTTCTAGGAGACTTAATTCTCATTGGTTTCTTTTATTAAATGTTTTTAAATTAATTAAACTAGATTTTCTCTAGCTTAATTCTCATTGGTCCACTTCAAGGGTCATCCAATAGAAATTGGGCACACCTTGTGGGCATCTGACCTAGGGAGCTGACATGTGTCCCTCATTCCCTTTGTGTAAAGGGAGCCTGTGTGTGTGTGTGTGGCTTTCTCTCTCATCCCCTACCTTTAGGTCTCGCCCCCTCCCATGTAGGGATTGCAAAAACTTTTTTAGTCACACACAAAGCATCCAATTTCCCCTAGGTTTGACCTTTGGACACAACCTTTGAATTTTGGAACCTTAGCATTTTGGAAGTCTTAATGGGCTGAACCTTACGGTCTTTTTAGCCCATTGTTGCACATGGCTCTTTTGCAGATGGCCCCCCCTTTGGATCCCTACTGTGGCCGGTCTGCTAGCTTAACCAATATTCTAGCTTTTTCTCCCCTGGAACTTCCCCACATTAAATGATCAGTTTAATATGAGAAAATCATTTAGGAGAATTAGATATTGATTATTATGACATTACCTCTCTCTTGAAATCATAGTCGTCCTCGACTATGGTGTAGAGAAGATAAAGCATATTCATGAGTCCTTCTTTTTAGCGGGTAGAGGATCCCTATGTTACCCTACGACATCATTCCACAATGGATGACTAGTCCATTTGGCGCTTGAGAGCCTGAGGCTACCGCAAGCATGTCTACACATTAGTCCTATCAGTCTTCCATAGTAGAGTGACAAGCTCTACTTGGTGTTTGGAAGACGTCGTCTCCGCAAACTTGATCTAAGCATGCATACTACTTCATTTTTGTGCACAAATAAAGAAAAAGAGAGTCTTATAAGACAAAAACTTTGTTCATTTTTTACATTTTGTACATTTGCTTACCCTTGGGAAGCATTGTAGGCATTGACAAGGTTTAGGTTATCCTTTAATTGTATGCCTTGCATCCATCTAGCATCTTCAAAAGGATAATTCTTAAACTTAATAAGATATCGTCGGATAGTCTTACCGCCTCCTTGTCTTCATGTCGGAGAATGGACTCGGGCTGCAACACCTCCTCTTGGTCCTCGATCTCCAGTGGGTCTTCAATAGTTGGTTCTTGAGGTGGCTCTCCTTTGTAAGGCTTTAATAGGCTCACATGAAAAGCATTGTGTATAAGCCAATGATTGGGCAACTTAAGTTGATAGGCCATCTCATTGATTGGCCTAAGAATCTGAAACGGACCATAATACCTTTTTCCTAGTTTAGCATAGTACTTTTGGTGGCCCGTAGGATTCTTGCCCGTCGTGTGCCTTAATCGAGCCTTGGGAAACTTCAACAATACCCAATCGTTTTCTTTAAAGGCTTGGGCTCTTCTGTGCTTGTTAGCAGCAGCCTTTTGCCTTTGCTGTGAGATAGAGATAGCATCCTTAATCTTTTGGAAAGATTCTTGTAGGTCTCGGCTATATTCATCTGCAGCAAAGATCTTCCCATGTACCTTAAGTAGCAAGGGACTTTTTGATCTTCCCTCAATTACCTCGAAAGGTGCTTTTCCCGTGGAAGTATGTACAGTGTTATTGTAAGCATACTCCACTAAGGGTAAGTACTTCTCCCATTGGGATCTTTGATCTACTTCCGTTACATAGGCTTTTAGTAGATCGAGAATGGTTAGGTTAGCTATTTCACTTTGGCCATCCGTTTGTGGATGATAGGCCGAAGAGAAGTGTAGCCTTGTCCCTAAATTCTCAAAGAGACCCTTCCAGAAATTAGTGGTCATTCTAGGATCTCTATCCAACACTATGGACATAGGCAAGCCATGGTACTTGAAGATTTGTGAAATGAAGAGGGTTTCCATTTGATGGGCTTTGATAGTCTTTTTGAAAGGTATAAAATGAGCTTGTTTACTGAACCTGTCTACTATCGTCCATATTCCCGTATTCCCATGGATAGAATTAGGCAATCCATAGATAAAATCCATGGATATGCTCTCCCATGGTGAATTAGGGATTGGCAAGGGTTGAAGCAATCCAAGTTGCTTCCCTCTATCAAATTTTGTCTTTTGGCATACCACACATTTGGAAACATACTCTTGTATGTTCACTTTCATGGTAGGCCAATAGAAATATGTTTCAATTCCCTTTAAGGTAGACCGAATCCCTCTATGCCCCGCATAAGGTGGAGCATGAGATTCATACATTACTTTCTCACGTAGTGAGTTAGTAACGCATAGTCTATTGCCATAGAGAAGATAACCATCTTGTAAAGTAAATGGTTCTTCTTTCTTACCTAATGCAAGGGCTGAGATCACATCTCTAAAATCGGGATCAATAGCATACTCATCTATCATTGAAGATAGATCATTGTGAGTTGCTATGGAAACCGCATTCACTCTCGGCCGTCTTGAGAGTGCATCAGCTACTTGATTATGCTTGCCAGCAATGTGAGCAATATGAAAATGAAATTGCGAAAGGAAATTTTCCCACCTCATTTGTTTGTCGGAGATCTTGGTCTGCGTCATGAAGTACTTAAGACTTTGGTGATCCGTTCGCAGAATGAAAGGAGTCCCCAATAAATAGTGCTTCCATGAGTCTAAGGCATGTAGAAATGCAATGAGTTCTTTTTCATATATGCCTAGAGCTTGCTCAACAGGGTCGAGCCTTCGACTCTCATAGCCTATGGCAGGCCCTTCTTGGAGAAAAACAGCTCCAAGGCAATCACCACAAGCATCACATTGGACCTCAAATGGTTTTGAGAGGTCTGGTAGTGTAAGCACAGGTTGAGAGATAAGCTTTTCTTTAAGCTTTTCGAAAGCATTGTTCTCCTTAGCAAACCATGTATACCTAACGCTTTTCTTTGTTAGGTCATGTAATGGTCCCGCAATTTGTGAGAACTTTTCTATGAAGCGTCTATAGTATGCACACATACCTATAAAGCTTCTCAGTTCATGAAGATTCCTTGGTTTAGGCCATCCTTTTATTACCTCTAACTTAGATGGGTCCATTTAAATGCCATCTTGAGAGATAATATGACCTAAATACTGAATCTCTTGCAAGAAAAAATTCACTTTTCTTTCGATTAACATAAAGTTTATTCTCTCTCAAAACTTGAAATATTACCTGGAGGTGTTGCTTGTGTTCCTCCAATGAATTAGAGTAGATGATAATATCATCAAAGAACACTCTAGTGAAGGTTTGATGAGGCCTGAACAGCTTCTCCATCAAGCGGTTGAATGTGGCTGGTGCATTGGTCAAGCCAAAAGGCATGACAATGTATTCATTAAGACCAAATGTGGTGCGAAATGCGGTCTTTACAATGTCTTGATCAACTATCCTTATTTGATGATAGCCACTTTTCAGGTCAATCCTACTGAAGTAGTTCGATCCTTGTAGCTTATCAAATAGGTCTTCTACCCGTGGAACGGGAAACCTATTCTTGATAGTGATCCTATTTAGTGCTCTATAGTCGACACACATACGATATGTGCCGTCTTTCTTTTGCACTAATAGCATAGGTGAGCAAAATAGAGATGAGCTTGGCCTAACCATACCCTTCTCAACTAACTCATGCACTTGCCGCCTAATCTCCTCTTGTTGAGCTTGAGAAACTCTATAAGGAGGTTTGTTAGGCGGTGAACTTCCTGGGAGAAGTTCAATTGCATGGTCATCATTACCTCGTTTAGGAGGTAACTCACAAGGGATGTCGTCAATAAAAACATCTTGAAACCCCTTGAGAAAATTGGATAACTCTAATTCCTTTTGGTTGCTTTTATTTTCTTTTGTTAAAGCATTAGGTTCATTTTGGGATTCTTTAACAAAAATCATGTACACGGAAATAGAGCTCTTTATTGACTTGTTGAAAGCTGGTGTATGTACAATGGGGATGGTGTTACCCATTTCCTTAGCATCTATATACATGTCTTTTTCCCTGAACCTAAAGGAGATCATTCTCCTTTCAGGAAATTTAACATCGGCAGCCAGGCGGTCAAACCATGGTGCCCCTAGGATTACATCCTCATGCTTGAGAGGAGAGATAAAGAAGTCCTCTTTGTCCACATAGCCTTGGACATGAAGCCTCAATTTCCCGATTAAGGGAGTGACTAAAGCTTCTTGCCCCTTGAAGGCACTGTCTGTGGGTAGGACATCTCCCATCTCGTAGGATTGTATACCTAGCTTGGTGGCTAACTCCATAGATATAAAATTGTGAGTAGAACCAAGGTCAAAAAGAATAAAAGCATCATGTTCTCTTACCTTTCCCCAAGCATGGCATAGAGGAGATCCTTTGTGGTGAGTTTGTTGAGTCTCCTCCTCTTGGATTTCAACCAAAGAAGCTCTAGGAGGATCTTGGCGGTTGTTCTTTTGGGGACAAGCGCGGTACGCATGCCCTTGTTCGCCGCACTTGAAACACCGGTTATCCTTATGATAACGCTCAAGATCTTCACGAGAGAGTTTATTCTTACCTTTGTAAACTCCCTTCTCTTTAGCTTTGTTGGAGTTGCCCTTAGGAGACTTTTGGACATTGTCCTTCCCCTTAGGCTCATTGGAACCCTTGTTTTCCGGGGGCTTATTATTTCTTTTTGCCCCCATTTGGAAATTGATTCGAGAGGCCACCATAGTGTGGTGTATTACCGTCGATATGGTACGTGGCCTTTGGGAGTTGACATACTCCGCCATTTCTTCGGTTAAGCCCGCAAAAAATTGTTGCTTTTGCTCTCCAAAATCCAACTTTTTGAAGACAGTGGCTTTGAGTTGTAGGTCCCAAAACTTGTCTACATATTTGTGGATGGATTCATTGGGAGAGAGCTTTAAGCTTCGCCATTCGGTGAGTACTTTGTCTTTGGCATCGGTGGCCAAAAACTGCTTCATAATGGAAGCTCTTAAAGCCTTCCATGTTCGTGGAGCTTCACCGTTGGCTCGTAGGCTAGACCACCAATGTCTGGAGGACTTTTGAAAGTGCATAGCTACATGGCGTAGCTTAGAGGACTTTGTGAAGCCCTCATCTCCAAACGCCGCATCGAATTGTTGGATAAAGGCCAAGACTTTGTCCGTAGCACCAAAGGTACCATCATAGGTAAGGAAAGAGATGCTCTTCCCTCCCTCTTTGAATTTCTTCAGCTTGGACGACCTCTTCCATGCGGCATAGGATTTTCTATGGCCTCTTCTTTTAGATGGTTCAAAGGTTGCACCATCACTTTCTTCAGAAGGTGAAGAATTTGAAGAAGGTGGAGAAGAGGGTGACCTCTTTCTCGCCTTTTTCTTGTCTTGATCTTTGTCGTCTTCACCATAGCTTTCATAAGAGGAAGAGGATGAAGAAGATGGAGAAGAGGGTGTCCTCTTTCTCGCCTTTTTCTTCTCTTGTTTTTTATCATCCCTCTTTGAATTGTGGCGAGGAGAAGAATACTATGGTCTTCTCCGCTTTGGTGGTGATGGAGAGCGTTTAGCCCGCCGTCTTCGTGGAGCCATCTCCGCCGAGGTGGCGGGAGCCTCGCTTCTTTCTCGTTCCTTTGGTGGAGGCTCTTGAGTTCTCCTTTGGGAAGGAGATGCATCATCAAGAAGTAAATTCTTGAGCCCTTCATAAGGATTCTCTTCTTCTTCCCGAATTGGAGAGAGACCTCTTTTGGTAGTCTCACAAGGAGGCTTCCTAGGTGTTCTCTCGTCATGGTGATGAGCTTGGAGAATCCCGTGAGCACGGAGCTGCCGTTGCACTTCACTTTGGAGAGATGGATTGCCCATGGCTTGTTGAAGCCTAGAAACAAGCATTGAAGCATCATTGGTAGCTTGCTCATGAGCAAAATCAAAGTTATCAACATTAATTTCACTCTCTTTACTATTGTCAGCCATTCTAAAAACTTTTAGGTGTACTTTGGCACTTCAAGCCCTAGTTGCCACTCCTCTTTACCCCTTTAGAAAAAGCACTCAAGCTACTATACCCGCGGCTCGAATACCATTAATTGCAACGAATAGAAGAGAGGGTCTTTCAGCACCAAAACAGCACCGGCTCCTGTCAAGCTTCTAATAGCTCAATAGTGGTTAGGCCGTAGGAAATCCCCGTAGGACTCCACTATTAAGACCATAGCTCTCGACGGTGATGCCCTGTTAACTGCACAAAGGCAGGCGCAGTGCAAGGCTAAAAATCCCTATTTTACTTACTCACAGGCAATTAATGATACCAACCATTTGTAGCTAGCTTAAGGAGCTCCCTTCTTGAGCAAGAAAAGAGAAACCTTGAGCTCTGATACCAATGTAACATTTAATGGCCTAATAACTTGTGTGGAGTGGAAATGAGCATGAACATAGTGGGCATTTCATTAGAATAGATTCCTAATGAGCATTACAAGAGTGCTTGGGTGGAGAGAGCAACAAAAAGCATAACACCTAGTTAGATAACATCAACAATACTTTCAAAAGAGAGAGAAATTAAGCTATTGACAACAGTTGAGGACCAGATTTGCATGGAGCCGGTCCCCCCTCCAAAAGGCTTTGTAGTATGGTTTCTCCCATCAAGAGAGACATTGTACAATACAATTCTTTGTGTTCCTTCAAGACTAGCTAGTGCAATGAAGATGGAAGCTTCATGCACCCAGCAAAACACTTAGCAAACACAACTTGAATTATCCCCGTTCTCAAACCCAAGACCTCACACACCTTCGAAGATGGTGAGAGCTAGCAGGGTATGAGAGTAGATTGAGAGGAAGAAGGAGTATCTTACGAGAAATATGTACATCTCCTCACATAATCACTCATATTAGCATAGCTTAGCTTAGTAATTAGCTTGGTAGAGGAGATGAGCATGCATTGAAGCTTGGCTCTTGGTTGGATTTGCATCCACATGCCAAGAGAGTGTTGATGTAGGCTTCTATCTCACAAGCTTGGAGTAGGTGATGAGTTCTCCATTAAAGCTTGGAAGAGATAGTCTTCTCTTTCTTCACACATGAGCTTGTGTGAGTGTGTGTGTGATAATTCCTTGCAAAAATCAGCCCCCTCTCTCTCTTGGGCGAGCCCCCCTTGCTATTTGCTCTTCGTGCAGCCTCATTGGCCCTCCCCAAGTCAAGCCAATCACAATTAAGCAGCATAAGTGATAGCCTTCTGACATGTGTCCCCCTTTCCCCTTTTGTGAGAGATTTAGGTAATTAAATAATTAAACTAAACTCTCATTGGACCCCTTTGCCTCATGGCCAATAGGAACCAGGCAAGCCATTGGGCTCCTGAATGCTCATTGGACCCCTTGGGAGACTGCCCAATAGTCTTCTAGGAGACTTAATTCTCATTGGTTTCTTTTATTAAATGTTTTTAAATTAATTAAACTAGATTTGCTCTAGCTTAATTCTCATTGGTCCACTTCAAGGGTCATCCAATAGAAATTGGGCACACCTTGTGGGCATCTGACCTAGGGAGCTGACATGCGTCCCTCATTCCCTTTGTGTAAAGGGAGTCTGTGTGTGTGTGTGTGTGGCTTTCTCTCTCATCCCCTACCTTTAGGTCTCGCCCCCTCCCATGTAGGGATTGCAAAGACTTTTTTAGTCACACACAAAGCATCCAATTTTCCCTAGGTTTGACCTTTGGACACAACCTTTGAATTTTGGAACCTTAGCATTTTGGAAGTCTTAATGGGCTGAACCTTAGGGTCTTTTTAGCCCATTGTTGCACATGGCTCTTTTGCAGATGGCCCCCCCTTTGGATCCCTAATTTCCCTCCTTTGGATCCCTAATGTGGCCGGTCTGCTAGCTTAACCAATATTCTAGCGTTTTCTCCCCTAGCAGTTCCCCACATTAAATGATCAGTTTAATATGAGAAAATCATTTAGGAGAATTAGATATTGATTATTATGACATGTTACGCCAACAGAAAACTTTAAATAGGAAATTAGAGAAATGGAGGTCCGCAAACGGTCCATGTCTTGGAAGCGAGTGGAAATTTAATGCAGAAAATATGCCTAATTACACTGACAGTACTGGCACAGGCTTTGACTGGCAGACATACTCAGGTGGACATCAATTTTCAGGGCGGCTAAGGAGGAATTTCTAAAGAAGCGGTCCTTTGGCTCGTTTAAGGGAACATTTGGAATGTCAAATGTTTCCTCGAATTCATTTTTTGCGTCAATGGCTGATGTAGCAGCTATTTTTAACATGAAGGCTAATGCTGCTGAAAAGTTAAAAGAGAAGCAGCAATGTCTCGAAGCAATAAAAATTGCTTTAGATCAATAAAAGACAAAGAGAGATGAGTAGGTTGGTTTGATGTGAGGCGCCGCCAAGATCGTAGAGAGACTGAACAAGGATATGGAGGAACTCAAGTTGCATAAGGCTGGGCTTGTACCAAACGAGGAAGAAATGGCAAAGCTTGAGACCTTGATTCTCAAAGACATGGGACTTGATATTGAAGTGCACAATCTCAATAACCTAGGTGAAGAGGCAGCACAGTTACAGGTATGTAAGCTTGATTGATTCACCTAGTAGTAGTTGATATTACTTAAAAGTGGTTACACTCTAATTAGGAAAAAATGGTTAGAGACCATTTTATATGGTAAAAGACCACTTAAATGTGTTTATATAACACTCTTAAGTGGTACCACATAAAGTGATGAAGACTCTTGAAAGTAATGCACAAACACTTATACTATTTTATAAGTACGCAGTGCTATTTTTTTACAGGGTCAGCATGACACTTTGTTATGGGAAGTAGAAGTGGCAACAGGGCATCTTCGATTTGTGGAAACGATTATTAATTTGTTCAAGTCAAGAATGCCTATCCTTCCTGTTAGGCCGCCTGTTCATTTGGGATCGGACAATAGCTGTGTGCAGTTAGGTGATTGTGTTGCTTGTGGGATGTCTATCATGCAAAATGTTGTTACCAGTGTCTACATGCTCCGGTGTCAACATCCGTATCACCCACTTTGTTTTGTAACTGCCTGTAAGTCTGCCGGCCAGTGTCTATTTCATGGATGTGAGGAACCTTTAAAAGATGCTTCGAAGCTGCTGGCACCTGGAGAGGCAAACATGGATGAGCATGTTGGTACAGGTAATCGATGTTTTTATACCTTATGATATGAAGCTGATTGTAGATTCATTTCTTGACCATTTTGTTTCTTTTCTCCATGTAATTGCAGAGAAAGATACAACGGAAGGCATCTTTGGATCTCCTATTGATGGAATTGGTAATATTTTGTGGAACATTCTTCTCTTTGAATGTTCACATAACTTAATATTGAGTATTATTACATTGTCTTTAATGTAGCACACTCCCAAGCTGGGTCATCACGCAAGCCCAATATTGATAGCATGTGTGGTGGGTGCGGGGATAAGAATGCATCCTAGAAACAAGCAGGTGAAGACACACCGGACCAACAAAAGGCAGAAAAAAGGGTTGAAAAAAGAGCAGATGTAGTGGAAGCTCAAGGTGACGCATCCAAGGAGTCAGCCGAGGTGCCTCTGAAGCCAGAACCTGCAATGAACAAGGACGTAGAGGACGCTGGAAAATCATCTGAGAAGCCAATTGAAAAGGATACAACAATGAACTTGTCTCATGAGGACTCAGAACTTCTTATTTCAGAGGTTTGTGCAGAGATTTTGGGGCGTAGGAAAAAGAGGAGCAACATTGAAGAGCGTGCCACACCAAAGAAAAAAGCTAAGATTGCATCCGAGCCTCCAGAGCCTACTCCAAGAGGTTAAAAATCCAAGGAGACTTCATCTGCTCAGAAAAAGACTAACCTCCAAGCACCCAACCTTAAACCTCCCAAACCAAAGTCCCGCAAGAAACTTCTGTAGCCCCTATTAACCTTTTGTGCTTTGTAGCCTCTTTGTAATTTTGTCTTTGTACCCTCATTTTGATGATAGTGAAACGACGGCTTTATTTTTCATTCACTAGTTGTTTATTGCTCATTGATTGTCTATTTATTGTACTCATATTGTTCATTGACTGTCTATTTATTGTACTCGTATTGTTCTTTTCGACATCATCATGAGCATCTTCAAGTAGAGCTTATTTTTTCTCTCCAGTATCTCCTGCCAAGTGGACTGTTTCCATAGAAGTTCAGGAAATTAATGAAATGGAAATCAATAGCCTGGAAGGTGTACTTTTCAAGTGTATTTTGAAAAGGTTAATATGTCAGTCTGATTGAGGTTCTTAAGGCATGCTACTTGTCTATGGCAGAACTTAGCTAGATTGGAGATGTTCAAGAACCAGATGAGAAGGTTGAAGACATAGCAGCTAAGCAGGATGCAGAGCAGGATGCAAATGTAACACCAGATAAAGTAGAGGAAGACCAGGAACCAGCAGTTTGCCCCGAAATTGAGGAGATTTTGCCAAACTGCTCTGGATGGGGATATCTTGTTTCGAATTTCTGCAAGATCAAAAAACTCATCATCCTTGATCTCAATGGACTATTCGTGAAACGAGATGTAACCAAACGTGATCCAAATAATGGACAACTTAAACACCCTCCACGTACAGCTTCCGACAGAGTTAAACTAAAAAGAATGGACGAGAAGTTGTGGATCTACTACCGTAGAGATGTTGAGCAATTTGTTTGGGATTTGAGGCAAATAGCAGATTCAATGATTTGGAGCACTTTTAGTGCTGCTAACATTGAGCATATCCTCAGTACATGTTGGCCAAACATATGGGAACATAGGACTTATTACTTTAGGGATCTCTTCTCAAACTGGCAATGTGAAAAGTGGTCGTATTTTGAAGAGATTGCTGGAGCTCCAAGAGACCTTGCAGGTGAACCTGTGTCTTTCAAGCCCCTTTACCATGTTTGGAACAAGGTTCCATAATACGACTCCTCTCGGACATTGCTGGTAGATGACTCCAGATATAAAAATCTACGCAATGTCTGAGACAACTGTATATGTCCACCCACCTTTGATCCTCTTGATGAAGAACAAGACCCTGATTACCTCACACGCACACTATTGCCATGGCTGTGCAGATGGCCACTAACCCCCAATACCCTGGAGTATACAAAGGCAAACCCCATCAGCAATCCCAAAGATGAACTTTCGAGTCTTGTCTTTGAGCACTTTGTTATAAATGGAGATGAATGAGATTGTACATCCTGAAGTGCCAGAAACGTTATATATTGTACATTCTTGGTGGATATGTAGACGTTTCTGGATAATTGTTGTAATATACTTTTTGTAATATACAGAAGTTCTGGCACTTTACTGTCTCTGCACTATACATGTCTCTACACTTCTAAATGTCTCAGAATCACTTTTTAGTGGTGCTAAACCCCTAAAACGTGGTTAATTTTTTATTATGTTATTGCAACAGTTTTTCTAAAACTGCAACACCATTTAATGGTGATGTTTGGGGGGAGTGGTGAAGCATTCTTAACCACTTTTTTAGTGGGGCTAAACCACCTTTTCTGAAACTGCAACACTTTTTAGTGGTGATGTTTGGGGGCAGAGGGGGGAGTGGTGAAGCATTCTCAAAACCAGCATGTCAATTCTATCGTACGTTTACACCAATTCCATCTTGTTCAATCTTTCACTAGATGATATAAAATCAGATTTGATTTACAATTCAAAGGGCATGCTATTGTATATTGCCTCATGGTTTTCATTGGAAAGTTCGAACACTTCTCCTATGCCATTGAGCACTATAGGCTCCATAGGGAACTTTATTGCCCTTATCAAGTGGGAATATATGAAAACTAGTGGCTTGTTTTCCCACAGCTCATACAAGTTTGCTTGTAGGGATTTATACCAATGGCCCGTGACCATATAAGTATGCTTCTCTATCTTGTTTCCCCATGCATCAATTTGCTCGTTAGTTGTTAGGCCCTTAGCTACTACACACTTCAAAATGTAGAAGTCAACAACCTCCTCATTATTCTCTTCAGAAGTGATAGAAAAATTGTCTCCAGGTGTGAGAGCATCGCTTAAGGAGTCATAATGACCTGCATAAGTGGCACCATGGAACTCCTCATCGTCTGAGTCTCCGTATGATTGGGAATCATTAGCAAGTGGCTCCAAAGTGTGATATTGCCACGTCTCCACATGTGATAGGTTCATACACTTTCTCCAATGGCCAAGCCTACAAGGAAAAAAAAAAGCATGACAACCGTTTTGATCGCAATGCACAAGTGTTGTTCTCAGAATACCCATTCACACAGTGCATTGCTCTTGAGCCCTTCAATGGTTTGCAGTCCCATTGATGGGATCGCTGAACATCGCCTAGTTTGACCTCCCAGAACACCCTACTGGCCTCCCTCTTTTGCTTGTCATACATAGTAGTTGCTCCAGTACTGAGATGCATTCTCAAAAAAGAGACAACTTCAACTGCACAAGTCAACCGCACGCTATTTTGCTTCAATTGCTCATGAGTTAGAGCCCCTTTAATAACAGCCCCAGCCCCATCATGTTCCCCCTTTCCATGTCCTGAGCAAAAAAAATTCCAATTCATTTCCATGCCAGTAAGGCTCAAATATCTAGCAACAAAGTAAAACGGTCGCTTTGCTTTAAATTGTGAAGCTGCGCCATTTGACCAAACCCAATGTTTTTTAAAGGTTAGCCCTTGATCTCTCAACCATTGAGCATGTAAGAGAAAAGCATTCTACACAAATAAGGTGTCATGTTGTTTATCATCTGAGACAAAAAAGTGCATGGTCTTCTTTATTGCACCTGATGCGATGCGGAAATAAGTAATCAGGACAAAGATAGTTACCTGCTTAGTGTACCAATGCATTGACTGGATCTCATTTTGCTCCTTGAAGGAGTAGTTCTCTGCAAAGTCAACGAGAGAGACAACCACATCATCTGGAAACAAAGAAATGCAGTCCTTGAACTATTGTGCTTGCCACCTAAATATAAAATTATGAGTGACATACTTCTTCAAGTGGTCTTGGTACACTCACAAAAGTTCTCTAGGCAGCATTTTCTTGTGGACAATGTCTTTCATAGTGCTCTTTCTAGCTTCATTGTTTAATCTAGTAGCACCCACTATATTTTCAAAAAACTTCACAGATACTTGCTTACTCTGCTCAACTTCTTCTCTCGGACAGATCTGAATATTACCCACACCGCATGCATTGCATGTTCCCATTAATCATTGGTAGCTATGGAAACTATGTTCTGCAAGTATAGGGCATAGTATAGACTCCAACAGTGAAGTGGTACTCATACTTGCATTTTTGTATGCAAGACATCCATGGTTGAAAAATTCATCATGATGAAGGCATATAGGGCAGCTGCACATGCAGCAAGAACCATGAAGATCAAAACTTCGAGTCCGCATGTGATTTACTGCCTCTTTAAGGCAAATCATTTGTACATGCACAATACAACAACAGGTGTAGCGATCCCTCAATTTTCGGACAAAGAACGGTTTCATAGACTCAAAGCAACGTTGCAAAATCTGAATATCTGCATACTTTGTCTTGAATCTTAAATAAAGCTCCACTTGCAATATACATGTATACAAATGTTAAAAATAAACTTAGCATTCAAAACTGGTTAAATTGTTTCAAAACATTAAAAAGTGATTCTATATCACTAAAAACTGGTGGGCACCACTAAAAACTAGTAATGATACATTCAGTAGTATTGTTTTACCTGTGAAAATAATGCACCACAAATACAAATTAGTGTAGAAACTAGTAACCATACAAAAAGCTAGAATATTAAGAGGTTGTGTGAGGACAACTTAATAGTGGTGAGCATTCAACATAACTAAAAAGTAGTTTGGCACGACTTAAAAGTGATTTCAAACCACTTGACGGTGATGAACCGCCTATAAAAAATGGTGTACATGCTTGAATATGGTGGGCAACGATTAAAAAGTGGTGAGTAAGGACATGAAAGTTCTGGGGAAGTTCAGAACTAGCACTTAGAAAGTAGCTGGGAGGGACAAAATACTAGGCGACAGACCAGCATTAGCACTAGATAGTAGTCCAACACAACTTGAAAGTGGAGGAGCTCTTGTGAAAAGTGTTTGATGACCACTTTAGAGTGGTGAGCGACTAGTTCAAAGTGGCCAGTCACAAATTAAAATCTAGCATTTAAAAAGTAGCTGGGAGGGACAAAATACTAGGTGACAGATCAGCATTAGAACTAGATGGTGGTCCAACACAACTTGGAAGTGGAGGAGCTCTTGTGAAAAGTGCTACATGACCACTTGAGAGTGGTGAGCAACTACTTCAAAGTGGGCAGTCACCACTTGAACACGGATTCTGGTCACTTGAATGCGGATTCTGGTCACTTGAATGCGGTTTCTGGTCACTTGAACGCGGGAACTTGCCGCTTGATTGTAGTAACAAGGTTTTAGCTACCACTTGAAAGTGGTGTCTTGCCACTTGGGAGTGGTGCCTCATCACTTGCATGGAGTGATGACTGACGTAGTGACTTAGCACATGAAAGTGGTGTCTCGCCACTTTATGACCACTTGAAATTAGTGACAAACTACTTCAAAGTGGGCAGTCACCACTTCAATGCTGGTTCTAGTCACTTGAATGCAGTGTCTGGCCACTTATAAGCGGGAGCTTGCCGCTTGATTGCAGTGATCGGGTTTAATCTATCACTTAAAAGTGGTATCTCACCACTTGAGAATGGTGAGAAACTAGTTCAAAGTGGTCAGTCACCACTTGAACGCGGATTCAAGTCATTGGAATGCGGTGTTCGGCCACTTGAAAGTGGTGTCTCACCACTTGGGAGTGGTGTCTCACCACTTGCATGGAGTGATGACTAACGTAGTACTTTGCACATGAAAGTGGTGTCTCACCACTTGATGACCACTTGAGAGTGGTGAGAAACTAGTTCAAAGTGGGCAGTCACCACTTTAACGCATTTTCTCGTCACTTGAATGCGGTGTCTAGCCACTTGAAAGCGGGAACTTTCCTCTTGATTGTAGTGATAAGGTTTTAGTTACTACTTGAAAGTGGTGTCACACCACTTGGGAGTGGTGCCTCCCCACTTGCATGGAGTGATGAACTGACGTAGTGACTTAGCACATGAAAGTGGCTTCTCACCACTTGAATGCGGTCAGACACCACATGAAAGTGGTTTTTATACGTGTAAGTGTTGTGTGCACCGCTTCATTGTGGTGTGACAGCACTTGTAAGTATTTACTAACAAAATGTGTTCAAACTCCACTAGTATGGTTTTGGTTACCATCATAAGGTGGTGGGCACCATTCCTGAAGCAACAGTAAAAAGTCTATGGCACTACTATAACTGTTGCACCATGACTAAAAGCTGCTACATCACTTGGAAAAAGTGAGTTGCACCACCAAAAACGTTTGCACCTATAACACCCCTACAAGTTTGTAAAACACGTCTGTAAGCATTGGGTAAACAAGACTTTTTAGTGGGTGAACACCACTTTGTAGGGTTTACGGTGAAGCGTTGGTGCATTTCTAGTAAAAACTATTTCTTACACATTAAAACTTGCTGCAAAACATTAAAAATTGGTTCAAACACACTAAAAAGTGGTGTGGAAACACAAGTAAAAGTGCTTCAAAAACATTTAGAACTATTGATCAAATTTTACAAGTGGTTCAAATACAATTAGAGACCAGTATAGCAATGTTTCACCACTTTTTAATGTTGCAGCACCACTAGAAAGTGGTGCAAAACACCAAAACAAGCTGTAAAAAGTGGTATAGAAACACAATGTTGTAGCAGGAATATGAGTTGTAGCACCAATAAAAAGTGCTAAAAAAATATATCAATTACCTGAGGCTCCTCAAGAAGGTGGATTGGATGCTTTACATATGAACATCTAGCTAATCTCTTACTGCAAACATCTTTCTTGTTGGGGGACACCCTCGTCTCATCCGTCCAAAATTGAAATACTATGTCTTTAACAGTTTGAGTGATGTGAGTTCTCCGTGCATCATCTCTATGACACACAGATGCAGGGAACGAACCATCGGATTCACTTGACACTATTAAGTGATGTTTGGCTGAATATAAGTTTCTTTTGTGGATCCCCATAGGCTTGGCAGCTTGTGGTATGCTCATGTCAGTGTTTTGCTCCTTGCTTCCACCATTCACCAACATCATCATTGCTGATTTCTTCACAAAAAACTCGTCTGAAGATCTTGGGACCTTCACATGATTCAAAGTGTTGCGGATGTTTCTCAACATAATTGCTTCCAACTCTTTGGATTTACTCTGCATAGTAAGAAAGCAAGGATGTTGAAGAAGTTCATCAAAGATTTCCTTCCTACCACTTGCATCCATTCCCACGGTTAATGTATCAAATTGTTGTACCATAGATTGACATATCCTTCGTTTCTTTCTTTCATCCATCTCCCCTATATTGCTTTCCGTCACAAAGTTGACCGTTGCCTTACGTTGCTTTCGTTTCTCAGCAGCCCAATGTTCCCTCATTAATTTTCTGCGCTGAAGTTGAGCTTCTCTACTCAATGACGATGAGTTGATAGAGAGTTTTTCATTGTGCTCCATTGTTGCAGTACTTTCAAAGGATTGCTCTACAAGAAATACAAAACAAATCATAACTACACGCTATACTTTTAATTAATGCATGGCACTTCTTGCACTAATTAGCAAGATACTAACAAAGCATAATAAGTGTTTAGATACCTCAAGAATCATCAAGTAGAAGAGGAACCTATAGAGATAGAGTTCATGAGAGAGAGAGAGAAAGAGTGCTAAGAGAGAGAGAGAGATGAGCGCGAGCTCAGACACAAGAGGAGCCATGCTTAGAGAGAGAAAGAGAGAGAGAGGGGGGGGGGGGGGGGGGGGGGGGGGGGGGGGGGGCTGAGCGATACAAAAAGCTCAGCAAGAGCTCTGTGAGAGAGAGATAGAGAGAAGCTAGATAGAGCTCCAAGAGAGATCTCAGAGACAAAGAAAGCTCAGACAGGTTGAAGCGGGAAAGAAGCGACGGACAATAACCCAGCGTTCAGCAGTAAAGTACATTTAGTCTCATTAATTGTGGGTGTTTTAAAAAAGAATATCACTCTCCTAAGGTACGTCAATTAAGTCTCCTAATGTACCACAAAAATATTATGCACAACCATGGATATCTCCCGCTTGATGCATATTTGGTCCTCACTTGGAGTTTCAAAGTTGTATATGGTAGTTTGAGGGCTCAAGCTTAAACCCATAGTAGAAGGGAAAGTGGTGAAAGCCTTTAAAAGGAAGCCTTTTTGTAAGGAGCCTTCATTCTTGAGGATCCACTTTTGAGAGCTCCCTCTCTCTAGAGTGTTCACTCTTTAGCCTATCCTTGAGCTTCATGTCTATGCTTGAGAGGCTAGTGCTAACCATTGTAGTTAGTGTAAGTTCTTCTTGATTAATCTAATTCCTATTTTCTCATTAGTCTTATCTTCTCTATATTTCATCTTGTCATGAAGTAGTATAACACTTTCCTTATTCTAAATTTGAGAGATGTATATACTTCTTACTCATAACCACTCTTATCTCTCTATGAGCAGTTGATTTGCAATATTTAGCATCAAAACTTAGGTTGATTAAGTTGGGTCTTAATCTTCTAATTTGTGTGTGTTTCCTATTCTTTCCTTGTGTGTAGATAGGTTTTATGAAGCTCTAGCACCATTCACCTCGTGTGTGTAAGCTATTGATGAAGTGCCGTAATTGACATGTGGTAATTAGTATGTGCTTATCATTAGTGTGCTTGGGGTTTTTAGTCTATGGCAAGTCAAACGTCAGTGGACTTGATGTGTGTAGGAGTTGTTTGATTAGTGATTAGAGTAGGTTTAGAATTAGTCTTGCCATGGCTAATCTCTACTTGCATTGGAGAGTTGATCTCTTGAATCCTCTATTCTATTCATCCGATGCTCGTGCTTCCATGCCCTAGCAGGGTTGCAGATCCACGGATTTGATAATTTTGTGTGGGTTGCGATTAGGTCATGCTAAAACACCTCCCTACATTTGGTGCCATTGTCGGGGATTGAACCCGGGTCACCCACGTGACAAACGGGAATACTCACCACTATACTCGCCACAAATGTAGGGAGGCGTTGTAGCACGACCTAATCACAACCCACACAAAATTATCAAATTCGTGGATTGGAAAACTGGCTAGGGCATGGAAGCACGAGCATCGGATGAATGGAATAGAGGATTCAAGAGATCAACTCTCCAATGTAAGTAGAGATTAGCCATTGCAAGACTAACTCTAATCATTCTCTAATGACTAATCTAACAACTCCTACACATTTCAAGTCCACCGAGATCCGACTTTCCATAGACTAGAAACCCCAAGAACACTAATGATAAGCACACACTAATTACCACATGTCAATTACGACACTTCATCAATAGCTACTCACACGAGGTGAATGCTGCTAGAGCTTCATAAAACCTATCTACACACAAGCAAAGAATAGGGCACACACACAAATTAGAAGATTAAGACCCAACTTAATCAACCTAATTTTTGATGCTAAATATTGCAAATCAATTTCTCGTAGAGAGATAAGAGTGGTTACTAGCAAGAAGTACGTACATCTCTCAAATATAGAATAATGAAAGCGTAATACTACTTCATGACAAGATGAAAGAGAAGATAAGACTAATGAGAAAATAGGAATTAGATTAATCAAGAAGATCTTAATCTAACTACAATGGTTAGCACTAGCCTCTTAAGCATAAACATTAAGCTCAAGGCTAGGCCATAGAGTGAACACTCTAGAGAGAGGGAGCTCTCAAAAGTGGATCCTCAAGAGTGGATGTTCAAGAATGAAGCCTCCTTACACAAATGTTTTCACCACTTTCCCTTCTACTATGGGTTTAAGCTTGACCCCTCAGACTACCATACACAACTTTGGAACTCCAAGTGAGCCCAAGACTTATACAAAGTGAGTGGAAATATTATGCACAACCATAGATATCTCCCGCTTGATGCCTATTCGGTGTAGTCTGTGTTAGCCATTGCTAACATTCCCCCCTTCCTAATTTGGCGCACGTCCTCGTGTGCCGATGAAGCAAGACACGGTGACATGGTAGAAAGCAAGTCCATAGAAGAAATGTTAAGCTACAAAATAGAAGAACAAGTAATGAGCATCAAGGCCACCAAGAATGAATAAAACATGAAGCACAATGAACAGTCCTGCAAAGTGGATTTTAGCTTCTAAAAAATGGGTGAATCATTGTAAAAAACTAGACAACATAAAGCAAAAAAACACCTATACTATTGTGAAGATTAAACCACTTGAAATTTCAGTTTTATGCATGAAACACAAGCTATTAATTACGGCCCTAGACTAATGCAAGTTCATAAACCTACTAGCCTAAAAACTATGTGACCAATAAATCATTCAAGTCTATCATGTTTATGGGCTATAAAAAAGCTCCTAATCTATTAGTACATTGTCACAGCTTTTTGAAGCTCATGGAAGTTTTGGTTTTTTGTCATTCATTGAAAAAATTAAAGCACAATACTAGGCTACCATCCCAAGGAAAGTCTAGGTGGGACTCTCGGCTCCTTGAACCCTCAAGAAGGTATTCCAAAAGCCTACTAACCTAGGTCAAGGAGACAGCTAACCCCTATCTGCCCAGGGCATCGATTTAGGGCCTTGACCAAGTGAGCCAAGGTGATTCCCCTTGCCTGCCAAGTGCCATAAGGTGCTAGGCCTCACAAAGACACAACATAACATAGAAATTTTATTTTCACATGTCTAGTAGCAATTTTGCTACTCTTTCTTGACACTTTTTTTCTTCATTGTTTCATTTTTTAGCACTTTATTTCTTCCAACACGAGATGCTAATGACAATTGGACTAAAAGACTAAATCATAATCATATCCCTAGGTCATGTTAAAAAAGAATGGAGTATTAAGACTATCACTAAGAGTCTAGGACTAATGAGAAATGAACCTACATTAACCTAAGGTCAAGACCAATTACCTATGATTAGCACACATAAAACCCAATTTTTTGATGAGTTAATATTCACAAAGCAAAGTGTTGAAACTTTAGTATGCCTAGCTTTTGAACATGAAAGAACCATAGCTTAGAAGCAAAATTTCACTTAAGCCAAGAATAGAGAATGAAGGGATAAACAAAAGGGAAAAATCATGGAAGGATTACACCTATTCATGCTCTTTGTGCATCCTTGAGCAAGCATCCCATTTGTGTAGAGAAGTCTCTTGATCTTTTTACTTGCAAAAGAAGATTTTTGAAGCTAAGTGTAAACACAAGCTCAAAAAGGCCTTTTATTGAAATCCAAAAAATCACACAAAAACATTAATGAAAACCTAAAGCTAGGGTCTTGCATACCCAAATTTTCCAAAGGGAAAAAACCCAAGAGAAAAAAGTGTCTTTGGTTATGTACATGGCGCTCTTTGATAGCAAATTTATGCATACATAACAACCACGAGAGATAAAATAAGCTTCTACATAAGCAAATTTTGCAATTTTTACCATCTCTTATGCATGATTCAAAAGTTTGATTAATCTCTAGCTCAATGAAATATGGAAGAAACAAGCCAAGAGCTGAAAATAATGCAACTTTTGAATGAAATAAAGTGGCTCTTCGAAGCCAAATTTCACATTTTTAAAGCTTTTCAAAAAGTTGGCTAACAACTAGCTCACACAAAATTTTACATTTTTTAGTGCAATCTATGAGCTAGAGATGACTGCAACTTGATGAAATGAAAGTGAATGGCTCTCGATAGCCAAATTATGTACTTGAAAGCTCAAAAATGTTGGCTAAACACTAGCTCAAAATGAAAAAAATTAACTTTTGGCCAAGCTATGAGCTAGCATGTATACAATTTTTAATCCAAAAAATTTGGAATGGCTCTAAGTAGCCAAATTTTGCAATATATTGCAATGATGACCCCTTCTTGGATCAATGGAAATCACACTCCTGTCACACCCCTTCAAAATAAACTCGATCATTAGTGCTTTTAAAGCATTGGTCATTTAAAGTAACCACTAAAAAATGCACAATCAATCAACCCCAAAATTTTAATGCTCACTCTCGGCCATTAAAATAAGCTCAATTCTAATGCTTTCCAATGATTTTTCATTCAAGTCCAACATAAAAATGTACAATCAATGTTAAGTTTAAGCACAAAGGCCCGACCAAGCAAGCACTACTCATCATCTAGTGTAAGTCTAAATCCTATGCATGCCAAAAGAGTTTGCCATTTTAGTGCAATGAGAATTTCAATCAAGCCAAGCACTAAACCACACACGAGCCAATTTTTTAGTGCAAGTAAGGCAATCACAAAATCATGGCTTTACTCAATGCCCACACATTGCTCTTACATAGCAAGTATGACATACATAGAAAAGAGAGACAAAAGCATATGAGGACATAATTTTCATCTCTGCAAAGGCAATCTGCCAAATTTTGTATCATTGAGTAAACTGTTGCCCAAGAGCTCCATGATTTAGTGCATAAAAGCATTTGGCGTTCAAAATATGCACTAAAAGAGTCACAAGCATCGACAATCTAGTGCAATCCATGAAGTGAACCACCATACATGACACAACTTATGCACCAACATGCTCTCATGTATCAAGTTTTTGCATACATATGAAGATAGAAAAGAGAGACCGAGTTTCATGTAAATGCACACAAATGATTATCTCGAGACCTCATGTGTTACTAAGACACCCAAGAGAAAAGAGACTGTCATTCCTCCATGAGTGACCAAGTGAGGATAGCACATATAATTTTTGGGGCACTCAATTTCACAATTGCAAGGATGTGCGATCCTATCATAGCCAAGCATCTTCCCTTCCTTTAGTCAATGAAAACTCGTCCTTTCTAATCCCCACTTCAAAATAGATTTAATTGCTAGTGCACAAAGATAAAATTTCAAATGAAATCATGCACTAGATATCAAGTGACTTGTTTATTCTTTGCTCGATACAAAGTTTCCATTTTTTATGTTTTATTTTTTTGTTGAAGGTCAAAAGGAGTCTCCAATGGCATCTTTGACTGGATATAAAGGGGAGGAGAGTGATCCATGGGAAGCATCCCCTCCATTTTCAATATATATATTTAGTCTTCACTGGCCGCCGTCTGTGTACTCAGCAATTGTGGGGTCGAGAAAGGCGGGTATCTAGTGCCACGGTGCATGACTTGCAAGCATGAAGCCACAAAAGACAGAATGGGCGCATGTGTGTGTGTGCGTGACTTTTGTAGGCACGAAAAGGTAGACGAAATATGACGTGTGCGTGATGGGGTGTGTGTGTGTGTGTGTGTGTGTGTGTGTGTGTGTGTGTGTGTGTGTGTGTGTGTGTGTGTGTGTGTGTGTGTGTGTGTGTGTGTTTGGGGTGTGTGTGTGTGTGTTTGGTGTGTTGCTACTGCCATAGTGCGACTAGAGACAAAATTGATGGGGCCAATCAATCGGTGTAGCTTCAAGTGACGACCCAGGTGGTGTGTGGACTATGTGTGCATGAGAAACTTGCACCAGATAGCAGGTCCAATTATATGAGGGCAGCTGAGAGTTTGATGGAATGTTGTAACGAGCCATCCTGGCAAAAATAGCACTGTAGGACCCAGGTCACATCTTGGTGTGGACCGTGGATAGAGAACAGAGCACCACAGAGAGTGTGTGTGTCTTGTTGCGAGCTAGCTCAGCGCCTTTTGAGGCTTGACCGAGTGTGTGTGTGTGAGTCAAGCCAAGCAGCAAGTGGGCAAACTTCAAAGGTTCTTTACTTATTTATTTTTTGAACAAAATTTTCAATAGGAGTTTGTTCCCACAATGAGATCGTGTATGTGGCGAAGCTGAACCCAAGGCAAGGAGCTCATCATAGGTCCAAAATTACATATCACAAAAGGATAAGGTATGATGAATTCATAACGCCACGACCGATACAAGAGAGAATCACGAGAATGTGTGAGTGTTCAAAATCAAGTTCAATCCTCAATTGATTTTAAAATTTGGCTACAAGCTTATAAAAGTACCCACATTTTGGTCTTGATTGATTGCATCTTTAAGTCATATGGTATGAAACACATCAAAAATTGATCCATTAATGATCAAAATGTGTAAAACAACTGTAATGGATGTGTATTATACACTATAGAACATTGCACATGCACAATATAGTGCACCATTTACAAAACCATTCCCAATTATCATCATTGCAACTAGGGTTGCTCAATTTCAATATCCCAAATCATTCAAGCCCAATGAGGCTTGTCATTACGGTTTTTACAAAGCTTCACACTCGTGATTATGAAAAGTCATGGACGCACAAGTGAAGAAACCATATCGAATCATATAGACATACATGACAATGGTAATACATAAAATCATTTTCAATTGTGTATTAATCGAATCATCCCAAATCAATTATACACATAGAACACCAACCATTTTAGGTCTTTTAATCATCATAATTGGTAATTGCTCCCAATTATTCATCCTTAATTTGGATATCCAATGCCATTGAGTAGGTACACACGCCCGCCAACATTTTATACAAAAATTACATCAATTCCATAATATGGAATGCACAAATTGAAAACTCAATCAATCATAATTGAATGCATGCATGCTCAATTTCTAAACATTTAACACTATTTTTACCCAATCAAGCAATACACACATTCAATTCTTGCTCAATTTTATGGCAATTAGGCTTATCCAATGATTGAATTAGCCTAACTTACACATAATTTACATGATTGCATACTCATGCATCATCAATTCCATCACTTTTTATGTATGCACACATTCAAGATTAGGTGCACACACACTTGAAAAATTTGACAATTTTTTTCCCTCTTTGGTGCATGCACACACACAATTATTTTTATGCACACACATGATTTTTTTCTTGAGAATTAAGCATTTCTCGACACAAACATCATTCTTTAGTCAAAATTGACCATAAATTTCATCCCAAAACAATAAAATTAGGCATTCAAAGTATGTTAATTGATTTACACACCTAATTTTAGCAATAAATTAGCAACACATTGGAATCAAATTAACCACTCAAAAATTGAATGGAGTAGGTCAATGCACTTACAATAGATTGCATCCAAGCTCATCCTTGCTCCACGCGACGATCCCATCATGCACACACATGTGTGGCTCTTCCAAATTAGCCCAAAAATTGACCATTGTAGGCCAAAAATCAAACACTCAAATCATCAAATTAGGCATGGATTAGCACAATTAACTTGATAAAAGTGGTGATTCCACCTCTTGCAAGGGCATTTAACATACTTTACACTTCAAATGTTAGTGGTTAGATTAGGAAGATTAGTTAAAATTAATAGAAACTAGCATGAAATTAGTAAAATTAGCATGGAAAGAAGCGAAACTAGTAAGGGTTAGCATGAAATTAGTGAAATTGGGGGTTTGGGTATTCATAACTCAACATTAGCATCAATTTCTTGCACAACATCATCAAATCAAACCCAAAATTGAGTTACACACACTCAAAAACCAACAAAATTAGTAGTGAAATTACTCTATTCTACACATCTAGACTCACTAGCTTAGGTTATCGATCCCTGGCAACGGTGCCAAATGTTGGGGTTTCCATCAATGCAATAGATCCAATGACCAACAACATTGTCAATACAGAGGGATGAGCTACTGGGATAGGGCATGGAAACACTCACACGGTTAGTGAGCGAATCGTGGCAATACAAATTGTTAACTCTATGAGGTGAGATTCTCGACCTATGGAGGAGCTAAGCCGCAATGAAGGGCAATCTCCATATCCACTTATCTTCACCTCTAATCAACCCAATCACACACACTATGATTGCAAGATGCACACAACACTAATCCTATCATGCAACACACTCCAATCAAATCTACATGCACATACAAGCAAAAGAGGGCAATCACACAAGATTAGAGAGGGATTAACTACTAATTAGTTAAGATCTAGTTAATCTAAGCATCATAGGAAATCATAAGAAGTAAGAGAGAGGTATAGTGAGAGAAAATGAATCATTGATTAGTGTTGATCAAGTCTCATGAGCAAGGAGAAGCTTATGGACTCCATAGCCACAAACCTCAAGAGCTCTCACCAAAGAGTGCTCTCAAGAAATGACTTGAGAACCCTAATTTCTTTTACACACTGCCTTATATACCTATGTTAAAAATATGCAATCTCCGACCGCCCAAGGCCTTTAGGGCTCACCACTTACTCAATCTGTAACGTAGGCATAGTAAGTAACATATTATTTACATCTTGGAACTCCCATTGAGCCCGTAACACATTAAAATATTACAATGGCTTGAAATAATTCGGGAATTTACAATACGTGACCATTTTGGGAAAATGTGAAAATGTGTAACTCCAATCTTTACTACTTGTTCACTTTGATCTTTGATGTGCATTCGTACGTCTTCAATCTTTAGCAGTTTCTGCTAACTGACGTTGACTCAGTTAACACACATACACACACACACAGAGAGAGAGAGAGAGAGAGAGAGAGAGAGTGAGAGAAGGAGAGAGTCTCTTGAACCAGCCAACCTTGTCAATGAATAACTAGTATGAATACAACGGGGGTTGAGGGTTGCTTAAATAGCCACCTCAGATAATCTCCCTACCCATAATTTGACAAATAAGTGAAATCAATACCTAAAAGACAAAATAAATAAGGGGATCACATTGGGTAGTTCTTGGGGGAGGTCACCTAAAAAAAGTGTAACCTATCACGTGAGTTCAATACAAAGGTATTTAAAGTTCTTAGAACTTACAAAAGAATATTGTTTTTTCAAATTTGAAAACGAGTTATAGATTTTAAAAGAAAAGGGTACATTATATTCCTTAAAAAATTTCACAGATAAGGGTTTTTGCAGACATGCCTTGAACGCAAGTGATATGGTAGTTTTAGACATAGTGAATTCCCCAACGGTAGTTCACTCGAGTAGCCAAAATTCTAACAGTTTTATGAGGAAGATTTTTTTGATTTTTCTTAGCCTATATAGTTATAGATTCTTTTGATTGAGTGTGTTTGGGGATCCAAATCTATTTAGAATGCGTATTTGATGCTAATTATTCCTGATTTATTGCACAATTTTTTGGTATCGGGGCTTGTTTCTCTTGGTTGCTTGAAATGACAATTCTCATGTTGCAAACATTGAGATCACAATTGATTCAATTAATTTGATGATGGATTTCTCTCTTACAATATGTTCTTGAGGTTGTTTACTTAAGAAAATCGATGTATTATATCCCTTGTGCATACTATATTGGCACACAGTCTTTATGCCAATTGATTGTTGCACTATATCTTCTTTGCCACATTTGACCTGATATGATGTTTGTCATGGAGTGTTCATTTGGGATGACAAAGAATTAATGGGTATAGGTTCTTCCTTGGATTATGATTGGGATGAAAACTAATTAATGGGGAATTGACCTTCCTTGAATTATGATTGGAAGAACTACTGACCCTTCCATTTGGATGACTTCTCTGTGATACTAGGTATTGTTCTATAGACTCTTGCATTGGTACTAGTGCATTATAGTTGTAGAGCTCTTTTGGAATGGTATTTTCTTGGTCTTCCAAGTCAATTAGAGCTTGTACTCTCATCTAGTTCTCTTTAAGAGAAACTTAATCATAGCATTGATTTTTACATCATCATCATTGTGGATAGTCTCTTGTCAAACGTGGTAGAGATCTACTAGATTGATGGTTTGAAAAATCTTTTGTGCTTTGGAATTTTTTCTTTGGATTCATCATGTTTATTTTTCTTGATTTTTTGTTGCTTCTTTTTTTGATCTTTGGCATAGTGGAATTTAAAGAGCATGTAGACGTTAGTGGTATATGCTACTTCTTTGATCTACAATCACTAATTCAATTATACATCTCCACTCCTTCTAATGCTAAGTTTATTGGCATCACTAGATGATATACCATGAACCACAAATGGATCCTTGCCTTCTGTTCTTTACTTTTCATCCATGCTGCTAGATGCTAGGTGCATCACAAGAATTGAAATACATTGTGGATGGTTGTGGTTGACACAAAATCGAGCAAGCACAAACTTGACACAAATAAAATGAATTGGGTGAACCTTAGGGTTACTCACACTTAGAGAGAGAGAGAGAGAGAGAGAGAGAGAGGCGACACCAGATGAAGTTCCAAACTTTCCAAGAGCCCCCCCCCCCCCCCCCCCCCCCGCCCCCCCCCCCCCCCCCCCCTCTGCAAGGAAGGTGGTATTTGATTTGATTGTGCAAATCAATTCAAATACAACAATACCTCAATGGGTGAATGCAAATGCTTGAAGACAAAAATGAATTCTTGAAGGCAAATGAGAGAATTAACGTGACCGCAAAAAAATTTGGAAAATGTAATATCATGAATGCTACTACAAATGGATAGGAGGAAAAACCATGGAGAAGAGGGGGCATGCCACTAACATCAAGAGGTCCACTGAACGTGATCAACCAAGATCACTAGAATGCATGCAACTACCAAAAACGGGGGTGCTAGATCTTTAGGGTATTGAAGTTTGTACACAATGAGAGATGGGTCTCTAGGAACCTCCTACATGGCTATATATACTAGATGATTGATTGGTCAAGCCCACATCCCAAAAGGCCAATATCCTTGCAATGTTGTGGCCAAGGAGTCACTTAAATGTGACTTTTGTTGGAGCTATATATGGCTCACTCTACTCAACTTGGTCTCACCTATATATTTGTATCTTGTCCTCAATATGAATCAGTCTTTGGGAGCGTATATGGTGTGTCTCTTGTCTCGTCTCTCTCTCTTTCTCTTTACATCTCAACATTGTATCAGAGCAGTAACAATCACGGGATGATTCAATTCATGGTGACAAAACATATTATATGTATGCGATTCGCATGTAAGATTCATAATTTCTACAAAATTTATTTTTGAGGATTGATTCTTGTTAATTGTGGTTGTTTTGTGTTAAGAAGAATATGATTAGTGTTTTGTGGTGTATATTGCTAATCAATATGGCGAATCACTGATTACATTTTCTTGTTGATTTGTCTTTTGACACCCTCAACTTTGTCTTAATTTTTTGGGGTCTTCTTCTCAAAATTTAGAGAAACCAAAAAAGCACAATAGTGTTTTTGATCCAAAACTTGTTTGTCTCCTTGAGCTCTTTGATTTGAGTTCTAGGTTTGCAACAAACGGAGTTTGCAGCTGAAAGTTATGTTGTTTTTACTGCAATCGAACTTGACGCAAGTTTCATCCTCGTGCATCTTCGTGAAGCGTCCGTGATCGTTTTTTAAATTTTGGCATCAACTTTTTCAAGAAAATTTAGTTTTTTTCTATTCATATTGTGGCCGTCAATCTTGAGTCTTACGTCGCGTCTCACGACACTCTATTTTGAGAACTCTTTGATTATTAACCTCTCCTTTTTCCTGCCTTTTTGGGTGATGTCCCTCACATCTTTGGACGTTTATTGAGCATAGTTCTTGCGTTTATCATTGGAAGACCATAGTCGTCATATTTCTCCCATTCTCAATTACATCCTTCACCATATATTCTCGTCAATAATTTTCCTTCTGGCCAGTGTTCTATTTCTCCTTTCCAAGGCCAAGGATTTCTTGGCTAGAAAGCAAAGATGTTGTTAATTCTTGAAGGCGATGAACTCTCTGATATTGTCCTTGGAAATCGTGTATGTCCACCTCAGCATGTTGATAAGGATCATAAAAATGTGCTTATCACTGAAGAACTTGTATTTGAAGATTGGCATGTTGCATATACGGATTGGAAACGACGTGATAAAGCAGCACATCAACATATTCTTTCTGCTCTTGTTGATTCCCTTTTGCTTTATGTGTATGAACTGTCTACTTTCCACGACGTGGAAGTACCTTATTGCAAAATTTCAAAAGAAATCTATTACAAAAATACTTTATTTGAGAGGTTTGCTTAAGAAGTTATAATATGAAGTTGGTACTGCCATGACGGGACATACTGAGTCTTTCAAATCTATTATTAATCAACTTGCTATTGCCTATGATCCTATTTCACAAAAACAATTGATTACACTTCTTCGAATGATAACATTGTTACCATTCTTTCCAATAGAGATGGACCAAGCCTACATGTCTTTAATTGAATACTCCCAACGTCAAGAACGTCGTAATGCTGGTCATGACTCAACTATGATTTCACAAGAGGAGACTGAGTCACAATAGATGGAATGTGATTTTTTATGCTCAAAGGAGTTGATTTCAACGGGGAACCACAAAGGTGGCCGTCATGGTAATATTTTCTTGTCTCAAATTTCCTAATAAGCAATGTTCTTACTGCAACAGAAATGTCCATACTAAAGATGATTGTTGGCCACGTCAATATGATGAAGAACACAATATTAACACTAAACAACAACATTTATCTAGAGCTCTTCTTCTTCTTGTGAGCATTGTGGACGATCTGAACATCCCACTCATATGTGCTATATGCGTTGATTCAACACAGATCGTAATAGAGCATATGCTACTGAACATAAAAATAATATTATACCAGAAACAAGCTGCATCCTATGTTCAGCTACTCTAGAAAAAATACTTCATGTACATGATGGATCACCTTTTATTGTCAATTCTAGTGCTACAAAAAATATGACATATCAGTCTTAGTGGCTCCATAACTATCATCCACTACAAGTTCAATGTGTTTTTTATCTTGATGATGATATGAATTGTCAAGTAAAGGGCATTCCCATATGGGGATGAGCTCAACCTTGAAAACCTTGGGTGGCCAGCTCAACGTGGATAAGTGTCACATTGGTGAAATCAAGGTCACTCTCCTTGGCCATGTAATTTTAGCAAAAGGTATTGAGGCTGACCCTAGCAAGATTGAAGATTTGGTATCTTTGTAATCACCCACCATAGCTAAGCAGTTGGTCTCTTTCCTTCAAAAGGTAAGGTATTTAAGAAGGTTCATTCACTTGCTATCTCAGGTGGTTCTCCCTCTCCAACAAGTCACCCATGGAGATGTCTTCTCATGGAGTGAAGAAAATGAGCAACAATTTACCAAACTGAAACAAATTCTAGCCACACTTCCCACCATTTCACCCCCTAGATGGGACGAGCCATTTTATGTGAACCCTAGTGTAGGAAGTGATACACTTGGAGCGGTACTAATGCAAAAGGACCCCCAAACCTCTTTCATGCGCCCTATCTACTTCTCTAGTCGTGTCATGACCCCATCAAAAAAGGGATTCACCGCAGTAGAGCACATGGTGCTCGCATTAATGCTTGCCACTACAAAGTTCCGCTCTTATCTATTGCATAGGCCCTTTGCAATTCTGACAATGGAGGAGGTTTTTCCATATGTAATGTGACACATGGATGTCTCACCTAGGATCTCTAAATGGCTGGTTAGATTACAAGAGTTTGACTACACCATGCAGGTAGAAAACTCCACCAAGGCTAGTCTAGCAGGTATTCTTACTCATCGTCACTATGAGAAGAAGCGTCAACACAGAAGGTAAAGAAGTGACACCAATGGTAGAAAGTCCTCCTAAGATAGAAAGAGCTCACTCTCTTTTCTTTGATGGAGCATACAAGAGAACATCATCATTTTCAATGAGCAAAAGGAGAGGATATTCTCCATTGGACAGCTATTACACTCCCACTCCAACAACGAAGCAGATTACGTGGCTCTAATTCTTGGATTAGAACAGTGTATTTTGCAGGGGATTCAACGCCTAAATGTGTTTGGTGATGCTCTACTTTTGATAAAGAAAATAAATGGAACTTGGGTTTGTAAAAATCAAGTTTTACTTGGTCAACTATGCCAAGTTAAGGATCTTTTAAGAAAGTTTGAAACATTGCAATTATTTCATGTCCCTAGGGCAGAAAATCAGGAGGCAGATGCCCTAGCCAAGGAAAGAATACAAGGCGTTCCCATAGGAGCAATTAAACTAAAACTACCCCTCTTTCAAGGTAGCGATGTTATGCCTGATATCATGAGCTTCTTAATTACAAGAGAATGTCCTAAAGGGTACACTAAAGTCAAAAACAATGGCTAGTAAGGAAGGCTACAAGATACCACCTTGTAAACAACCACTTATATTGTAAAGGCAAGGATCAGATTCTCAGGCGAGTACCAGTCTCCAATGAGATTACAGAGGTAGTCTCAAGTTTCCATGATGGTGTCTGCGGCGGTCATTTTGCTTTAGATATCACCACTAGGAAGAGTATATAGGAAGGATTCTCTTGGCCTAGTCCCAATAGGGATGTGCATCACTGGGGTAAAACATGCAAGGCCTATCAAGTGTCCAGTGATCGTACACTAACCTATGATCCATAGACTCCTATCATCTCATATGGTCCGTTTGAAAAGTGGGGAATAGATGCAATCGGTCCTCTACCAAGGGCCCAATCAGGTAAACTATACATTCTAGTTGGTGTAGACTACATGACCCGATGGGCGGAAGTAGCATCCACCACACGCATTACAGCCCAAGAGGTAGCAAAGTTCATATTTGAGCACATTTGTTGCCATTTTGGCGCTCCTCTAGAGATAATATATGATAGGGGATCGGGTTTCAGAGGCGACCTAGTGGGAGAACTGATGAAAACGTTAGTCATCACACATCGACATTCCACACCATACTATCCACAGTGCAATGGCATAGTTTAACGGTTCTGCCAATCCACCATCTCTCTCTTATCTCTGCTCCTGTGTCACCTAGCCCAAACAGCGCATAAACCAAATTTCCATTTTCTTTTCTTCCACTGGCGGGATGCCATGCTTTTACAAAGTCTCCCTCTCTCTCTTTCATTATTTTCCTCTCTCTCTCTCTCTCTCTCTCTCTCTCTCTCTCTCTCTCTCTCTCTCTCTCTCTCTCTCTCTCTCTCTCTCTCTCTCTCTCTCTCTCTCTCTCTCTCTCTCTCTCACCCCTCCTCGCTTGTCTTTCTCCCTCTGACAGGGCCGCCATACCTCACCCACGCTCTCCTCTTGTCCACACTCTCTTGACCTCTCTAGCCCTCTCCTCTCCTCGTGTTTTTCCCTCTGGCGGGTCGCCATATAATACCCTTCACTCTCTCTCTCTTCATTTACCCCCCCTCAGCCCTTCACCCTATTATCTCCCTAGACTCTCTTTGTCTCTATTCTCTCCCTAGTCTCTCTCCCTCCCTCGATTCTAACTCTCTCTCTCTTGCTAAGTGTCCCCGAAGGCGCATAATGTTCAGCTCTCTCTCTCTCATAACCCAGTACACTCTCTCTCATAAGCACCCACCCCCCTCATCCCCTTCCCTGGACCGCCACCCCTTACGCCATCCTGTTGAACACAAGATTCCCCCCCCCCCCCCCCCCCTCTCGCTCTCTATCGGCCAAGCAACCCGAGATCACGTTCATTCTCTCTCTCTCTCTCTCTCTCTCTCTCTCTCTCTCTCTCTCTCTCTCTCTCTCTCTCTCTCTCTCTCTCTCTCTCTCTCTCTCTCTCTCTCTATATATATATATATATATATATATATATATATATATATATATATATATATCACGCTCTCTATTACAACCTAACCAGCTAGCGCTCTCTCTCATAGCACACCTGCACGCACACTCACCACCCCTTCCCTCCCTCTCAGTCTCCCGCTTGCCATCCTCCCTCTCACTCCCGGTTCAAGCCGCGCAGCCCAGAGCCATCCATCACACACACACACACACACAACACAACACACACACACACACAGACACACACACACGCACCACCTCTTTTCCCCCCACGCCCTCATGTTTTTGTCGCCATAACCACCAGCATGAAAAAAAACATTTTATGATATATATATATAATAAAATTAGTCCCCCCCCCCCCCTCTCTCTCGTTCCCACACACCACACCCTCTTACCAAACACGCACGCATATACGTACACACACAAGGAAATATGAAAAAAAACGAACAAATTGACGCCAATGACAAAAAAGAGAAAAGAAGGCCAAGTTGCGCACCACCGACACTGAAACAAGAAAAGACGTCGAAGGCATGCGCTGGCCGGGCTGAAAATGAAGAACGCGCTATACCGACGCACCAGCGAGGCCCGTCGTTCGTCGGCATCTCGTCCACGATGCCCTCTTTAGTGAAACCCGCAGGTTGTCATCATTTTTTCCAGTTTCAAACCAAATATTGTAAAACAACTCGATTGTAAATTATCACCTCTCTCTAGGTGTTGGCCACAAAGGCCCACCTAGGAGTTTTCATTTTTAAAGCAATGGTCGACCATCTGGGACCCATCTCCTTGCTTTGTCTTCCCTGATTAGGGCCCTAAACCTAATCAGATTACCCTAACCTAAAGCAGCTAGCACCTATAAAAAGGCACTAAGAGGTCACTATCAGGGGTGGTCAACACTTGGTAGCATTTTGGTGGGAGGGATTGGAAACACTTGTATCAAGAGAGAGGGGATTTAGTGTAGCATTTTGGGAATAAGTGCTATGTGAAGAAGCCATGTCTACACCTTGACTCCAATGGTCGCCACACACATACTCACGCTAGCAGAAATCTCTGTGTCTATGAGTCACCTCTAGAGAATGCACTAAGCTCACTATCTCTCTCTCTATCTCTCTATCACCATGGTTGCCACCACGCCGGAAATAAGGTTGCTGTAAATATTGCATGAAAATATTTTTCCCTCACACCACGAGGGTCTTCATCACCTGCATGATTCTCTCTCTCTCTCTCTCTCTCTCTCTCTCTCTCTCTCTCACTCTCTCTCTCTCTCTCTCTCTCTCTCTCTCTCTCTCTCTCTCTCTCTCTTTGGTTGAAAGCATGCAATGGTGGTACAAAAAGGACTGTCCTTGACACAACATGAGCTTGGTGATTCATTTGTGTATAAATTGGACCTTTTAATTGGAAATGGAGAGGGGCCATATATTTTGTTAGCAGCAAGCTAACACGGACACCATTTTTCGGAGATCTCTTTGTAAAACACTTATTATTTTGATCAATCGGGAATATTGTAACTCTTATTTTCTCGGATAAACTCTGTAATTAATGAGCCGGGGCTACGAGCTTCTAGATTGTATCAGCCAAACATTACCCATCTTTAGTAGAACTCTAGATTATTAGTTTTGACCACCCAAAAACCTTGGCTAAGGTATAAAAGCCAATTTTTATAAGATTTTATTAAGTTTTTGGATAAGAAATGCACAGCGTGAGCTAACGGCGCTCACTCCTCTCCTTCGCACGCTTCCTACTCCCTCTCTGGTTGTCACATTGCGATTGTGTTTGTTGCATTGCAAGCACAGGTAAGAGCTCCACGCATTGACGTAAGCAATTCACAGTATCTGGTAGCCTTTGGAGTCGTCGACCCACAGCCTAATTTCATCATAACTAGGTAGATTCTACAGGCAGGATTCTCTTGGCATAGTCTAAACAGGGATGTTCATCATTGGTGTAAAACTTGCAAGGCTTGTCAAGTGTCCAATGATCGTACACTAACCTATGAGCCATAGACTCCTATCATCTCATATGGTCCATTTGAAAAGTGGGGAATAGATGCAATCGGTCCTCTACCAAGGGCCCAATCAGGTAAACTATACATTCTAGTTGGTGTAGACTACATGACCCGATGGCGGGAAGTAGCAGCTACCACACACATTACAGCCCAAGAGGTAACAAAGTTCATATTTGAGCACATTTGTTGCCATTTTGGCACTCCTCTAGAGATAAAATCTGATAGGGGATCAAGTTTTAGAGGCAACCTGGTGGGAGTATTGATGAAAAAGTTAGGGATTACACACCGACATTCCACACCTTTCTTTCCACAGTGCAATGGCCTAGTGGAAAAGGTAAACGGCATGATCTGTAAAATCATCACAAAGCAAGTGAATAACCACACAGGTGACTGGGATGAACATCTCATGGCCACTCCATGGGCCTACCGAACGACATTCTGAACATCATTAGGTTTCACCCCTTTCCATCTAGTCTATGGAAACGAGTCCATTCTACCCATTGAGGTACAGATAGCCAGCTTGCAAGTCGTGGCTAGCCAATTATAGTGCCCAATTGTCAATCTCCGCAACCACCTATTGGATCTGGAAAGGCTCTAACTAGATAGGGAAGATGCAATCAGCCACTATTCTGCGTAAGCAGAGCGATGTCGGCTCACCTTCAATCAAGGGCTTAAGTAAAAGGGCCTGGAAAAAGGCATGTTAGTATTGAGATACGAAACAACAGATTTGACACTAGGAAGGACAAGAAATTTCAACCAAGATGGGAAGGGCCATTCATTATCAAAAAGTGCTACGCCAATGGCAGCTACAAGTTGATGGAAGTAGATGGGATAATTCACAAGACTAGAGTCAATGGATGGAGGCTCAAGAGGTACTTTCTAAGGTTTCACCTAGAGTTCATGCTAGATATTCCAGAGGAGGGAGAACCTTTCAACTCCGCTACTAAAGAATCAGAAGTAAGTCTAGAACCATGAATGCAAGCTCTAGCTAGAAGGGAGGGCTAATGACGGCCAGTTTTTGAAATCGCGGCCGCAAGAACCAACCCCAATTAGGGAGGAGCACATTACCGAAAAAAATGATAAAAAGTTGATTTTTTTACATTCACCACACCCTTCTATGCTTGGCCATAGCGGGCCGCCACCAATTTGGCCACACCTCTCTCCATTATCACCAGAGGACAGAGGTCTCTCTCTCTCTCCTACTCGTCTCCACCAATCCACCATCTCTCTCTTATCTCTACTCCTGTGTCACCTAACCCAAAGGGTGCATAAACCAAGTTTCTATTGGCTTTTCTTCCACTGGCGGGCTGTGTTGGACGGGGGAGACTCACACACCCATGAAGTGCATGCAAACACTACCTAGATCAACATAATGCCAATCGAGGACACAGATGACATGATAGGCACACGGAGGAAATCTCTTTAGCTTGTTAGGCTGAGACCATCCTACACATACAACACTCTAGAGAGGCCAACTAAACCATAATCAAGAACCTCATTGCTCTCAACTACACCACCTAGCCACATACACACATACGAAAGGTAACTCACCTAATCATGCTAGATTCATACGAAACTTAAGGTACACCATCCCCTCACTAGAATACACCTGTCCCTAAGCTTCTACACTCAAAACCCTCACTCTAAACCCGTCTGCGGAAAACGCGTAGGATGACAAAGCAGAATTTTGAAAGTGCCCGAAACTGAAATTAATGAGTACCTATGCGTAGCTTATGTTGCCACGATTCTATAGACTACTAGCATGCAGAAAATAGACATCATTTGATACACTTACGGCCACAAATAGCTCGTAGATGCGTCGGCGTGTGCGCTTCGTCTCGCGTGGAATGCTTGGCATTGTCGCATAGCTCTCCTCGAGCCTACAACAATGATGCAGTCGAATCTCCAATGTGTTGAGCGATCCAGGTGTAGCAAGAGGATGAAGCTCACGCTCACTCTCTTTCTCTCTCACACACAGTAGACGGCAGCGCTAAAGTTTGATTATGATTAAAAGTCTTCTTTACAAAATGACCTAGGTACCTTATATACTAAGGATACCTTAGGTTTAACCAAAAATGGGGTTGAAAGGGTCAATGGCTTTGTATTTACAATCTGGAAGTGCCATTGCACCCCGGCTTCTTAAACTAGAATAACTACTCATTAAAATGACGTTTATAGCCATAATCCGCAGCATTTCATAACTCGCAAAAGATAAGACTTTGGTACGAAACTTGAGTTATGTTGTGTTGTTGACCCAACGGTCAACATCCCCCCCTTCCGCGTTCATGTCGTCCCTGACATGACCTGATTGTCGATGGCAATGTGGTCTTTGCTGTCGTTTTGTTGTTGTAAAGAAAGTATAGACTATAGCCTTTACAGTAGCTTGTCTTGTTCGTCTAATCCGATGTACATAGTCCTTACATTATTCAGGAAAATCATAATTGATGACGAACTTTATGTCTTTCACATCCACGCTCCGAGCTGCAGCATCTCTTTCTGTCATTATAGGTCTACTACCACATCTAAATTCAAAAAGAACCCAATGTCGTTTAACTTGACTCTTATCATCATGGATAGAGCACCCATCATTTGCTCCAGCAAATCTGTGAATTCGGAGTATTTGTGATTCTCAGAAACAACTTCTACAATCTGTAGAATTGAGTGATTGGCTTTTTGATCTTGTGAGCCAATGACAACTTTGTAAGGATTTTGTAGAAACTGTATGGGTAAACCTGTAACTTCTTTAGGCCAAGTTGCACTCCAATGCAAAGTCTGTCTGTCAGGCCGAATCCAGGACTTAATTATTCTAATTTTAGGTTCAAAACCCTGTCGAGCATTCGATGCGCATTATCAAGGACAAGCTTTTGAGATCCTCTGATTACCCTTATGTCTAGTCTTTGTCATTGAGGACTTCTTTGTTCTTGAGTTATGTTGTGTTGTTGACCCAGCGGTCAACACTTTGCTGTTGTTTTGGCTTCATCTATTGCACTGCTCGTATCTTTGTCGAACCACAACAAGAACTATGATCCATTAGAGCGGACGTCTACCATCGTAACCATTCATCTTTTGAGATCCTCTGATTACTTTTATGCCTGCGCTTCTTCATTAGGGACTTCTTTGTTCCTGTGCAATCATGTTGTTAGTGTTGTCTACAGCTTTGTCATTGTAGGCCATTCTTCAACTCGCCATTGAGGAGAAGTATGCTATGATCTAAAATTGGTGCTCCAATTCATTTGTCAATTGATTTGAGTAGCATTTCCTAATTGTTGATGTAGAAGGAATATGTACAAGAGGATGATGATAGGTGTCTTTAGATTAGGGTCTAAAACCTGGATGACCAAAGGGAAAAAACCCGGTGGGAAAAAAATGCCTTTTGTATACGCTCTTATTGGAGTTGAGCAATTGAACGTGAAGTACATGTTCATGAAAGGTGAGTGCTTGGGTGAAACACGAAAAGAGTGCCTGATGCAAGTGCCAATTATGGGACACTCTATATGCATATGAGAAATTTTGTCAACAAAAGCATGCAATGTGAAAGAAGGAGATGATGGGTGTTTTGAGGAATAAATGTAGCACATGTGACATCAAAAGATGTCTCAATAGCTTCCACCTTTCCGATGTAGAAGTTTCTCCACTCGTATCTCACTGTGCTCAGTATGTGAGTCTCTTTTGGACCTTCTCCTTCACTTCACCAGACTTAAGTACTTAGACTTCGACTCTTTTGCTCACCTATACCAGCATGAGTGACACAACGTAAATATGCTCAACTCTTCCAGGTTGAGCAGTACCTAGAATAGCTAAGACGCTTCGACCACAGAGAATATTACTTGAAGCTTTGGGACTAACACCTCACTCATTTTGTGGCTTAGCTACTCGACTTTGACTTGTATGACTTGTCGGTTGCATGTTGAAATTGCTTTGCGACAAGTTCTTCGGCTGTTGTAGTGGCTACTGAGACATACTTCGTGAAGTTTCATCGTTTTCTTGTACCTTCTTCTCTTTGTAGTGCTCAGGTCTCTCGTCAGTCTTTTCTTCATGTGGATTATGGATTTTTTTAATTTTTTATCTTAATAATAAACAAAGAAAATCTTAAAACAACTCAACAAAAGAAAAATCATTCAAATAGAAATCTAAATGCTATGTACACTGTACACATGTCCCTAGGGGCTCATATATGGATTTTGTCCCCATACTCCTTTGTAACACTACTATGAGGGCATATACTCTAAATTTCGTCAAAAACTTATCACATTAAAACGCAAAATTTCAATGCATCTCACAAAACATTGCCCTCTAATAGTCATAATGTTAGGTCTGCATTCAGAATGCCTCCCCCCTTCCTATTTGGAGTCATCCTTTACGACAGGGTATTGCAAAGGGTATGTGTTGTGCTTGGGCAATTAAAAGTTGTGTCTATGCAGGCCTTGTAATGTAGCCCTATTATGCATACATAGTCAATGCATGGAAAAGATTTATGTTGTGCAAGATGTGGGTATAAGCAATTTGCTTATTGGCATTTGTTGGCGAGGCTTCCTATTCTAAGCAATGTAATGGTCTTTGAAGCTCCTGTATTGTTGCTTGATTGAAGCGACTTTCTCTCTTCTAACTGTACTGTAATCGTAGGAAGAATTGTAAGAATTCAAGCGGCGATGCACTAACATCAGTTTTGTTGTTCTTTTTTGGGACCCATTTCTTAGGGATTATTGGCTGTTTTGTTGTTGGCTCTCGTTTGGGAACCCATACTTGCCCGGGCTTCGTTTGTGTTTGAAGAGACTTCTTTGGGATCCACCTTTTTGTTGTGTGAGTCGACAGTGGTCTTTGATTCAGCCCTTGTACGCTTGGTTGGGGACGGGATTTAGGCTTTGAAAGTTGATATTGTGGTTGTTTTGGAATCCAAATGAATTCCTGACTTTTTCGTGCTTGAATCATCTTCCTTGGAGCCCAAACCTGAGTTGTGAAAGCTTGCGACTTTGTGATATTCTTACCTGTTCCTACACGCTTTCCTTGTTTTTGTTTTGGTGTTGGATCTTGTGATTTGTCATTAGAGATCTTTGTCTTCTTGATCCATATCTGTTTTTTGGCCGATCTGGTTTTTTGGTATCTAGATTTGTCGAGCTTTTTGGCTTTGACTTGTTGTCCGGTTCTTTTGACCTGTCATGGTTGTTGCTGAAGGGGTTGGTGATAGTGATGGCCTGAGTTGATGATAGGAGATGTCGTAAGATTCATCACTATCACTACTATCCTTAGCAAGGTTGACTTCTTGTACTTTCCCTTGATTTTTTGGCTGGTAGTGAAAAGTTACCGTCTGTTTGCTCGGGGGTGGTAGTTTCTTGGAGGACTTTTCTATCCCATTGATTAGAGCATTGTTAGCTCGTTGCTCTGGTCGTATTCCTCCTAGCTGAGTCTTTGCATCCTTATTAGGAGCCCTGTATAAGGATGCTTGTGGTGGTTGTGTCTTCACCGAGGACTTTGGAATCCACTTTTGATGCACATTATTCGTGTAGCAATGACATTGATTCCTGGGTCATTGATCTTGTTGAAGCTCGAAGTGTTCTACAGAGTCATAGAACTCGTCGTCTTCTTCATCTTTTGATTCTCCACATTTCTTTGTTTTCTCCTTATTTCGAGAGCTTGTTGATGTCTGGATCTCTTCGTTTTCCTGGATTACACTCACTGCAAAATAAGGAACGACATCATAGCCATTTTCATCACAAAACTTTGTTGTGGGAGCATCCTCCACGGCGCACACGTCCAGAGTAGCCAAGATGTATTCCCATCCAAAAGGCTCTAACTCTTCTTCAAGAAATGGTTTTGGGATATAGTCCATATCCTCTATAACCCGCTCTAGGATACATTCCTCACGTTTCAAGCTACCACAAATTGAAGCTCCACACATCCACAATTCTTTAGGCTTACCTAACCAAGCTGGAAGTTCTGATCCTGCTACTGTGGCGGAATCAAACTCCTCTACCGGTGTTCTCATCACATCCCTATAGCTATGGTCCCTCAAGTTTATCTTTGTTATGGTTTCCATATGTCTCAGGTATATATGGTCATAACCCCAATCTTGGACCATTTTCAGCTGTCGCATGAATGGTCTTCCCAGAATGGTGTCATAGTTGTTCTTCTTGCCAAAGTCAACAACAGCAAAAGTGTGTTCATATTCAATTCCACAAGAAGTAACAAGTACTTTTTCTAGCAGTCCTAGGGGCTTTTCCTTGTGTCCGTCTGCAAGCTGTAGGGTCATTCCTGTGGATATCAAGGCAGGTTTTCCCCATTTTTTCCAAAACTCTTTGGTTGCAATGGCCACACCAGCTCTACTGTCAAGGATTGCCATGGTTTTTACACCATTTAATTCCATAGGAAGGGTGGTGTTTCCATCTTCTCCCTCGTAATACTCGCCTACCTTGTTTAATGGCACTGGCCTAGTATTTAGTCGAGGCATTTCAAGCTCTTTGATGCCTTCCTCGATTTGAGTCATTGGGGTTTTTACACCAAATTTCTCTAGACATTTACCCACATTAGCCCACATGTTTGGTCTTATTCTGAGAAACTCGGCTAAAATTATTGTACAAGTGACTGGGGTAGATAGAATATCTACTAGCCCCTTTGAATCGATGGCCTTGTTGGGAGATAGTCTCTGTGATGGGACTGCAACCACATCTAACTTGGTCTCGTACTCTCCCATGTAGGACGGTAGTGTTCTTAGCGAATGGGGTTGACAATCCATAGATTGTACAGATCCTTTTTCATCCCAATACGATCTCACATCTAGATTCATTTGAGATCCAATCTCAAATTCCTCTATTGGTGGTAGAAACACTCCTCGTTCATCACCAGTCTTGTCTACTCGTCTTCTTGGGTCATCGGCTTCATTGGCCTCTCTGACTTGTTATCTGTGGTATTCAGTACTATCCTTGGTTCTAATGCTAGGTCTTTGAGGTTTGGTCTGTGCTCATGACTAGAATCTGGCTCTTTTAGTTCCTGGTTTGGTGGGATTACTTGTGTAGGCATGACACGGATCACATCCTCAGGTTTTGCAACTGGTGGTTCTAGTAAAGCTTGGGCTGTTTGAATCATTTTTTGGCACATTTCAAACCTTTGCTTTTCTACTTACGCATAGGGATGTGTCATCCACCTGTGTTCTTGGGCTTGGTTTTTTTTTAGCCTCACATCATAGGCTTTCAAGAGGGCATATAATGTCTCATTAACCTTCTCTACCAACACAGATCCTCCTGAACTAGCACTTCTCGGTTTCTCATCCTTGGATGGTTCTTCTAGAGGTTTAACCATTTGTGTAAGAGAAGGTGCCTCCTTTTCCTCATGTTGTTTTATCTTCTCCTTAGCTTTAGTAAGCTTCTCAGCTAGGGATTTTTGCTCTCGTTCCCTGCGTTCTTTCATCCTAGTCTTTCTAGCTTTCCAACTATTTAGTTTGCTCTTGGTTTTCTGACTAGGTGCGTCTGTCTTTGGTCCATCATTTGTCTTTGGACTCGTGTCACTTTCCATGTTCTTTGTCTCTGGATTCTCATCAGCTTTCTTTTGTGCTTGTGCTCTCGTAACCACTTGAACTGGTAGGACGTTTTCATTTTTTGAGCTACTAGGGAGCTGAACAATCCCATTTGTCGTTATTTTCTTGATTTGGTTTGGTTTTTTCGGGCAATTAGGGATCAAGAGAGTGATGCCACAGTCAAGACAATAGGCATTTACTTCAGTGATCTCCGTATCAGGACATTGTTTGACCAAGTGGTTGTCACGACTTTTGTGACAATCTGTCTCTGGTTGAGGAGATTCTTTTAGCATTTCCTCTTGCCTATAAGCAAGCTTTGACCTAGATAAGCCGCTGTTTGCAATGAATCGCAATGTCCTTTCGTCCATTTCATACCTTCTTTATTTCGACTGAAACCTAGGAGGTGGAGGTTGTACCGGCCTCACCACTCCATGTATTTCTCTCACATTTTGTTGCTCCGAAGGGTAGTACTCACTTTGGTTGCTACACCACATTGTAGCTAGTACTGACGTTGGTTTATTTTATGCTTCCATCATTGGCATGTATCTCATGTCTACCGGCATTCTAGCACTTGGCAGCGGAGGTTGTTGTCCTAAGACAAGCTATGGCCTTAAAACTCCTACTGGTCCTGGCGCATTCCCCGTAATGTATCTAGGTGGATTAGGTGCTTCTGGAACAGGTTGTACATACCTCTCCCTAGCATTTTTCATGCTATAATAGCACTCTTCCCCCGTATGGTTCGTCCATTTTCTCTCAATTTCACACCACTTCGGCTCTCCCGAATCAGACCTTACAAGAGGAATCAACCTCTTGACCAAGTCGTCGATAAGCTTTTCTTGATCAATGGGTGCCGTTGGCTTGGCAATGGACTCACTTATCTGTGAAACACTATGCTGAGAGGATGTGTCATCTCCTTGACTCTTTAAGTCCTTTTCTTTGTATGCCTCACAGTTATCCACTAGATAAAGATCTTCTTTGATCAACTCGTTTAGCGTCATCCTCCTTATCATATGCAGATCCTTCTGAAGGCCCGCATGTCTCATTCCCTGGATAAAGATCAGCATCAGTCGTGCTTGCGTAGGTAATTCCGCTCTCGGACAGAGCTTAACATATCTCTTGAGCCGTAATGATGCTTTGCATACTGATTCATCCTCTTTCTGTTTGAATCTATGGATTTGCGAGACCGTGTTGTGAGCAATGCCTTTTGGCGAGAATTATTCAATAAACTCCTCAAACATCTCATCTAGGGTCTTTTTCCACCGAGTCGAACCATGTAGCTGCATCATCTTCTAGAGTCAATCCAAATCCCGCAAACTGTGTCGCAAAATCTGAAACTTCCTCTACTCTAATCACTCTTCTAAAAGCCGTTACATGATCTCTCGGATCTTTATCTCCAGAGTATTTTCTGTTTACCCATTTCTAGACTTGGGATGGTCTAACTCGTCGATTGTCTACAAGTCTAACCAGAGACTCTCCCAATCCTTCTTTCGTTATCGCTCTTCAAGGGAATCCTGGTGGCTCTCTTCTTGGAATTCCTATAGGAATTCTCGTGTTTGGTGGAGGCATTTGTGGTCCTTCATTGACCAAATATCCACCTCTTTCTAGTATAGTCTGTGGATTTGTGCTTTCTACAACTCTGTATTCTCGTCCATACTTGTCGACAACTATAGATCTCCATTGACAGTCGACTCCGTATGTGTAGACATATAAGAGCTTGTATCCGTTATCTCTTCTAGGTATGGATCTGAGCACCTATAAAGATTGACCTCATTGTCCTCAATGTATCTATATAGTCCTTCACTCTCATGACCAATCATCCAAACTCTCTCAACATGATTGATCTTTATCAATTGCAAGTTTAGAAGATCCATTGTGGGAGGATATTCCTCTATCGTTGGGATCTCCAAGCTTGTGTAAGCTGCGTTTGAATCTAGGGTAGACATAATTTCTGGGCTTAAGAGCTTTTGCTTGGTTCAAGTAGACTTAGTCCACTGTGTTCAAGTGCTTTGGTTAGGGAAAAGTCGAAACTATGTCCAAAACCGCAACCGTTTCGTCACAATTCTCGCAAATTGTCGCTTTCAGACACCCCTAACTTGCGGATGAATTTTGAGGCCTCAAACGACGTTTTTTTCAAAGTTGACCTAAATGGTTGCCATTGACATACATTTAGTTCAAGTTTTTCTCTAAGATCTGTAGAGCCACTCTCAGGCTACGTTTTGATATAAAAACTTTTCCAATCCGATACCGTTTGTGAAAGTTATGGACAAAACAATGAAATGCAGTTTAGAATGGTCAAAATGAATCCAAATTCAATTTTAAAAAAAGATTTGGGATCTATGTGACACTGTGAACACTTCTGTATGGTCAAAAGTTCAGTTGGACCCTAAAACTAGCCTAGAGACATCCTACACATAGTATGTTTATACACTCAAAATTTAACCAAATTTGATCCAGAGACTCCCCTTAAGTCCAGCAACACAATGGTATGCTCAGAATTTCAGTTGGACCTAAAAATGGCCTTGAGACATCCTATGCGTAGGATGTCTTTTTGCACAGAATGACTTGAAATTTTCACCCCAGCTTCTCCTTGATGTGCTGATCACAGTGGTGTGCTCATAGGTTGATTTGGAGTCCTAAATTAGGCTGGAGACATCCTACGCGTAGGATGTCTAAATGCTCAGATTTTGTCCAAACTTGATCCCAAGATTCTACTTAAGGTGTTGATCACTGTGGTATGCTCAGAGGTTTATTTGGAGTGCTAAATCATGGTGAAGACATCCTACGCGTAGGATGTCTTTTTTCCCTGTTTGACCCCAGACTTGACCCACAGCTTCCCCTTGATGTCAGCAACCCAGTGGTATGCTTAGATTTTGGTTTGGATTTCAAAAGTCCCAAATTTTAGTTGTTCTTGTCTTTTCAGTCAAAAATGCTAAAGTCTGTTCAATCTTCACTTTCACTGACCCAAATGAGATGAAATTGATCACATGCACTGAATACAACATTGAGAACATGCCTTTGAAGTCATCCTATGGTTTGGTCTCAAAACTTAGGCCTTGGACACAATTTGGGTAGGATGTCTGGCAATTCTCGTCTTTTGGCTTTGATCTGTCAAAATTTGGTCAAATTTCCACTTTCCAGGTGAAAATAGGGTAAAACCTACCTTCTAAACACACTGGTCAACTCAGAATTTCAAAATTTCCACCAGATCACCCTGTAGACATCCTACGAGTAGGATGTCTACTGCTTAATTTTTCAAACCGAAGTGTCCCTGATGCTTCCTTATGCTCTCAGCAAGTGCAAGTATGCTTCACAATTGCAAAAACATGAAAAAATCACTCAATTTAAGCCTTTTCTGAAATTTTACGTTTTTTGACTCTGCCTTTTGGCTTTTGGTCAACAAAAATAGGGAAAAACGCTGAAGTCAATATGTTACTAGGGTAAAACCTACCCTCTGAACCCACTGGTGCAGTCAGAATTTTCAAATTTGGTCTCCAAAACCCCCTTGAGATATCCTACGCGTAGGATGTCTATGTTTACAGAATTGCAGGTTTTCTTCACAGAACCCTTGCAAATGCTCTTTTATATACACAGCATCAGTCAGTCATACAAAAATATCCACAAAAGCTTGTTTAATGCACTTTTACCCTCAAAAGCACACTTTTCCGTGATTTCAAATGCAATCAAGTACTTTAGCAAATAATTCAGTGCTGAATAGCTCTAGATCAGAATCGGATCACTTACTTAAAGCTACTCCTACAAATCATATGGGGTTTAGCATCTATGAGTAGAAAAACGCTTCACTGCCACACACGTACTAGTAAACGCTTTTATCACCTCACAAATCACTCGACCACCAACAACTACTCTAATCCACAGATCCTAACTAAACCTATCTAGTCGTAGACCCTCAGCAAGACACACGCTTCCTGGCTATCCACTTGATCGCGGAATATCCTCTTCCGGATCCACTTAAGAAAAACGCTTTCTTTAGCCAAAACTAAATCAAGCAACCATCACACGAGTGTTAGTAGGAAACCTACTTAGGTCCTTGTGTCCCCGGCAGCGGCGCCAATGTTGGACGGGGGAGACTCACACACCCATGAAGTGCATGCAAACACTACCTAGATCAACATAATGTCAATCGAGGACACAGATGACACGATAGGCACACGGAGGAAATCTCTTTAGCTTGTCAGGTTGAGACCATCCTACACATACAACACTCTAGAGAGGCCAACTAAACCACAATCAAGAACCTCATTGCCCTCAACGACACCACCTAGCCACATACACACATACGGAAGGTAACTCACCTAATCATGCCAGATTCATATGAAACTTAAGGAACACTATCCTCTCACTAGAATACACATGTCCCTAAGCTTCTACACTCAAAACCCTCTCTCTAAACCCATCTGCGGAAAACGTGTAGGATGACAAAGCAAATTTTTAAAAGTGCCCGAAACTGAAATTTATGAGTACCTATGCGTAGCTTATGTCGCCACGATTCTATAGACTACTAGCATGCAGAAAACAGACAACATTTGATACACTTACGGCCACAAATAGCTCGTAGATGCGTCGGCGTGTGCGCTTCGTCTCACGTGGAATGCTTGGCGTTGTCGCGTAGCTCTCCTCGAGCCTACAACAATGGTGCAGTCGGATCTCCAATGTGTTGATCGAGCCGGGTGTAGCAAGAGGATGAAGCTCACGCTCACTCTCTTTCTCTCTCACACACAGTAGACGGCAACGCGAAAGTTTGATTATGATTAAAAGTCTTCTTTACAAAATGACCTAGGTACCTTGTAACATTTAATGGCCTAGAATCTTATTTGTAGCGGAGATTAGCATGAACATAGTGGGCATTTCATTAGAATAGATTCCTAATGATAATTACAAGAGTGCTTGGGTGGAGAGAGCAACAAAAAGCATAACACCTAGTTAGATAGCATCGACAATACTTTCAAAAGAGAGAGCAATTAAACTATTGACAACAGTTGAGGACCGGATTGGCATGGAGCCGGTCCCCCCTCCAAAAGGCTTTGTATTATGGTTTCTCCCATCAAGAGAGACATTGTACAATACAATTCTTTGTGTTCCTTCAAGACTAGCTAGTGCAATGAAGATGGAAGCTTCATACACCAAGCAAAACACTTAATCAAACACAACTTGAATTATCCCCGTTCTCAGACCCAAGACCTCACACACCTTCGAAGATGGTGAGAGCTAGCAGGGTATGAGAGTAGATTGAGAGGAAAAAGAAGTATCTTACGAGAAAGAAGTACATCTCCTCACATAATCACTCATATTAGCATAGCTTAGCTTAGTAATTAGCTTGGTAGAGAAGATGAGCATGCATTGAAGCTTGGCTCTTGGTTGGATTTGCATCCACATGCCAAGAGAGTGTTGATGTAGGCTTCTATCTCACAAGCTTGGAGTAGGTGATGAGCTCTCCATTAAAGCTTGGGAGGAGATAGAGTGTTTTTCCTTCACACATGGTCAAGTGTGAGAGTGTGAGAGTGAATGCCCAGCAAAAATCAGCCCCCCCTCTCTCTTGGGCGAGCCCTAGCTGCTAAGTTAGGCTGGCTTTTTCCTCATTGGACCTCCCCAGGTCAAGCCAATAGGAATTAAGCAGCATAAGTGATAGCCTTCTGACATGTGTCCCCCTTTCCCCTTTTGTGAGAGCTTTAGATAATTAAATAATTAAACTAAACTCTCATTGGACCCCTTTGCCTCCTGGCCAATAGGAATCAGGCAAGCCATGGGGCTTCTGAATGCTCATTGGACCCCTTGGGAGACTGCCCAATAGTCTTCTAGGACACTTAATTCTTATTGGTTTCTTTTATCAAATGTTTTTAAATTAATTAAACTAGATTTACTCTAGCTTAATTCTCATTGGTCCACTTCAAGGGTCTTCCAATAGGAATTGGGCACACCTTGTGGGCATCTGGCCTAGGGAGCTGACATGTGTCCCTCATTCCCTTTGTGTAAAGGGAGCCTGTGTGTGTGTGTGTGGTTTTCTCTCTCATCCCCTAGCTTTGGGGCTCTCCCCCTCCCATGTAGGGATGCAGAAAGACTTTTTGGGCACACACACTAAGCATCCAATTTTCCCTAAGGTTGACCTTTGGACACAACCTTTGAATTTTGGAACCTTAGCATTTTGGAAGTCTTAATGGGCTGAACCTTAGGGTCTTTTTAGCCCGTTGTTTCACATGGCTCTTTTGCAGATGGACCCCCCTTTGGATCCCTATTTTCCCTCCTTTGGATCCCTACTGTGGCCGGTCTGCTAACTTAACCAATATTCTAGCTTTTTCTCCCTTGGCACTTCCCCACATTAAATGATCAGTTTAATATGAGAAAATCATTTAGGAGAATTAGATATTGATTATTATGACATTACCTCTCTCTTGAAATCATAGTCGTCCTCGACTATGGTGTAGATAAGATAAAGCATATGCATGAGTCCTTTTCTTAGCGGGTAGAGGATCCCTATGTTACCCTACGACATCATTCCATAATGGATGACTAGTCCATTTGGCGCTTGAGAGCCTGAGGCTGCCGCAAGCATGTCTGCACATTAGTCCTATCAGTCTTCCATAGTAGAGTGACAAGCTCTACTTGGTGTTTGGGAGACGTCGTCTCCACAAACTTGATCTAAGCATGCATACTACTTTATTTTTGTGCACAAATAAAGAAAAAGAGAGTCTTATAAGACAAAAATTTTTGTTCATTTTTTTAACATTTTGTACATTTGCTTACTCTTGGGAAGCATTGTAAGCATTGACAAGGTTTAGGTTATCCTTTAATTGTATGCCTTGCATCCATCTAGCATCTTCAAAAGGATAATTCTTAAACTTAATAAGATATCGTCGGATAGTCTTACCGCCTCTTAATACCTTGTCTTCATGTCGGAGAATGGACTCGGGCTGCAGCACCTCCTCGTGGTCCTCGATCTCCGGTGGGTCTTCAATAGTTGGTTCTTGAGGTGGCTCTCCTTTGTAAGGCTTTAAGAGGCTCACATGAAAAGCATTGTGTATGAGCCAATGATTGGGCAACTTAAGTTGATAGGCCATCTCATTGATTGGCCTAAGAATCTGGAAGGGACCATAGTACCTTTTTGCTAGTTTAGGATAGTACTTTTGGTGGCCCGTAGGATTCTTGCCCGTCGTGTGCCTTAAGCGAGCCTTGGGAAACTTTAACAAGACCCAATCGTTTTCTTTAAAGGCTTGGGCTCTTCTGTGCTTGTCAGCAGCAGCCTTTTGCCTTTGCTGTGAGATAGAGATAGCATCCTTAATCTTTTGGAAAGATTCTTGTAGGTCTCGGCTATACTCATCTGCAGCGAAGATCTTCCCATGTACCTTAAGTAGCAAGGGACTTTTTGATCTTCCCTCAATTACCTCGAAAGGTGCTTTTCCTGTAGAAGTATGTACAGTGTTATTGTAAGCATACTCTACTAAGGGTAAGTACTTCTCCCATTGGGATCTTTGATCTACTTCCGTTACATAGGCTTTTAGTAGATCGAGAATAGTTAGGTTAGCTATTTCACTTTGGCCATCAGTTTGTGGATGATAGGCCGAAGAGAAGTTTAGCCTTGTTCCTAAATTCTCAAAGAGACCCTTCCAGAAATTACTGGTCATTCTAGGATCTCTATCCGACACTATGGACATTGGCAAGCCATGGTACTTGAAAATTTGTGAAATGAAGAGGGTTGCCATTTGATGGGCTTTGATAGTCTTTTTGACAGGTATAAAATGAGCTTGTTTACTGAACCTGTCTACTATCGTCCATATTCCCGTATTCCCATGGATAGACTTAGGCAATCCAAAGATAAAATCCATGGATATGCTCTCCCACGGTGAATTAGGAATTGGCAAGGGTTGAAGCAATCCAAGTTGCTTCCCTCTATCAAATTTTGTCTTTTGACATACCACACATTTGGAAACATACTCATGTATGTTCACTTTCATGGTAGGCCAATAGAAATATGTTTCAATTCCCTTTAGGGTAGACTGAATCCCTCTATGCCCCGCATATGGGGGAGCATGAGATTCATACATTACTTTCTCACGTAGTGAGTTAGTAACACAGAGTCTATTGCCATAGAGAAGATAGCCATCTTGTAAAGTAAATGGTTCTTCTTTCTTCCCTAAGGCAAGGGCTGAAATCACATCTCTAAAATCGGGATCAATAGCATACTCATCTATCATTAAAGATAGATCATTGTGAGTTGCTATGGAAACCGCATTCACTCTCGGTCGTCTTGAGAGTGCATCGGCTACTTGATTATGCTTGTCAGCAATGTGAGCAATATGAAAATGAAATTGCGAAAGGAAATTTGCCCACCTCATTTGTTTGTCGGAGAGCTTGGTCTGCGTCATGAAGTACTTAAGACTTTGGTGATCCGTTCGCAGAATAAAAGGAGTCCCCAATAAATAGTGCTTCCATGAGTCTAAGGCATGTAGAACTGCAAGGAGTTCTTTTTCGTATATGCCTAGAGCTTGCTCAACAGGGTCGAGCCTTCGACTCTCATAGCCTATGGCGTGCCCTTCTTGGAGCAAAACAGCCCCAAGGCAATCACCACAAGCATCACATTGGACCTCAAATGGTTTTGAGAGATCCGGTAGTGTAAGCACAGGTTGAGAGATAAGCTTTTCTTTAAGCTTTTCGAAAGCATTGTTCTCCTTAGCAGACCACGTATACCTAACATTTTTCTTTGTTAGGTCATGTAATGGTCCCGCAATTTGTGAGAACTTTTCTATGAAGCGTCTATAGTATGCACACATACCTATAAAGCTTCTTAGTTCATGAAGATTCCTTGGTTTAGGCCATCCTTTTATTACCTCTAACTTGGATGGATCCATTTGGATTCCATCTTGAGAGATAATGTGACCTAAATATTGAATCTCTTGCAAGAAAAATTCACTTTTCTTTCGATTAACATAAAGTTTATTCTCTCTTAAAACTTGAAATATTACCTGGAGGTGTTGCTTATGTTCCTCTAATGAATTAGAGTAGATGATAATATCATCAAAGAACACTCCAGTGAAGGTTCGATGAGGTCTGAACAGCTTCTCCATCAAGCGGTTAAATGTGGCTGGTGCATTAGTCAAGCCAAAAGGCATGACAATGTATTCGTAAAGACCAAATGTAGTACGAAATGCGGTCTTTACAATGTCTTGATCAACTATCCTTATTTGATGATAGCCACTTTTTAGGTCAATCCTACTGAAGTAGGTCGATCCTTGTAGCTTATCAAATAGGTCTTCTACCCGTGGAACGGGAAACCTATTCTTGATAGTGATCCTATTTAGTGCTCTATAGTCGACACACATACGATATGTGTCGTCTTTCTTTTGCACTAATAGCACAGGTGAGCAAAATGGAGATGAGCTAGGCCTAACCATGCCCTTCTCAATTAACTCATGCACTTGCCGCATAATCTCCTCTTGTTGAGCTTGAGAAACTCTATAAGGAGGTTTGTTAGGCGGTGAACTTCCTGGAAGAAGTTCAATTGCATGGTCGTCATTACCTCGTTTAGGAGGTAGCTCACAGGGGATGTCGTCAATAAAGACATCTTGAAACCCCTTGAGAAAATTGGATAACTCTAATTCCTTTTAATTGCTTTTATTTTCTTTTGCTAAAGCATTAGGTTCATTTTGAGAATCTTTAACAAAAATCATGTACACGGAAATAGAGCTCTTTATTGACTTGTTGAAAGCTGGTGTATGTACAATGGGGATGGTGTTACCCATCTCCCTAGCATCTATATACATGTCCTTTTCCCTGAACTTAAAGGAGATTCTCCTTTCAGGAAATTTAACATGGGCAGCCAAACGGTCAAACCATGGTGCCCCTAGGATTACATCCTCATGCTTGAGAGGAGAGATAAAGAAATCCTCTTTGTCCACATAGCCTTGGACATGAAGCCTCAATTTCCCGATTAAGGGAGTGACTGAAGCTTCTTGCCCCTTGAAGGCACTGTCTGCGGGTAGGATATCTCCCATCTCGTAGGATTGTATGCCTAGCTTGGTGGCTAACTCCATAGATATGAAATTGTGAGTAGAACCAGGGTCAAAGAGAATAAAAGCATCATGTTCTCTTACCTTTCCCCAAGCATGGCATAGAGGAGATCCTTTGTGGTGAGTTTGGTGAATCTCCTCCTCTTGGATTTCAACCAAAGAAGCTCTAGGAGGATCTTGGCGGTTGTTCTTTTGGGGACAAGCGCGGTACGCATGCCCTTGTTCGCCGCACTTGAAACACCGGTTATTTTTACGATAACGCTCAAGCTCTTCAGGAGAGAGTTTATTCTTTCCTTTGTAAACTCCCTTCTCTTTAGCTTTGTTGGAATTGCCCTTAGGAGACTTTTGGACATTGTCCTTCCCCTTAGGCTCATTGGAACCTTTGTTTTCCGGGGGCTTATTATTTCTTTTACCCCCCGTTTGGAAATTGATTCGCGAGGCCACCATAGTATGGTGTATTACCGCCGATATGGTACGTGGCCTTTGGGAGTTGACATACTCCGCCATTTCTTCGGTTAAGCCCGCACAAAATTGTTGCTTTTGCTCTCCAAAATCCAACTTTTTGAAGACAGTGGCTTTGAGTTGTAGGTCCCAAAACTTGTCTACATATTTGTGGATGGATTCATTGGGAGAGAGCTTTAAGCTTCGCCATTCGGTGAGTACTTTGTCTTTGGCATCGGTGGCCAAAAACTGCTTCATAATGGAAGCTCTTAAAGCCTTCCATGTTCGTGGAGCTTCACCGTTGGCTCGTAGGCTAGACCACCATTGTCTGGCGGACTTTTGAAAGTGCATAGCTACATGGCGTAGCTTAGAGGACTCCGTGAAGCCCTCATCTCCAAACGCCGCATCGAATTGCTGGATAAAGGCCAAAACTTTGTCTGTAGCACCGAAGGTACCATCATAGGTAAGGAAAGAGATGCTCTTCCCTCCCTCTTTGAATTTCTTCAGCTTGGACGACCTCTTCCATGCGGCATAGGATTTCCTATGGCCTCTTCTTTTTGATGGTTCAAAAGTTGCACCATCACTTTCTTCAAAGATGAAGAATTTGAAGAAGGTGGAGAAGAGGGTGACCTCTTTCTCGCCTTTTTCTTGTCTTGATCTTTGTCGTCTTCACCATAGCTTTCATAAGAGGAAGAGGATAAAGAAGATGGAGAAGAGGGTGTCCTCTTTCTCGCCTTTTTCTTCTCTTGCTTTTTATCATCCCTCTTTGAATTATGGCGTGGAGAAGAGTGTGATGGTCTTCTCCGCTTTGGTGGTGATGGAGAGCGTTTAGCCCGCCGTCTTCGTGGAGCCATCTCCGCCGAGGTGGCGGGAGACTCGCTTCTTTCTCATTCCTTCGGTGGAGGCTCTTGAGTTCTCCTTTGGGAAGGAGATGCATCATCAAGAAGTAAGTTCTTGAGCCCTTCATATGGATTCTCTTCTTCTTCCCGAATCGGAGAGAGACCTCTTTTGGTAGTCTCACAAGGAGGCTTCCTAGGTGTTCTCTCGTCATGGTGATGAGCTTGGAGAATCCCGTGAGCACGGAGCTGCCGTTGCACTTCACTTTGGAGAGATGGATTGCCCATGGCTTGTTGAAGCCTAGAAACAAGATAATTAACAAGCATTGAAGCATCATTAGTAGCTTGCTCATGAGCAAAATCAAAGTTATCAACATTAATTTCACTCTCTTTAATATTGTCAGCCATTCTAACAATTTTTAGGTGTAAACTTTTTAGGTGTACTTTGGCACTTCAAGCCCTAGTTGCTACTCCTCTTTACCCCTTTAGAAAAAGCACTCAAGCTACTGTACCCGCGGCTCGAATACCATTAATTGCAAGGAATAGAAGAGAGGGTCTTTCGACACCAAAACAGCACCGGCTCCTGTCAAGCTTCTAATAGCTCAATAGTGGTTAAGCCGTAGGCAAGCCCCGTAGGACTCCACTATTAAGACCATAGCTCTCGACGGTGATGCCCCGTTAACTGCACAAAGGCAGGCGCACTGCAAGGCTGAAAAATCCCTATTCTACTTACTCACAGGCAATTAATAATACCAACCATTTGTAGCTAGCTTGAGGACCTCCCTTCTTGAGCAAGAAAAGAGAAACCTTGAGCTCTGATACCAATGTAACATTTAATGGCCTAGAATCTTATTTGTAGCGGAGATTAGCATGAACATAGTGGGCATTTCATTAGAATAGATTCCTAATGATAATTACAAGAGTGCTTGGGTGGAGAGAGCAACAAAAAGCATAACACCTAGTTAGATAGCATCGACAATACTTTCAAAAGAGAGAGCAATTAAACTATTGACAACAGTTGAGGACCGGATTGGCATGGAGCCGGTCCCCCCTCCAAAAGGCTTTGTATTATGGTTTCTCCCATCAAGAGAGACATTGTACAATACAATTCTTTGTGTTCCTTCAAGACTAGCTAGTGCAATGAAGATGGAAGCTTCATACACCAAGCAAAACACTTAATCAAACACAACTTGAATTATCCCCGTTCTCAGACCCAAGACCTCACACACCTTCGAAGATGGTGAGAGCTAGCAGGGTATGAGAGTAGATTGTGAGGAAAAAGAAGTATCTTACGAGAAAGAAGTACATCTCCTCACATAATCACTCATATTAGCATAGCTTAGCTTAGTAATTAGCTTGGTAGAGAAGATGAGCATGCATTGAAGCTTGGCTCTTGGTTGGATTTGCATCCACATGCCAAGAGAGTGTTGATGTAGGCTTCTATCTCACAAGCTTGGAGTAGGTGATGAGCTCTCCATTAAAGCTTGGGAGGAGATAGAGTGTTTTTCCTTCACACATGGTCAAGTGTGAGAGTGTGAGAGTGAATGCCCAGCAAAAATCAGCCCCCCCTCTCTCTTGGGCGAGCCCTAGCTGCTAAGTTAGGCTGGCTTTTTCCTCATTGGACCTCCCCAGGTCAAGCCAATAGGAATTAAGCAGCATAAGTGATAGCCTTCTGACATGTGTCCCCCTTTCCCCTTTTGTGAGAGCTTTAGATAATTAAATAATTAAACTAAACTCTCATTGGACCCCTTTGCCTCCTGGCCAATAGGAATCAGGCAAGCCATGGGGCTTCTGAATGCTCATTGGACCCCTTGGGAGACTGCCCAATAGTCTTCTAGGACACTTAATTCTTATTGGTTTCTTTTATTAAATGTTTTTAAATTAATTAAACTAGATTTACTCTAGCTTAATTCTCATTGGTCCACTTCAAGGGTCTTCCAATAGGAATTGGGCACACCTTGTGGGCATCTGGCCTAGGGAGCTGACATGTGTCCCTCATTCCCTTTGTGTAAAGGGAGCCTGTGTGTGTGTGTGTGGTTTTCTCTCTCATCCCCTAGCTTTGGGGCTCGCCCCCTCCCATGTAGGGATGCAGAAAGACTTTTTGGGCACACACACTAAGCATCCAATTTTCCCTAAGGTTGACCTTTGGACACAACCTTTGAATTTTGGAACCTTAGCATTTTGGAAGTCTTAATGGGCTGAACCTTAGGGTCTTTTTAGCCCGTTGTTTCACATGGCTCTTTTGCAGATGGCCCCCCCTTTGGATCCCTATTTTCCCTCCTTTGGATCCCTACTGTGGCCGGTCTGCTAACTTAACCAATATTCCAGCTTTTTCTCCCTTGGCACTTCCCCACATTAAATGATCAGTTTAATATGAGAAAATCATTTAGGAGAATTAGATATTGATTATTATGACATACCTTATATACTAAGGATACCTTAGGTTTAACCAAAAATGGGGTTGAAAGGGTCAATGGCTTTGTATTTACAATCTGGAAGTGCCATTGCACCCCGGCTTCTGAAACTAGAATAACTACTCATTACAAATGACATTTATAGCCATAATCCGGAGCATTCCATAACTCGCAAAAGATAAGACTTTGGTACGAAACTTGAGTTATGTTGTGTTGTTGACCCAGCGGTCAACAGGCTGCCGTGATTTTACAAAGTCTCCCCCTCTCTCTCTTTCATTATTTTCCACACACTCCCTCTCTCTCTTACCCCTCCTCGCTTGTCTTTCTCCCTCTGACAGGGCCGCCATACCTCACCCCACCCTCTCCTCTCATCCACACTCTCTTGACCTCTCTAGCCCTCTCCTCTCCTCGTGTTTTCCCTTTGGCGGTCCACCATATAATACCCTTCACTTTCTCTCTCTTCCCTTACCCCCCTCATCCCTTCACCCTGTTCTCTCTCCGTATTCTCTCCCTAGACTCTCTCTCTCCCTATTCTCTCCCTAGTCTCTCTCCCTCCCTCAATTCTAACTCTCTCTCTCTCTCTCTCTCTCTCTCTCTCTCTCTCTCTCTCTCTCTCTCTCTCTCTCTCTCTCTCTCTCTCTCTCTCTCTCTCTCTCTCTCTCGCTAAGCGGCCCGAAAGGCGCATAATGTTCGGCTCTCTCTCTCTCATAACCCAACACACTCTCTCGCATAAGCACCCACTCCCCTCATCCCCTTCCCTGGCCGCCACCCCTTACCCCACCCTCTTGACCACAAGACTCCCCCCCCCCCCTCTCGCTCTCTGTCGACCAAGCAGCCCGAGATCACGTTCATATCTCTCTCTCTCTCTCTCTCTCTCTCTCTCTCTATATATATATATATATATATATATATATATATATATATATATATATATATATATATATATATATATATGTCTCTCTTGCTCTCTCTGTTACAACCTAACTAGCGTACTCTCTCTCATAGCACACCCGCATGCACATTCACCATCCCTTACCTCCCTCTTGTCTCCCGCTTGCCATCCTCCCTCTCACTCACCGTTCATGCCGTGCAGTCCAGAGCCATCCATCATGCACACACACACACACACACACCACCTCTCTTCCCCCCCCCCATGCCCTCACGTCTGTGTTTCCATCACCATCAGCACACAAAAATAATAAAATTACTTCTCCCTCCTCTCTCTCGTTCCCACACACCATATCCTCTTACCGAACACGCATGCATATATGTACACACACAAGGGGAAAAAAAAACAAAGGAATCCACGCCAGAGACAGAAAGAGAAAAGAAGGCCAAGTCGTGCACCGCTGACACCGAAACAAGAAAAGACATCAAAGGCGCCCTGAAAATGAAGAACGCACTAGACTGACGCACCAACGAGGCACGTCGTTCGCCGGCATCTCGTCCATGACCCCTCTTCAGTGAAATCCTCAAGGTGACATCATTTTTCTTAGTTTCAAACCAAATCTTGTAAAAGAACCTCGATTGTAAATTATCACCTCTCTCTAGGTGATGGCCACAAAGGCCCATCTAGGAGTTTTTATTTTTTAAAATTTTCCCAAGACAAAGCAAGGGTCAACCATCTGAGACCCATCTCCTTGATTTTTCTTCCCTGATTAGGGCCCTAAACCTAATCAGATTACCCTAACCTAAAGCAGCCAGCACCTATAAAAAGGCATTGAGAGGTCAGCACTATCAGGGGTGGTCAGGACTTGGTAGCATTTTGGTGGGAGAGATTGGCAACACTTGTATCAAGAGAGAGGGGATTTAGTGTAGCATTTTGGGAATAAGCACTATGTGAAGAAGCCAAGTCTACACCTTGACTCCAATGGTCGCCACACACATACTCACGCTAGCAGAAATCTCTGTGACTATGAGTCACCTCTAGAGAACGCACTATTAGGCTCACTATCTCTCTCTTCATCTCTCTATCACCATGGTTTCCACCTCGTCGAAAATGAGGTTGCTGTAAATATTGCATGAAAATATTTTTTCCTCACACCGCGAGGGTTTTCATCACCTGTGTGATTCTCTCTCTCTCTCTCTCTCTCTATATATATATATATATATATATTATATTATATAATTTATAATATATATATATATATATATATATATATAATGTATGGCTGAAAGCATGCAATGATGGTACAAAAAGGATTGTTCTTGACACAACATGGGCTTGGTGGTTCATTTGTGTATAAATTGGACCTTTTAACTAGAAATGGAGAGGGGCCATATATTTTGTTAGCAGCAAGCTGACATGGACACCATTTTTCGAAGTTCTCTTTGTAAAACACTTATTATATTGATGAATCGTGAATATTGTAACTCTTATTTTCTAGGACAAACTCTGTAATTAATGAGCCGGGGCTACCAGCTTCCAGATTGTATCAGCCAGTCATTACCCATCTTTAGTAGAACTCCAGATTATTATTTTTGACGACCCAAAAACCTTGGCTAAGGTATAAAAGCGAATTTTTGTAACATTTTATTAAGTTTTTGAATAAGAAATACACAGCGTGAGATAATAGCGCTCACTCCTCTTCTTCTCGCGCTTCCTACTTCCTCTCCGATTGTCACATTGCGATTGCGTTTGTTGCATTGTAAGCACAGGTAAGAGCTCTACGCATTGACGTAAGCAATTCACAGTATTTCGTAGCCTTTGGCGTCGCTGACCCGCGGCCTAATTTCATCATAACTAGGAATTTACACTTTTAAATCGAAAACTAAGCATAGGCGGGGTATTGGGGCAACATTGCTAAGCATTTAGATGCATTTTAGGTCAAAAATGACTAGGTCAAAATCCACTGTTGTTAATAATCGCGATTTTGGAACTTGACCTAAAGTGGGGTTTCAGACCATAAGCATGTGTTCTTAGGCCTTATAAACTTGTGGTAGAAGTTTTGTTACGTTTGGATGTCATTTGATGCTATAACGGATGTGATTTGTTTGTTGATGAGCGATTGGCTTTTGGTGATTTTAGTCACTTGAGTGTAGCTTTAGTTAGATGCGAGTTGTTAGTTATTTTTTGAGAGATTGACACCCTCTTGTAGCCTCTATGCACTAGTCGAGTCAGCTTCGTCCCATGGTTTGACAAATTAATCGTGGTTCTCGCTAATACTGCAATAAGATAGGATGGTGAGGTTGACATACGTCCCACATTTGGCACCGCTACCGGGGACGAATAGACCTAAACTAGGAAAAACAAGATCATCGTGTGTAGTTGTCCATTAACTTCCTCTAGGTTCACCTAGAGTAAAACTTTCTTTTATAAACCGCATAGCTTAAGATTGGCGTCTTTTGCTGTGTAGAGGTAGCCTGAAAGTAATCGTACTTGTCGAGTGCCTTTAGGATTGTAGGATTGTAGATTTAGATTAGGATTTGGAGAATGATTGAAAGGCGAGACAAGTCTTAAGATCAAGACTCTGAAAATTGTAAAAAACAAGAAAACGAGTGTTTATGGATACTTCCACAACCCCATTGCATGAGAATCTAGGAGTAGGGTAAGTAGGATCCGAGGTGGATTTCAGAACATTGCTCTCTCTGAAAGAATCAAGTGTGAGTTTTTATTGGAAGTTGCAGAATTTCAGGTCTACGTCTAGAAATAGCTAGAAAAGACTCGAATCCATTCAATCTGATTGGAGAGTAAGCTTAAGAGTTGTCTGAACCACTTGGTAAGCTCAAAGACACTTCGAGATAAAAACTTCAAGAGTTTGCCCAAAACTCGGATTATTTACTTTTTCTTGACATTTTAGGCCAAATTAAGTTTTGACTTGATTCATAGGTTTAAAATAGCTCATATCAAGACTGTCTTTTAAAAATTTTCAAAAAAGTGTTCATTTCAAGCCTCAAGTTAATAATCGTGATTATTAACTTTCTGCTCTAAAACGACCAAGGTTCATACCATTGACTCATTGCATGGGTACAAACAACTTTTGTAAAGGCCCAAGAGATTTGGATCACCAAACTCGGTAAAAACTAAAGTTTGTACTAACTTTTTGAATCTTGAGTATAAATTGGGGAAAAATTTATCCAAACTTGTTGAAATTTGATTCATAGGTCTATGTTGATGTGATAAACATGTGTATATGCTCAGTTCTTCAAAAAGATGCAAAAATTTATTAGAAGTAAATAATCGCGATTATTTACATCTGCCCTATTTTTCAAAAAATTTGACCAAGTCAGCATACCACTAGTTTTATCATGTTGTAATAAGCCCACAAACCAAATTTGGTAAGATTTCGATCAGTGGATTGAAAACTGTGACTAAAATGGCAAAGTTAGCCTGCGGACAGATAATTGATGACCATTTGACCAAAAATTGCTCAAACTTGATGAAACTTGGCTAATGACCTTAACTTAAGGTGCTTAACAGATCTGTGTCAAAGTTGGGGCAAAAACTTCCAAAAATATCTTCGCTTGGTCTTACAAGGATCTCAAGGGTGTTGATCCAGAAATCTGTCAACATACCATACCCATGAGAGATGATGCGAAACCAAGTAGACAAAGATCATACACGTATAACGAAACATTTGCTATGAAGATAAAAGAAGAGATTGAAAAACTAAAGGAGGCTAAATTCAGATCCAAAATTGAATACACGGATTGGGTGTCTCTAGTTGTGGTAGTACTCAAGAAGAATGGAAAATTACAAGTGTGTGTTAATTTCAAAAAGGCAAACGTAGCTACCATTAGAGACAACTTTCCTCTTCAGATAACTGAGCATGTTTTAGAACGAGTTGCAGCCAAAGAAGATTATAGCTTCTTAGATGGATTTTTGGGATGCAATCAACTTTTGGTTGATTGCATAAAACTGCTTTTGCAACAGAATGGGGTATATTTTCCGGAATATTTGCCTATCGGATTATGCTGTTTGGGTTAAATAATACTCCAAACACGTTTCAAAGGTTGATGAGCCATGCTTTCAAAGAATATCTTAGAAAATTCTTAGAAGTATATATGGATGATCTGTGCGTACATTCATCAATCCGGGCTGATCATTTTGAACACCTCAAAAAGGTATTCGAAAAATATAGACTTTATAGGATTTGCTTAAATCCTGAAAAGTGCACATTCATGGGTAGACAAGGAAAAATTCTTGGACATATAGTGTCTAAAAATGTCATAGCTATTGATATTGAGAAGATTCATGTCATTGCAGATTTTCCTAGACCAACAACAGTAAAGGGGGTACAAGTCTTCAGGTGGCATTGTGGATATTACCGACGGTTCATCTACATATACGCTATAATTGCAAAACCCATGTATAGCTTGCTTACGCACTTTTAATGGACCGAGGCATGTGAAGAATCCTTCATGAAGCTTAAGAAATTCTCACATCAGCTCTAATATTGAAAGAACCAAACTGGGATAAGGTATTCCACGTACATGTAGATGCTTCTAATTTTGCTATCGATTGTATACTAGCTCAAGTAGGAGACGGCAAAATTGACTTTCCTATTTCTTATGCTAGCCGACAATTGAACATGGCAGAAAAGAATTACGCCACCACCGAAAGAGAAGGACTAGGAATGATCTATGCCGTTAAAAAGTATAGACATTACCTATTAGCCAACAAGTTTGTGTTCTTCGTGGACCACCAAGCCTTGTTGTATTTGGTCAACAAGCCATGCAGTACAGGGAGAATCGTGAGATGGTTCATCATTCTTCTCGAATTTGATTTCATTGTGGTTGTAAAAAAGGCACTACTCATCAACGATTTGTCAAGGATTGTTTCAGGGGAATCACTAAAGGGGTAGACGATGATCTACCAGATGTCTATTTGTTCTCCGTGGAAATGATACCTAGATGGTCGGAAAACATTGTGTCATTAATGACAATAGCTCAAGTGGATTCACAAATATCACTTCCTATCATAATCAAATTAATCAAGCAATTGGCTATGTATCAATTACTAGCTGGTAGGCTATACAAAAGGAATCGAGATGGGGTATTTATTTTATGCATTAATCCTGAAAAAAAAGAACATTACCTAAGTCAAGCACATGTTACCATAGTAGGACTTCACTTTGCAGAAGACCAAACTATGCAACGAATCTTGAGACTTGGAGTATTTTGGTCGACTATGAGGAGAGATGTTAGATCTTTTGTAAAGGATTGCCCTCAATGTCAAAAAACAAACACTTATACCTCATGTAACATTGTTTCAAATGTCATCTGGTCCTAAGTGGAGTAATTATCTGGTTACTTACTTATCGAGCCGAATATTTCCTGAGGATATGAGTAAACGCTGTCAAAGAGCAATTGAAGCTGAAGCAAGAGACTATGCTCTTATTGGGAACCAATTGTATCGGAGAGGTAAAGATCAAAATTTGCGTCTTTGTGCAAATGAAAACGAGTATATTCCAATTATAGAACAAGCACATGCTAGATTAGCTGGAGATCACTTTTCTAGTGAGACTACCGCAAGAGAAATTTTGATGGCAGGCATATGGTGGCAAACACTTTTTGCGGATGCCAAAGAATATGTTTGAAGGTGTGATGCTTGTCAATGAGCAAAAATGCCAACACAAGTAGATAGCATGCCCTTAAGACCAATGATGGGGGCTAGCATTAGGAAATTTCGGAGGTCATTTGGAGGGCCTTCTAAGAAAATGTATTTTTTGCACTCTCTCTCTAGAAAATATGGCGAATAATAGAGGTGGGTCTTTCATGGTAAAAATTCAAAAAGTGTACTTTAAGTAGATTCTTTACTCTTCTGAACATTCATCCGTAATAATTGAGGGATAATCTTCTTTTCAGTTCCATTGAATGAACCTCGTCAACATGGAGGGAATGAGGCTAACATGGAGGGACGAAGCCGCAGCCGCCTATTCACTTTTCATTAAACCTGCACCTTTGGCTAATGGTGCACTCCTCAAATGGCACAAATGTTACACAGAAAGGATCCAAATATCACCTTCACATTAATTTGGACAATGAGTACCAACCATTGATTAAGCGTAGTAAAGGAAACACACATATACCTCCCGCATCCATAGACACACTCAAAGTTCAGGGAGCTAAACACATAGATATCTAGACGAGAGGCTCTCTCTATCCTAAGAATCCAATGACTAATGCGTCTCCACCATTTGTCAATCCTACAAGCTTATTGACCTTTGCTGGTGATAGAGAAAAGGGCCTTCTGGATTATTGTAAATCTCTTACAAGGGAAGCTGAAACTTATAAGGGCATTCTCCAAGCTCAACAATGTGAGATTGTTCGTCTTGCACATTTGCATTCTACAGATCAGGTTACCATTTTGCAACACAAAACAGAGGTACATGAACTGAAAAGAAAGGTAGGAAGTTGTCAAATGAAGGACACCATCTTGGGTGGTCGTATCGGAAATAAGAAATTGCACAATCTTGAAACATTGCATGTTGCATCCGGAGGTCTCAAGAAAAGAATCCGAGCATTAAGGTGATGCTTCTTGGTTGACTAAATAGTCTTAGTTAAGTAAATTTTTTGTTTTTTCTTGTTATGCATTGTTTTCATGTGCCTAAATAGTGTTAGTGAAGTAAATTTTTTGTTATTTACTTATGCATTGTCTTCATGTAGAGATTCAATCTATTCTGACAAGGAAAACATTGACCCCAAAGCCAATATAGAAAAGATATTGAAGCCACTTATAAGTAGAAGCCTTGCAACAGAAATAGTACATGACAAGAAGTTTAAGGTCCTACAGCAAAATGTAGTGGACCGCTTTATTTTAGAGAACTCAGTGCCTGCAAAAGAGATACAAGGCACACTTGATTCACTTGGTGTAAGCAAAAGAGGATATTCGGCTATACAGAAATTTGTCTCATCCATCTTTGTTAAAAAGGGAATAAAATCCAAACTTTTACCATCAACCTCAAGTGTTTGGAAAGAGAGGCTTCAGCTTAACGACGCACAGGGAGAATATCTTGGACAATCCTTTCATATTAAAGCAACTTACAGTGGCCATGGAGCAAACATGGCATATGATGAGTTCAATGATATTTTTATGGACCTGCAGATGTTGAAGAAGAGAATGGTGGAGTTTTACAACATCACATTTGAAGAGTCACGAGGGGTATTACATTTTGTGTTGAAACTAGATGAGTGTGAGCTTGTTAAATACAAGAAGCTAGAGCGTGTTACTATTACTTTGATGAATAGAGCCCTCTCAAAGTGTCCCAATGATGATCCTTTGTATTTCAGTGTTCAATCAGAATCTAACATATGGTGGCTTGGTGCTTTTGATGTAAGCGAGATTCTCAGCTAAGCTCAAATGTTCACATCTACTTAAGTCTCATTTATTTTGTGTTGCAAGTAAAGAAAGAAGATCATGAGATTCTATAATGGGTGTTCTATCAAACTAATGTTCAGGAGGTGAATGATCGACAGACTAACCAGGGAGAGGTACTACGTCTAGATGGAAGGGGAGACTTTCAAGTTCAGTGGCATCTTGTCAAAACATTAAAGTGCATGTATAATTGTGGAATGGGTGCAATGGCAAAGTCACCGTGTTTGTTCTGCATGGAGCCTACAAAGGTCATGGACCCAAAGTGGTGGAGAAAAGCTCCAACACGTCACATTGAGGACCCTGCTTTTCGACCGGTTTTGACAATACCACTTGTGAATGTCCACATCTGTACAATGTATGCCCTTTGTAGAATTGTGGAGAAATTGGTCTACTTATATATCGGGTTTGCTTGAAAAATCACGAACTCAGCAGAGCGACAAGTGGCCCTGCAGTGCTTAGAATTGGTACTGTCGGATATGGGGCTTCATGGTGGCAATGTGAAAATCCAGCGGGATGAAAAGAGATCAACTTTTGAGAAGGATGTCCCATGCAAACCATCCATCGGTGGGGTGAAGGCACAGAGGTTTTTATCTAAACCCCAAGGAATACGAGATCCGAAGCTAACAAAACATGGAAATATATATAACACATCTTATGTTAGCAAGGTAGAGTATCAGAGCTGGAAAAAGCTACATATTGCAGTCAAAGATCAAGAACCAACTACTCGTAACGTGAAGGCTGAGGTTTGGCGATCAATAGGCATGCTATTTTTGATGTGTAGCAAAGATGACTGGTCACAAGGTGATATGAACAAGTTCAAGGAGAATCTCAACCTTCTCAAGAAATCATTCAAGACAGCATGGACAGACACCCAGATTACTCACTACATGGTATTATTGTGTGTTTGATTCTCTTTTATGTGTAACTATGTGAGTGTAAAACATTCTAAGTAATTTGTTTTCATATCCAGCACATCATTTTCAATCATTT